>NC_084473.1:17664705-17980147 GCF_027409185.1 Cynocephalus volans
TTCGGATCCTATCTAGGGATGGCCGGTGTGCTCACTGGCTGAGCGCGGTGTGGGTGACACCAAGCCAAGGGTTGCGATCCCCTTACCAGTCTCAAAACTTAAAAAAAAAAAAAAATCCACTCGTTGGTCCCATATATAAATTCATATATTCAGTCATTCATTCCACAAACTGTACACCTATGATCCAACACCCACAAGACTATACTCACCATGAAGGCAGGAACTTGTCTATCTTGTTTGCATTCCTAACAGCTGGGAAGGAAGTGAACACTCAGTAAGCACTTGAATGAATGAATGAATGAATGAATGAATGCCAGGCACTGTGCCCAGCTAAGCCCTAGGGATACAGAGCTCACAGTGGTGGGAGAACTGAGTGAAGAAATAGGCTCAGCATCATGCTATGGGAGCTGAAAGAAGGTAGTGGCCAGTTCTACCAGAGGACGGAGAGAATATCAGAAAGGGGCTACTGCAGAAGAGACAATTAAGCTCGCTCACTCCTTAGACTGACCCTCTTGCCTTCTCTGATGTACAAACTTCGAGAGTATCTTAAACAAGAAAGTTGAAGTTTAGAGGACTTGCAAATTCTCTAATGTCACCTACCCAGTTAGTGGCAGGTCTTTTCACTCAAAAGATATTTCTGTTAAGAAAAAAAAAAATCACACTTTTATTTTCTGTGAGAGATCTTCACAAACCATAGCTTTTCACCCTCACACAAAACCACGATCCAGATGTAAAAGGAAGGTCTGGCAGCAACACCTAAAGATCATTCTGCCCCTATTCCAACTAGGAAGCCACAAGCACTGGGTATCACAGCTCTTTCCTGCCACTGCTGGTGACTTCTCAGGTGAACTGGGAAGTCCCACCTCCACAAGTGGCTCAGAGGATCTGCTTACTTGAGTGACAGCAGGACACAGTGTGCATATTCCCTGAAGGGTGCTGTCCTCACTCTAGAAAGGGCTAGCTTCCCTCTGTCAGCTGCCTCCTGGGTGTAGAAGAACCACAGCATCCTAGGGGTCATTGGGATGGAAAAGACCAAGAGCTTTGGAGTCAGATTTTTTCCCAAGTCCCAGTTTTACCTTTTTTTTTTTTTTTTTTTTTTTTACATTTTTTTGTGAGTTTTGGCAGGTCTTTCATCTTCTTCGACCCTGTTTCCTCATATAGAAAATGTAGATATTAGAAAATTTTAAGATAATACATAAAAACCACAGTAAAATGATTATGACTACTACTAGTGTTCTTATCTCAGCGATGAAGAGGTCACCTATCTCAAACCCTCCATTTTCACAGGTAACTATTACGGCCCATGTCTTTTCCATCACAGGTAACACTCAGAAAGGCTGGGGCTTAGAAAAACAAAGTCTTCTTTCTTTCTTTCTTTTTTTTTTTTTTTAAAGTTTGCAGTCATGAACCGAGTTAATTCCAATTTTGCTCGCTCAGTCCTGGAGTGGAATATGCCCTCACCAGTGAGAAACGAGGGCTCAGAGGCGGAGTCTTTGTGCAGCATTAGAAGCCTCAGCAGTGGGGTCTCCCTTGAATGTTCATGGCCCTTCCCCTGCACCGCAGCTCTGTGTCTTCCAGAGCTGCCCCCACATACCTCTTCTTCCCTGCACCGTCCAGGAATCCTGGGGAATATTAACTGGGGAGTATTTAGGGCCCCTTAATCTGTATTTTCACCCACACTCACGTGGCTCCCGGGCTCTCAGAGCTCCACCGTGGAGACTGTTTTCCTTCCTGTCCATTTGGCCCCTTTAGGTCTTGTCCTTTCACTACAGGCCCCACAAACCTGCCTGCTCTCTTTTTTCACCATCTTCTCCAACTCTCATGCCCACTCCCTTGCTTGACCCATGGAGGATCCTCTAATTTTCTAAGGGAGGTGGAGCAGAGAGCTGTGTTCCTCATCCTAATGTCGCTGCCAGATTTTTGCTTTGCCTGAAGTCCTCTTAGGCTTTTGGAAAGCAGAGTCAAGAGTCCTCCTTTGGGGGCTCTGTTACATCCCTGCCCAGATGTACTGAGCAACTGGGGGAGCTTTTGCACTCGTTTCTACTGTCGTGTAGAAGCAGAGCAGTCAGTGCTGACAATAGCTGCCACCTAGTGAGTGCCCACCGCGTGACAGCCCTGCGGCTGCTCTTGCTGTACGTGCCTACTTTAATCATCACAGTAACCAGGTGACATGCGTATTTCTAACCTCATCTTACAAGGGAGGCAGCTGCAGCTCAGAGAGACTAAATGATGGGCCCTAAATCACACAGCGAGTATGTGGCACAGGTAAGACCCAAACTGAATATGGAAGTCTGGCTCTTTCTGATGCACCAGCATAACTTTCTGATTGAATACGAGACAAGGATTTATGAAATTGAGACATTAGCCGAAGGGAAGGCCTCTAGCCTGTGCTCTTTTTTAATTGGTGGAATCAAAATGGGTCTAAGCACCTGCAGGAAGTCTGCGTGCTCAGGAGACTGACGTTCACGGAATGTGCAGAACTTAACGCTACCCATGTTTTTGTAACATCTGAGCAGCTTGGATAGCATAGGTGTGGATCTTCCAGTTCCAGTGAACTTAACAAGCTCAGATCTGAATTTAGGAAGCTACTGGAATAAAATATCTAGAGCATTTTCCATGAGGAGATTAAAAGATAAAATGTCAAAGGTGCTTTCAGATTCTGGCATTTTTTAATTATAAATTTTACAGACCCCTACTATTCCATTCCTTTTTAATTAAGAGGATATTAAGATCTAATGAGTAGCTCAGAGCAAGAAAGAGCAGAATTTGAGATGCAGGGAAGGGGGAGAAAGGAGCACGGCAGTAACAGCATAAGTCGAGTCTGGAATAAAGAAACTTCAGCTACTTTGTCCAGAAAGAAGAGGTGCAAGTTCATGTGCCATGGAAGGAGACCCAGAGGTGAGCAAATGGGAACAATCGTAATGGGAAGGTTTCTTAGCACTGAAAGCAACTTTTCTGGGGTGCAGGATTGAGACTAACGGACGGGTTCTTGATGTATTTTTTCTTACAATCATATAAGAAGCACCCTCCCTCTTCTTTTCTGAGCAGCTGACACTTCTGTTAGTGAAGTTAGAGAAGTAGCCAAGAAATGGGATCCCTGACACTCCTGGGAGCGAGAGGCGAGGAGGTGCCCTGTTCTGAACAGCAGTGTTGGCAGATGGGGGAGGGACTAGAATGACGTCCTCCTGCTACAGAAACTCTGCCCTCCTCAGACCCCACCAGGCCTGTGTCTTAGTCCATTTTGTGTTGCTATAACAGAATAGCAGAGGTTGGGTAATTTATAAAGAACAGAGATTTATTTCTTACAGTTCTAGAGACTGGGAAGTCCAAGGTCAAGGGGCTTGCATAACTGAGGGCCTTTTTGCTGCATCAGCCCATGGCAGAAGTGGAAGAGAGTGCATGTGAGAGAGAGAGGAAGGGGGGCAAACTCATGCTTTTATCAGGAACTAACCCACTCCTGTGATAACAGCATTAATCCATTCATGAGGGCAGAGGCATCATGGCCCAATCACCTCTTAAAGGTCCCACCTCACAGCACTGTTACATTTGGGATTGAGTTTTCAACACATGAATTTTGGAGGATACATTCAAACCGTAGGAGCTTACCGCATAGGTCCAGTTTGCAGGATGCCCTGGGCACTCTTCTTCAAGACTTTGCCTCTTACTGGAGCTCCAAGCTCCATCTACCAAGCAGACTCCTATAAAACTGTCCAACAAAAGATTTTGAAGTGATATATAGTAAAAAAGAGTGATGGTGGCAGGAGAGAATGGTGCTGCAGAGAAGGTATAAAATACCTACTCCTTTCAAGGGAAGCAAGATAAAAAACACTATGGAGTGAAGGCTGACTAACTCAAGAACAATAAAACAAATTCCAGCTTACATTAGAAGTAGTGCCAGATTTGACATCTGTCTCTTGCATGGCTTTTATTTTAAGCTAAGTTGTATTTTCTTCTGCTTCTGCATAATGGCAAGCCCACATCTAGGTTCCAGTACATCCCATTCTAACCACAAGGTAGAACCATCTGAACACAGGGAACCCCACTCATAAGTGGGTTGACTTGGTGCAGTGACAGAAAGAAAGGGGGTGCTAATGACTCTCAAATAATGGCCCTCAAAGATGGCCAAAACCTAATCCCTGAAACCTGTGCATATATTACCTTACTTAGCAAAAGAAACTTTATAGATGTGATTATAGTTAAAGACCTAGAGAGGGGGAAATTATCCTGGATTATCTAGGGGGGGGCCCAATAAAATCACTTGAGTCTTTAAAAGTGGAGAACCTTTTCAGAAAACTAGAGAGTTGGCAGCATGAGAAAGACTCAACCTGCCATTGCTGGTTTTAAAGATGGAGTCAAGGAATGCAGGCAGCCTTCAGAAGCTGGAAATGGCAAGGAAACTTCTAGAAAGGAATGTAACCCTGCAGAAACCTTGATTTTAGCCCACTGAGAACTATGTCAGTCTTCTGAAGTACAGAACTGGAAGGTAATAAATTCATACTCTTTAAGCTATCGTGTTGGTGGTAATTTGTTACAGCAGCATTGAAAACTGGTACAGTGTGAGAACAGAAACTATGTCTGACTCATCTTTCTATTCCGAGTCCTCTGCAGAGTGAGAGGTACAGGTAAGAGCTCTGTAAATATTTTAAGAATGAAAAGAAGGGCAAGAAAAAAAAAAAGAATTTGAAAGTTTGGCCAAGTGTATCTGTTACCAGGCTCAATGGCATTCATTTGTTCAAACAATATTTCTTGAGGCACCATGAGCCCAACATGGTGCCAAATGCTAGTGAGGAGATACAGAGGGGTACAAGTAAAAGATGGTCCCTCATGGAGCTTCCAGTCTAGTGCATACATGAATCAGAGAACAACCAGGTAGTCCCCTGTGAGTGCCACAGACCTCAGAGGAGGAAGAGGCCCTCAAGGACTGGGTTGATCTGAAATCTCCTTCTTGGAGGATTGAGGCTCGAACTGGGTCTTACAGAATAATCAGGATGATGGTATTGTGAGGACATGGTGGACCTAGGAGATAAGGGAAGAGGGAGAGTGATAAAAACAGGGTGACTTGGGTGGAGCTGGAATGCAGAATGGGAATAGAGTAGGCCAGGAAGGTAGTAAAATCAGTGACTACCAGTGCTGGGAATAGATGGTGGGTTGGGAAAGGATATGACATTATCTCTGCCCTTAAGAAACTAATAGCCTATCAGGAACCTATGAATGCCTAGAACTTGCTCAATATCTACTACATGTTTAATAAATAGTTTCAGTTAATTAAACATATAGTTCAAATGTGTGGTAACGAATACGACTCACAGATGAGCGCTCAAATCTCTTTTTCATCTGGTGTATTATCTATTGCTGCATAACAAGTTATCCCAAAACTCAGCAACTTAAAACAAGAGACATTTATCATCTGACAGTTTCTACGCAGGAGGAATCTGAGCATGCCTTGACTTGATGCCTCTGGGTCAGGGTGTTTCACTGGGCTGTAGTCAAGGTGTTGGCTGGGGCTGTGGTTAGGACAAGGCTGGATGGGGGAGGGGTCTGCTTGCAAATGCTGTCAGGATTCAGTTTCTCGTGGGCTGTTGGCCAAAGGACCTCCGTTCCTTGCTGGCTGTGGGTTGGAGGTTGTCCTCAGTTCCTTTCCATGTGGGCTTCTCCAGAGTGCAGCTGACAACACACAGCTGGATTCTCTCAGAGGGTCTGAGAGAAAGCCAGAGTAAACCAGAGAGCCAGAGAGAAAGAGCAAGATGGAAATCACAACCTTTTTGTACCCTCCTCTTGGAACTGACATTCCTTCATGGTTGCTGAATTCTTTTTGTTAGGAGTGAGTCACCAGGTCCAGCTCACATTCAATGGAAGGACATATGAAGGTGTCAATACCAGGAGGAAGTAGAGGCTCCTATCATAGTGGGTGACCTTATTAACCCCCTTTTCCTCTACATTGTAGAAGAGAGGACTTCGCTGAAGGCCCAGGCAGAGGAAGTAGAGCCCATCCCCATCCCTCTGGGTATCACTAACTGTACCACAACCTACATATCTCCATCACGGTCACTGTAGGACACTTAGGGAGCACTAGTGACCATTTGCCATGGCTGACAAAAATCAAAATTGGGCAAAATTTCATAACCTCTCATATCTAGGGATCTGCAGTGATCAGAAATAAAGGCCAGGGGTAGAAGAAGGGGTAGAGACCTTAGGCTGTTAGTATTATATGTTATAGGATATTGGCTAAAGAATAGGAGAGCTTGTATTTGAATTCACACATTGTGATGTGACTTAAACACGATACCTAAACTCTCTGAGTCTGTTTCCTCATCTATAAAATGGGCCTCTACCTGTAGTGTGGCCATTTCTTATGCTCTTTGGTCATTCAGGAGATTTTAAACACACTTCCCATGTCTGGGGAGTTTCCTTAGTATCTAATTCCTCAAGAAACTCATTATCCCATTTCTCTTGCAGCTCTGGTACAGGCATGTAATATAGGCTCTGTGTTTTTGGAGCCCCCTGCTAAATCATTGCTCCAGGATCACGGCAGCTGGCAAAGCTGCCCTAGAGGGAAATGAAGGGGAGCCAAACATGGGTGTTTCCAGTGTGCCTTTCATGGGATACTTCTTTTACCAGGCAAACAGCCTAATACCTAGTTGTCTGACAGTGACCAGGAGGTCCGTCACATGGGAGGCTTGTTTATCCTGGCAGATGCCCTCGTGGCTCTTGTCTGCCCCGTGTGCAGTTTATAACTGCCTGGTTACTGCTCTGGCACTAGGAGTCTGACCTTGTGTTCTCCCTGGTGTCCGAGGGAAAACCTGGCCTGGAGCAGCTCCCGTTTCTTCAGATGGAAGGTGCAGATTCTGTATACCACCACAACAGGAAACAAGTTCAGAGATTTTCACATACAGATCCTGAGCAGGGAGGGCAGAATGAGTTGAAAGGGCAGTCCTCTGTTCTCAGGTCACGTGAGGAAGGGATGAAGAGTCGGGGTGGGGGGGCGGAGAGAGATTGGCAACTAGCAGTGTATACAAGGGAATAGAGGGAATAGGATGTGTTAAGTTCTCGGGCAAATGTCTGAATGGTCTGTTTAATGAACACAAAGAATGATTATGTATTCTAATGAAAAGTAAGCTAACTATCCTGATTTGACCATCACATATTATACACAAGTACTGATAGTCAACTTTGTACCCCACAAATATGTATAATCATTTATGTTTCAATAAAAATAAGTCAATTAATTAAAAATAAATAAAAAATAAAGGAAGCTGCGGGAAAGCAGGGAGCCCTGTCTACGAAGAGGGAGAGATGCCTCTGAGTTCTTATCTCTGGCCACCTGCTAGAGCCATTTGGGTATCATGTAGAATTGGAAGCTGTGTCCAGGGTGACTGAGCCCTGCTTCTGGTATGCAAAAGTTAAACTTACGTTCAAAATAGATGCCAAGTCAATAAAATTATAATTCACTACACTCTGTCAATCAAATGGCTGGTGAGAGATGCTGAATTTAAACTGCACTCATGAGAAGGACAACAGGAGAAAGGAATTTTCTGGATATTGTCATGACAGAGGCTTTAGCTCTTGGAGACCACATTATTCTGTTCCCAGAATATTATGGTGTGTTAGGAGCCTGTGCCCAGGGAAAGCTGCGATGGGGTTGCTGCTGGAGACTTCTTGCAGTGTGGCTTGGGCATCTTTCTTAGCTGCCAAGTTCTGTCCTGACCTTCTGGAGATCCACTGAGCTACCTAATATCATAGATCATAAATTAATTAAATCAAATTAAATCAATGCTCTCAGTTGCCCAGAATGTGTACTGTTTTAGCAACTGAGAGCATTGACTAATCTCTTACTTTTCAGAGTGTCATGGGGATAAAATAAAATAATGTTATGTAAAGCACCTGGCACAGTGCTTTTTATATAGTTGGCACTGAGCAAATAGTAGCTCCTAATGTTATGTCTCTTGGCTATCTCATGAGTGAAAGTCAAATCTCAACTCCATGCTTGTTGACCAACAATCTCAACTCTGGGTGGTTTTCCCCCACAGAGTTTGTTGGGTAATGTCTGGAGACATTTTTTGGTTGCACAACTAGGGGTTGGGTGCTCTCGGCATCTAGAGGCCTGTGATGCTGCTAGACATCTTACAATGCACAGGACGGCACCCACAGCAAACAATTATCCAGTCCACTATCTAGCTAACAGTGTTGATGTTGAGAAACCCTGCTGTAGACTTAGAAGCAAAATAAAACCTGGCTACCACTCTCTACTCTGTCAATAACAACTTACTAAGATTTGCCAGGATGGGTTCCAGCATGGAAAACCTCCAGATGCAGAAATAACAGAGTGCAAATTTAATTATACACTTTTATGTCCCTGGAAAGCACTACCAAGCTATGAGAGCAGGACATGGAATGGTCCCAGTTTTCATAAATGTATTTCCAAGGTTCTGAATTAAACAATTAGAAAAAAAAAAAAATGAAATATCTCATTTTCCGATTGGTTGGCCAGTAAAGTTGGGAAGTTTCTTTTCTTTGCTTGATTTTGATGAAGCTGTTTTAGTTTTTGGATTTTTCTGCAGCAGGGAGTCTTGGTATTTCCTTCACAGACTGTAAATCTGTATTATGCCCACATCCAGCAATACAGAGTCTCTCTGCCGTTATGCACTTTTATTGGTACGCAGAAAATTGAAACATAAAACAAATAGGCTCTTTCTTTTAACCACAAACAGAGTTGAAGACATTGCCCTATTTTTCAACTTCATAATGACTTTTGCTCATTGTGAATGGCAATTGTATCCCAGAGAGGGAGATGATTGTACTGTAGTGCCAGAAACTCTCATTAAGTTTCTCCCCCGACTTCTGTAAACTGAAAGAACGAGCTAGATGACCTCTAAGTCTTCCAGGTTTCTGCCATTCTTAGGGACTGCCAAGCTTCCAGGGATCTCAGGGCCCTCTCTAGAGGGAGGCAGTGTCAGTCATGGCACAAATTCAGCCTCAACTTCAGGGCCATCACCTCTTGTCTGGGCAGAAGCCATGGTCACCTTCGTCTGGCAGAGTGTGCTTATGAAGGTCATGTGGGAAAAAATGGTTGTTTTTCAGTTCAAGTGCTTATCTATGATGAAGGGTTTCTGAGAAATAGTGCGATCTTGCATCCAAGTTTTATCTTCCTAGTTGAATTCTCATGCTCCTAGCAAGGTTTCTGTTTTTTTCAGCTAAGATTCTTATATACCAATCTGTTTTTTAAGTCCTCTTATAGGTCACAATCTCTTTGAGAGGAAAAATGGTGTCTGATTCATCTCTGTGTACACCTGTGTACAGGGCCCTGCCTATGTATATATACATAAATATTTTAACTTTTCAGAATAATATTTACATTTTATTTGTTTACACATTTTTTCTTTTAATAAACATTTTGATTGAAGCATAAAATGCATAAAAGTGCACAAATCAGATGAGTACATTTGGATAAATATTCACAAAGTGAACACATTTGTTAACTACCCCCTTTAAGAAGAATGTTACCAGCACCACAGAGGCTTCCCATGTGAATCCTTCTGGTAACTACCTTGCAAAGGTAGACAACCACCATCCTGATTTTTAACAATGTAGATTACCTATGCTCCATTTTTGAACCTTATATAAATGAAATAAAATTGTATGTTCTGACTTTTTTTGCTCAATTTTTTTTACAAGATTCATCTCTGTTATTGCATGTAATAGTAGTCTTCACTTTTATTGTTGAACAGTATTCCATTCCATGAATACAGCATGATGTTTGTGCTATTTATTGTTCATATGCATTTGGATTTGTCAGTTTAATGCTATTACGCTGCCATGAACATTCTTGTGCATCTATTTTGGTGAACATATGTACAAATTTTCATTGGGTATATACCTAAGGATAATATTACTGTATCTTAAGATGCATAGGTACAACTTTAGTATTTGCCGGAGACCAGCTCCAGTTGAGTTGGGGGCCCTTGAAAAAGGGATGAAGAGTAGGCAAAAATAACAAACACAGGCAGAAACCTCGGTTCCTTTGAAGCATGTTCTCACCCTGCGGGCTGTCAGCACTGTCGCAGCCAAAGCAGCTAAAGCAGCTGAAGCAGCCTTCAGGCTGAAAACAGCATTTTTATTTGTTACACAACACGGGGGGGGGGGTAATGTGGGAATTTTAACTACATAAAACTTTAAAATTATTAAACCAATAGTTAAAAGCAAACTTTTCTTAAAATTACGTCAATTCTCATAAAATTAATAATCCACAAGGTTAAATAAAACTCGGTGGTCAGCCAATTCTTTCTGGTGATTATATCTGTTGTGGTCGATTAGTCCATGACTCACTGTTCTTGATGTTTCTCACCATTGTGTTTCTTTTCTTTTTGCCCTCGTATTAACCTTAAACTTATTACTACCAGCAAGCATAAATTATATGTCTGACTCAAAATTGAGATGGCAGCAATTGCAGTTACAAAGTGTTAAACAAACCTTATATATATTTTAAACTTTGATTTAAGGATTCTCATATTTCTATAGGCATGAACCTATTGTTCATTTGGAAAAGGAATAAAGGACATTTGAACAGCTTTATCATGCATGTACTTAATATAGCGGCTGTGTGGCCCAATGTAAAGTGTCAAAGTGCACAGCACCATCCCTCACAAAACCAGGTGCATTCAAAATTCCATCTATAATCTTTATCTTGAGGAGGGAAAGTTGTGCATCACATGTTTTTGTCCCAATATCTTACTAAGATATTTTTATTTAACTTAGGACACCAATGAGTAACAGGGTTTCTACGCATTCTTTCTCATAAACTTAATTCTTCCTATAGTATCTTTTTCCATTAATTCCAACCATTCTCTTACCATTAATGTAATCCCCTGTAAATGACGTTTGCCAACTTAAGTCATATTTAGAACATCCCCTAGGAGGGTACCAAATTTTTCCTTTTCCCATTTTATAACCCATATAACCATTTACCCAGATGGTGGGAAGAGGATGGGGATTTCTATTGTTTATTAATTTCTTCGGTAAAAACAATTGCTCATGGCTACTCATAAGGTGTTTTAAAAACATCCGTTGGTGTAATAAATTGACTCAAAAGGGACAATTTGGAATTGATCAATCTTGCTGGATCTTTTGTGGGATAATCTAATTTTATGACAACAGCTGTTTGTGTGTCACTTTTTGCATCTTTTGGAAACTCAGGGAACTGCCATGCTGACCAAAACATCAAGAGAAAGCAAAAGCAGCACCACTATGCCAAGGCAGAGATCTTTACAGTGAAAGCAAGTGCTCGTAGCCATGATCCTGCCAGCAGCTCTCCCTCCAGCGGCCTTGCCAACTTGGAGAGTGCAGCCCAAGCTATTCTTTCCAGGGCTCCATCATGGTGTGGACCACGCCAAGTATTGCTGAAAATGTTTGATTGACTTTATACTCCCTCTAGCAGTATATTGGTATGTCTGTCTTTTTAATTTTTATTATTCTAGTGGATACGCAGTGGTATCTTATTGTGGTTTTAATTTGAATTTCCGTGATGACTAATAATGTTGAGTGTCATTCTACATACTTGACCATGTGAGTATTTTTTTCAATGGTGTGCCTAGTTAAATCTTTTGTGATTAAAAAAAAAAAAGTGTTATCCGTCTTTGTCTTAATTGATTTATAATAGAAGTTTTTTATATAGTCTGAATATAACATCTTGGTCCATTATATGTATTGCAAATATTTTCTATTCTTTGACTTGGTGTCCTTAATAAGAAGTTTGTTAATTTTTAAGAAATCCTATTTATCAGATTTTACCTTTAAGCTTATTGATTTTTTGTGTCTTTTAAAGGAAATATTTGCTTAATCCATAGTCATAAAGATATCATCCTATGTTGTGTTTTAAAGCTTTATTGTTCTGCCTTTTCAATGTCAACTCACAACCAACTGTAATTGAATTTTGGGTGTGGTGTGTAATAAAGGTCACAATTTACTTTCTTCCTCAGGGGAAAAATTATCATTTATTAAAAAGACTACCCATTGGTAAATATAGCAATTATCCTGATTTGAGGATCATGTGTTGCACACAGGTATTGATATTCAATGCTATACCCCACAGATATGTACAATCATGTTTCAATTAAAAATAAATAAATAAATAAATAAAATGAGGGGATAAAAAAGACCACCTGTTAAAAATTAGTCTACATTATCACTTTTGTAATAAATCAGATATTCATAAAAGTGTTGGCCTATTTCTGGTCATTCTATCCTGTTGTGTTTCTCTGTACTAATACCAACATTAATATTAATACTAATACTGATGTTTTAATTGCTGGAGTGTTATATTAAGTCTGATATGTGCTACAGTTTGACCTTCTTTTCCAAAATTGTCTTGAATATTCTTGACTCTTTACATTTCCATTTAATTTTTATAACCATCTCGTCAATTTCCACAAAAATACCTTCTTGAATTTTAATTTGAATTAATTTAAATCTTTTGGTCATTCTGGGGGAGAAATGACATTTTTACAACATTGAATCTTCCAGTCAATGAACATGATTTATGTCACCATTTATTTTAATTTTCTTTCATTACTCTCTATAATATAGTTTCCAGTGTAGAGATATTACACAAATTTTGCTCAATTTATCATTAGATATTCAGTATTTATTAGATCTCATTGTAATAATTTTTTTAAAATTCAATTTCCTAATCATTGCTAGTATACAGAAATAAAATATCATACCTAATAATTCTAATAGTTTATTGGCTAACTCAGCTTTTTATGTATACAAGCAGATAATGAATAATGGCAGACATATTTTCCTTTCTAATTCTCATGACTTTTATATCTTTTTCTTGCCTTATTGCATACAACAGTACCACCAATACAATGTTGAATGGAAGTGATCGTAGTGGAAGTTCTTGTTTCAATCTCAATCTCAGGAGAAAGCTAAGTATTTCCCATTCAATATCACATTTACATACTGGTATTTAAAAATACTTAAAAAATTTTTTAATTGACATATAATAATGGTGTATATTTATGAGGTATAATATAATGCTTTGATCTATGTGTATATTATAGAAAGATTCAATCAAGCTGTTTAATATGTACATCACTTTGCCAACTTGTTTATGTGTAGTGAGAACATTAAAAATCTATTTTAGCAATTTCAAAAAATACAATACATTGTTATTAACTGTGATCACCATGCAGTGCAACAGGTCACTAAAACTTATTCCTTCAGTCTAACTGAAACTTTGTTTCCTTTGATCAGCATTCAATTTAAGTTTTAAATAGATATATGATCATTGATATTTTCTATTTCTTCCTATATCTGTGTGGTAATATTGTATTTTTCTAGGAATTTGTCCATTTTGTCTACATTTTCAAATTTATTTGCATAAAATTATTTTTGGAATATTTTTATTGTTCTTCTAATTTCTGCATAAAGTAGGATGCTGTGCCCTTTTTGTGTTCCCATATTGATCATTTGTGTCTTTTATTTCTTTCTTCTTTATCACTTTTGCCAAGGGTTTATCTATTGTATGAGTCTTCTGAAAGAGCCATCTTTTGGCTTTCTTAATTTTCTCATTCTTTTATTTTATATTTTATTAATTTCTGCTGTTATGTTTATTATTCTCTGCTATTATCTTTAGATTTAATTTTCTGTCCTTTTTATAAGTTTTAGAGAGGAATACTTACACCATTAATTTTTAGTTTCATTTTCTTTTCAGTATATGCAATTAAGGCTCTAAATTTTGGCATACTATAAGTTTTTGTATTTTGTAATTTTTATTATCATTTAACTCAAAATAATTTTATAGTTTTTTGAGATTTCTTTTTTGACCCATGAATTATTTAGAAATGTTGCCTAATTTCCAAACACTTAGAGATTTTTTTTCTACATTTTGTTACTGATTTCTATCTCAATTCCCCAATTATGATGAGAAAACATATGGTGAATGATTTTAATCTGTGAAATTGTTGGTGCTTGTTTTGTGGCTTCGCATATAGACAATTTTAGTAAATGTTCTACTGGCATTTACAACAAATCTGTATACTGCAGGTATTGGGGACAGAGTTCTAGATATGTTAATTAGGTAATATATACTTTTAAAACATATACCTTTTAAATAAATACATATTTATGGGGTACTCAGTTGACTATGAATATTTGTGTATAATATGTGATAAATCAATATCATTAATGTTTATTATTACAGATTGTAATTATTCTTTGTGTCCCTTACCCAGTTCCTCTCTAACCTCCCTCCCCTTCCCCCTTTCCCACCTCTAGTAACCATAGCTCTGTTCTCTCCTTTGAAATTTCAGCGTGTTATTGTGGTTTCTCTTTCTTTGTTTCTTTCTTTCTTTGCTCCCACTTATGAGTGAGGACATGCAGTATTTCTCTTTCTGTGCCTGGCTTATTTCACTTTACATAATTTTCTCCAAGGTCATCCATGTTGCTGCACATGGCAGAATTTCATTCAGGTAGTATTTGTTAATTGCATTGTTCAAATCTTCCATACTGTCACTGACTTTTCTGCCTGGTAATCTGCTTTAAACTAAATGACTAGTTTTTAATTTCTGTAATCATATTTTTTAAACCACAAATAGTGGTTATTTTGTTTAAAGCATTATTTGTTTAAACCTCTATTATATTGTGTGCGTGTGTGAGTGCGTGCACATGTTTCCTGCGGTTGTACCCAATCTTAATTGCTGCAGAAGTTGTAATACGAGTATTGAAAATGTGATGTGTGTATCAAGAAACACAGTTATAAATCACTTCTGATGGCTCCTAGAGTTACCAGGTGTTGAGAGCCGAGCTTTTGATGAATAGTAATGATATCACAATGAGTTCTTTCTGGGTTCTGCCTTGTTCTTTCTGCTTCCTTGAAACCACCACAGGAGTTAAAATACACATTACTATCACATTTTCTTTGGAAACTTTGGTTCTCACAGTATTTGCTTCTTCCTCAGGATTTTTGGAGCACAATTATTAAAATTATTAAATTTGTAAAACAAAGGCTTAAATTTAATTGAGAGTAAGGAATAAGACTGTGCATGTTATTGAATATTTTTCCCAAATCATGGACTAGAACTCATAGTCTAACAAAGGATCATTTTTCTGATTTGTGAATTGGTTTATTAGAAAAGTCTTACGAACACATAAACTTAAATATACTTAGTAATCATTTAAAAATATTATCACTATGGATAGAAAATAGTTACTTGGAAATAGTAAAATATAGGGATACAATGTCTGAATACTATCCCAGATAAGAATGTCCGAGAAGATTGAGACTATGTAGCTGTTGTAAGCATGTAAAATGCCTTTTATAAAACACTTTGTCAGAGTGAAGATACATCCTAGGTTTTGCCACAGCATTTTATTATGTATCAGCATGTAATCTTGAAGACAATGACATAAGTAAGTTTACAGGAAAAAGATGATAAACTGAAAGATTTATCTGAGCAGTATTTATGCCTAGTAGCAATAGAAAACATTACTGCTGTAAAATTACTTGGGAGGAAAAGCCACTTCTGCAGGACCGAATCTTTTATTTCCCTGCCGAGGCATCACCTTGTGGTAGAAAGAGGTCTGGATTAGTGGTTAGGAGGACAGGGTCCAGTTCAGATTGCGCTGCTCTCCTGCTCTCTGATCTTGAGCAAATCTCCTCCCTTCATTTGGCATTAAGTCCTCCTCTGTAAATGCCAGGAGCTGTAAACAGAAGCTCAGACCACATTAGCTGAGAACCACACGCATCAAAGATGCAGAAGGGAGCCCCTAGGATTAAACCGTCTGGGTGTTTTTTAGAACATTTTCCCAGCAATGTGTTTCATTTCAGTGTTATCAGTTCAGTTGAAAACAGATGACATTTTTAACATAGTTTACCGCATTTCAGTCAAACTGTTGGCTTCCAAAACGTGAGCCACATTTATTCCCATGTCAAAAGTGAAGGCTCTTGGGTTGCTATCAAGTGGTCACTGGTATATGCTCCTGCTCTCACTCCATGGCCCCGTCCTATCACATCTATCTATGTTGCCAACTATGTATCATGCTATTTTCAGATAGAACTGACCCCTTGTTCTCACGTCTCTCCCGTTTTGCTCTGTTGGTGCTTGGGATCCAGGTTCCAACAGGGCACTTGAATGGCACAAAAACACGTTGGTGGTAGCCTGGCATGACATGAGAGCATGATCCTCCATAGCCAGATTTTAGGGAGAATTCCAAAAGCTGTAGTAGGTCTTAACAGTTTCTAAAGGAGGGTAAAGAAGGCTGGTGCCTGAAGCTACTGTTAAAAGAAGAATTGAGATTTGGGAGTCAGGCTGCAATGGAGAAGTGTTTCTGAGAGTGCATGGTAGGAAACTTGTGTGTGATTCCTGGGCATAAGGGCACGGGAAAGAGGGCTTTGCAGAAGGGATACTGGAAAACTCTGACTCCTCCCTGTACCCACTTGGAGAGCATTATTCTTCAACCACAGGTACACACAGTGTCTTTAGTTCTAGTGCCTGTGTCATAGCTTTCTCTCCATTTCAAGTCCTGCCATCATCCTGGTGACTTCAGGATCCATGTGAGTGAGGTGACCTGTACCTTGGCCTTACAGTCCCTCCACCTCTTCACTTAGTGGCCTTATCTTCCTCTTTTCCTTCAGCACACTTTCCTCAATGTCACTTGGAACCACTTCATGTCAGGATTGATCACAGTCTCCCGTCCTCCCAGTAATCTGACCTGGTCCTTCTCACATGCCTGTTCTTCTGTTGCCCTGAGACCTCCTGTTCCTTGACTCTCCCACTTCCTCCCAGTCCATCAGCCTCCCCTTGTTTTATTTCCTTATCTACCCAGCCTGTCCTGAGTTGTTGGACACTTGAACAAAACTGTCACCAGGATCCTCAGTTCATAGGCATCTTATGATTTTACAGTTCATCTGAAGAACCCCTCATGATCTGCCAACTTTTCCTTAGTTTTCATCAAGTGAGGCAGTCTGTGTGATATTTCTCAATTTTTTATTTCCTATCCATAAACTTTATCCAGGTGCCATCTATCTTCACCTCCTTTTATTCAGCCTAAAGGGATTTACTCTACCAGTTTAGTCATTCCTTAAAGCAAAATTAGGAGAAAGAAAGAAAGAAAGAAAGAAAGAAAGAAAGAAAGAAAGAAAGAAAGAAAGAAAGAAAGAAAGAAAGAAGAAAGAAAGAAAAAGAAAGAAAGAAGAAAAAGAAAAAAGTAAAGAAGGAAAGGAAAGGATGGAAGACAGAAAAAAAATTCTTTATTCTAAATTCTTCTGTAACTAACACCTTGTTCCTCTAATTTAAATTCATTCAAAACTAAATTTTGCTCACTGATACCACTTCCATAGTCATTCATTCAATTCAATCATTTATTCAAGTAGCACTTGTTCAACATTAACAAGTGCCAGGCATGGTGCTAAGTGTTGGGAACTCAGAGTCGAACAGGATGTGGTACTTTTCCGTAACTAGCTCATATTTCAGAAGAGTGATACCATGGTAGAGATAACCATCGCAGTGGGAGCAGATCAGGAAAGTGCCAGAGTAGAATGCAGGTGTTGTCCCTTAACCATGGGGACAGCCTGAGTGGAGAGCAGCTTAGTGCTGTCAGAGCATCAGTGCAGTGTAGAGAATGTTAATGAGTAAGGCTGATGAATCAGGCTGGCGGTGGCTGATCAGGAGAGGCTTTGCAGGCCAAACAAGCATATTCACCTTTCATGTGACTCCTTGAAAGACAGGGAGGTGAGTACATGTTTACAAATGCCTCCTGTAGATAGGGAAGAATATCACACCTACCAGAGGGTTTCTGCTCTCCTCATAGAATTTCCTAGTCTCGTTGAGCTTCCCCTCTGGCTCCATAGGTAGGGAGGGAGGGCTGTGTACATGCCTGGAGGTGGGGCAGAGAGAGGATGGGAAGGAGCAATGAACTGACGGGGTGGGCTTGGACACTGGCAGCCAGAGCAGCCACATCCCATTTAGCCTCTGGGTAGAGACAGATACGACATTGAAGGTTGGCTTGCCAAGGTCAAGATGACATATTCCAGGAAACTGGCCAGGGTGGGATGCATGCAGCTGGCCCTGATCCCCATTAGTTTTGAGCAAAAACATTTCCTCCTCTCCCCTCCCCTCCTTCCTCTGAAAGACTGATCAGAGGGTTTGGCTGGGCTGAGTAGGGGCATGTCAGGCAGGGTGGTTGGAAGCCTCTTGTCCTGTCAGTTGACACTCCCTTTTGCTTATGGATGCCTAGCTAAGTTATCTTTCTAAATGAGAACTGCCTGGCAGCCCTGTGGACATAAGCTTTGCCAAGCAGATAGGGCTTTGGGTGAATTTTAAAAGACATCTTTTCTGGGCTTAAGATGGGCAGCTTGTGGTCTTGACTTTGGCCCCTTTGCCCCTTGGTTGAGCTCTGAGTCACTGCAGCAGCACTGTCCCCTTGGGCTACATGTCCAGGTGAGAGATTTCTATCACAGTGATCCAGCTGGGAAAGCCCTTCCTGCACCCCACGTCTACTCTTCCTTTATCATTGCTGGGTGCTTACTTGCTGCCAGGCTCTGAGAATTTGCAGCCACAATCTGACGTACACAGACCCACAACAAATGGCTAAGAATTTGGCTCATTCAGTGCATTGTTTTTTTTGTTTGTTTATTTCGGGCAGGAGTGATGACTGATATTTTTTCTTCTGCTTAGAGTGTTTTATAAAATTCCATTTGTCATTATCTCACAGGATGCAGTTTGGTGGGATAGAAAGAAAGTGCTTGTCAGCCTGAGTAGGAAAAATTTCTACAAACAATGATTAGGATTATGTCCCTTTGTAAGAAAATGAAAAGTTATGCTGTTCATTCTTAGGGTTATATTCCAAGTCTATTTTGGTTTAAAATGTATGATAAATTAGAGGTAATTTTATGGTGGTGCCTAAGACTGGAACAGAGGGATGGTTTCCTTTGTAGTATGACTAAAAGCAGACTGTCTTCTTAGGTAAGAAAAAGCAGTTGAGCCAGTGCTGATTAGATCATTTCCTTGTGACTGAGCCATAAAAGGAGATAATCCAGCAAGAGATGAACGAAGTAGGAGCAGGGGTAGAGACAAGGGCATAACGAGAGGACTTAGTTAGGGTTGCAGCTGTGCATATATGACAGTGGGGTCACAAGGGGGAACCCTCATAGTTTCACTTGAGGAGTCAATATGGGGGGGGCAGAGAAGCCATCAAATCACAGTTCAGTGAATGACAAATATCACCTCCATTTTGTACTCATGAAGGGAGAAGTGCTCAGGCCACAAAAGTTTCCTTCAACTCAGGGTCTAGGATGGGAGAATAAAAAAATGGGCAATTACCACTTCTATCTTTTCCTTTTTTGTACGTGGTATCTGCTACCATCTGTATGTTTGTCCCTGCCAGAGCTCATGTGGAAGCTTGATCCCCAGGGTGATCCTCAGTGTTGAGAGGTGGGGCCTTGGGAAGTGATTGGATCATGAGGGCTCTGCCCTCATAAATGGATTAATACATTCATAGGTGAATGGATTAATGGGTGAATGGGTTGTCACGGAAGGGCCACTGGTGGCATTATAAGGACAGCAAGTAAGCATATTAACACATGCACAGGCCCTCTTGCCATGTGATACCCTGTGTCACCAGGTATTCTGTTACAGCATATACTTATTTCTTTGGCCTTTTAAAAACATTTAACAAATTGTTTTCAGAGTTTAGTGTTACGCTTACTCAATTCTATTAAGCCATGTGAATAGGTTGAAGGATTTGGACAATCTGGTCTTTGAATCCTCAAGCTAGTGATAAAGCCATTTTGCTATATAAATTGGGGGATACACCAAAACCACTTTTTGGTTTTTGCTCCTTAAAGGCTAGAAATATGTACGCTTCCTATGCAAAAGAAAGCGCATCTCAATACGATGGCTGTGATTGATAGTGATGGCGGTGATGATGTGGCTTGAGACAAATATAAAAGATAGAACCTGTTAAGCTTTAGATTTAGGAAGTACTGAGATCCCTTGTTTAAGCCTTTTCACACTTGACAGGTATGCTACTGCATGTATGGGCTAGGTCATAGATCTCTGTCTAATGAGCATTCATGGGAATCACTAATCTGAGCCTAGAAATGTCTGAAAATGCTGATTCTCACCACTCTGGGAAATATTCAGAGATTTTTGGCGACAGATTTCTTGTTGAGATAAAATGCTATATGGCTGTCATATAGTTTCCTGCTACAGTCACATCCGGCTGTTCATAAGAAGGGGAGACCATTTATGACATTGAGCCAAATTGCTTGAGTTTGTGCAGCACATGTTGGGCCTACACGTAGTAGGTGGTTAATATGTTTTTATTTGCTGACGTGGTTCTTTTTGGAGTGGAAGGAAAGACATTGTTTAGAAATGGATGGTATGTGTGGGAATTCCTGGTGTAATTTACTATCTGAAAGTTTTTATGATAGGTTGAAACTGTTCAGTTTTGTTCACTAATGACTTCTGAAAAATTATGGCAATGAAGTACACATAATTATACATTCTGTTTGCATAACTTGTTGCTTTATAGATTATACACATATTATATTTTACGTAATCTAATTCTTGCAACTATCCCATGAAATAGTGGTGATTAACTCTATTTTATTATTTATTTAATTTTATTTTTTAAATTTATCAATATACAATGTAGTTGGTTTTCATGTCCCTTTACCAATTAACTCTACTGTATGGATGAGGAAATTAGGGAGATGAAGGGGTTAACCCAAGTGGCAAAATCAGGACCAATTTCTTTTCTTGAACTTCTTATTTTGTGCTCTTTTGGCCTCACTGCTATTGGGGGACTTTGGCTCTAGTTCAAGAGGAGTCATTTCTTAGCTGGGTGACCATAAACAAATCACTTTGCCCCGTTGGTCTTGGTTTCCTAATCTGTGGAATTTGGTTATCAATACCTAACAACCTTAGTCCCACAGAAGTAGCCAAAGAAGGCTAGAGTAGAAAAGACATTAGGAATTATCTAGTTTCCCTCTTCCTTGCCAGAAAGGTACAGAGCATAATGCCTTATGGTAACTAATTTTTTTCTATCTGCTGCCATCTTTCTATAAAGTTATCCATAATCCTTCTGTGCTTTCAACAACCCCTAACCTTGACCCCTTAGAAAGATAGAATAGTCCAAACTTGGACTCTCAGTTTAGGATTTTTGCTAACTATAAGTATCTGTCTTCCTCTTTTCCCTAATGGCTTATTTCTGTATTTTGGATCTACCTCCACACTCATCCCCTGCCATATGGCCTCATTTTTCAGTCAGACCCTTGGCCTTTATACAATCCCAAGCGTCTTTCCTGGATTCTTGATTCTAGATGCCACCAGCAGGACCTGTTACATCTCTCACTACCGTTACCTCACTGTTCTGGTCCTGATGACATCTGGTATGTGTAGCCAGTTTGGCAGCACAGCTCTTGGTATTTACAGACTTCAGACTTTCTACTTAGCTGATGAGTACAAAGAGATATACATCTCTCCAAAATCATTCTTTCTATTTGAGGAAAACCCAGGAATCTCTAGCATAGATATTATCAGTTATGTCCTTTATGAATAGCTCAGCCTGTTGTCTCTAGCGGTCCTAGCATACAGTCAGAACACATGGAACAAATGCCTTCCTTAGACTTAAGGCCATGGTAGTCCACATGGAGGTGCCACAGATGGTAAGAGAGGTCCAGCGAAGTGATTGTGAGGAAGTGATCTTTTATTTCCAGTAAACATTCTAGTGAGAATGGTTTCCCTTCCCAATGGCTATTTTGTAACGTATTTCCATGAAAAAAAAGGATGTGGCCTTTAAATGTCATCTTGATTTCACAGAACAATCTCTAGTCCACCAGCGATACAGCTTACAGCAAACAAGTTGACTAGATGGCCTCAAGAAAAAGCCCAGGTTTGAGCCTAGAAAGTGGTAATTTTTTCGTGTGTAGAAGTCCTAAAGAAGTTCTATTGATGACTTTGCAATAAACTTGTGATTTTTATAGTGAAAAAAGGCATATTTCTAGTTGATATACTCTCAAAAAATGTTAATAATGTGCACACACAGCAATATAAACTGGAGGAACATGGACGTCCTTCCGTGCCTTGGGGCTCTCCATATTTGCAAGAGCCCAAGAATCTGCTAACTGCCCGGGAGAGTGTACCCAAAGAATTAGATGTGATCTTGGCTATTTATTCTGTCCAGACAGGAACATTCTGGGAATAAAGAGACCTGGATTTAGCACTGGCCTTGTGAAAGTGGGGAAGTCTCTAATTCTTTTGGGACCTCAGTTTCCTCATCTGTAAAGTGTCAGGTGAAGGAAATTGGCGTGGGAGATATTTATGGCTTCTTCCTGCTCTAAACTTTTACAATTCTGTGTTTCCTTCTCTCCTTTTCCTGCAAGTATAGCTTTCTGTATCCAGAGATCAATTCTGTATCCCCTCATCTCTGTCTTCTAAGAGGGCCTGTCAGAGTGTCTCCCTACCTGGGCACCCATTAAATAAACAGATGTTTGGCCAGGTCCACCTGGCATCAAATATTTTCAAATACAAACTATAGCTTCTCTGGGTTCTGAAAAGGGTGCTATTAAGACAAGCCATATAGCTTGAGAAGGACTCACTCAGGATGCTACAGATCATATTATAACTAGATTTGCTAGACATTTAAATTGTATTATTTTACTAATTATAGATATCTGACGTTTCACCTCTAGGTGAACTTTACAAGGTTGAATTGAGTTCATGTCGGTCCTTTCTCTTTCCTAAGGAATTATTATCTGTCCTTCAGCCAAGAGGAACTGTTCATGTTTCCTTCACCCTCTCTTGTGTCTGTTTAGGTGACCCCCTCATTGTCTCCAGTAATCTCTCAGAATAAATCATCCCTTTCCTCCTGCAGGGTCTCTGAACCACCTAGCGTGTGGCAGGGACTTGCAGACTCCTCTGGCAGATAAGGTTGCACTGTGGTTTCTAGGGCTTTGCGCCTGGTTTTTGTTCTTTTTCCTGCTCTCTGCTCACTGGGTGAAACTTCGCATCCCTCAGAGCTTCTGCAGAGCCTCATCCAAGCTCTCAAGTTCTCTCTCTCTCTCTCTCTCTCAATGCTTACAACCACACAGAGATTACAAGACTGAAAACACTTTTTGTCTGGAGTAGACACCATCATTGTTGATTTCTACACAGTGAGAGGGGTTTTTTCCTGTTAGAAAATAAAAAGCTAGTTTCAGAAAGATAAACACCCCCAGGGCACAGTATTGATGCTTTTCTCTCAGCACAATCATATTAACGAGGTCAAAGCACATTGCTATAGACTGACTGAACGTTTTTGTCCCCCCCCAGGTCCATTAGTTGAAATTCTAACCCCCAAGGTGATGTGTCTGAGGAGGTGGGACCTTTGGGAGGTGAGTAGGTCATGAGGATGAAACCTTCATGAAAGGGATTAGTGCCTTATAAAAGACACCCTAGGAAATTCACTTGCCCCTTCCACCATGTGAGGACACAGCAAGAAGACGCTGTCTATGAGCCAGGAAATGTGCCCTCACCAGACACCAAGTCTGCCGGAATCTTGATCTTGGATTTCCCAGTTTCCAGAACTGTGAGAAATAGATTTCTGTTGTTTCAAAGCTACCCAGTCAATGGTATTCTGTTATAGTATCCCAAACAGACTTAGACACACATCAAAGTCACTCAGTCAGAAGCATGAGAAGAAACAGAGGGCCCTCTGAAAGAATAATTCTAGAGCAATGAATAACTAATCTATTTATAGAGAGGTGGGCAGTGTTAAGGATACTAAGGAGGGGTGGTGAACACAGAGGGACTGGCAACAGTGGGAAGCCAGGGACAAAGGGACAGAAAGGCGACTGCAACTCCACAAGAGCTAGAGCACAGAGGGGGCCACCCAACAGCACCTGTGGCTGTAGGGCGATCAGCCACTCTCCAACTGTGGCTCAATGGGGAAGGAACAAGGGAATAAATACCCCATCTATTTCTGCTCCTGACCTCTGGCAGCCTGCTGGTGCCCTTCTACATCTGGAGATCCCAACAGGAAGCTAGAAGGCAAGGGGGTCCAGAGATGCATTCCTAGATGTTGGCCTCCTGGGAGGTACAGCAGGACAAGGAGGGTGGAATGGATCTGGGGATGCAAAAAGAGACCATCTGGTACACTCACTCTGCTTTTATGACCTTGCTCCTCCTTTTGTGTTCCTGGACATTTGACACTTTGCTATAGCCAAGATTTCTGAAAACCCAAAATGGTGAGTAGGAAATCTAAAGAGGGTTCTATTTCTCTTTCCCTTTTTTTTTTTTTTAAAAAAAGCTTGTATGGTCTCTGTAGTATGGCTTTTTCAATTATCTTATATGTTAAAGAACGATTTATTTGAGAAATTAAGGAAAGGGAAGTACATAGTTATTTCCAAAGTTTTAAACACATTTCTACCTGCCTACTGAGAATATTCTCTAATAACAATGATTTATTATGCCTACTGTAGTGGTTGATTGGAATTAGATTTTATAAAATGCCTTGAGCTTCTTGGAGAAATATTTCTTCTTGAATGCAAAGTCCTGTGCATGCAACTAAATAATGACATGTGGTATATATAATTTCAGATCATATGCTTGCTGTTGCAATTATCTCACACATTTCTATCCTAGAGTTATCCTTGGCCAAAAAGATATAAAATCATTCAGCTGTGTAGGTATCAGGAATAAGACTACCAGCCGTTAAGGTGGAAACAGCTTTGGCCCTGGTATGTCCTTCCCACCCCCAACCTTTTCTCTCTCCTTCGTGTTTCTGCCTCCCAGCCAAATTGCCTGTGCTGCTCCTTCTTTCTTCTTCTCCTTTCTAGCTAAAGGATGAACTTTGATAGCAAAGACTTTAGTGTATAAATTCAAGCAACCTAGATATATGTATTTTAATATTTTTTGGACTATTTTATAAACTTAATTTCATGTGGAGTGAATTTATTTTCAAGTTGTTGATTTAAAAGGCTTTATTTTACTAGAATTTAGATTTCTTCTGCTTTTTTTGTTTTTTTAGATTTCTTCATTTTATTTACAAGTTTGTTTGGGTTCTGGTGTTGATTTGTTTTTGTTTTACGTCTCTTTCTCTCAGTCTTTCCTTTTCTCTATGGCTGTTTTTCCTTATTTGGTGTTTTCATGTTTGCTTCTCTCTGGTTTCCGGGAAATGGGCTGTGCTGACCTAAACTGCTGCCAGCCGTGCATCATGGTTTTACCATGTCCTGGTCAGCATTTAAAAGCGGTTTTCAATTTCAACATTAATATAAACAAAGACATTTCAATTATAGTTATTTTAGTTTAAAAATACATTGAGGGTGTAAGTTGAAAGAAGTCTTAAAGTACTTAGGTGACTTTATATAAACTGGAGAAAGCTACTTATTCTGTGTCCATTCCCTTTTCTTCTTCCAAGAAAGTACAATTGTCAGTTACTAAAATATGTTGCATTTCTTCTAGAAACTTTGGGGAGATCTTTACTCTTTGGGCTTACCAAAGTCTATACATATTCACTCATTATTTTGCCTTCTAAACTTTAGGAATTTGATGTAAAAGGCCTCTGCCAACTGGAACTTTAGTAGTTTTGATTTCTATGATATATATCCTGAATTTTGAGTCAGTGGGACAGTTTCGAGTTTTGATACTAAGAATATATGGCAATATGGCAATGTGTACAGTTACTGAGTCCCTTGCAGGGAAGTAATAGATATTTTTATACCCCAGTTATAAAACATCCCAGCTGTTTGATCATTGGATGTTATTCTGTTTTTCAAACCCATTATATCTCAACAGTAGAATGTATCCCAGTTATTACTTCTGACTAATGACTGAGTTAGTGGTATTTAGGAGCTAGAAATCACATTCTTTTTACCTGGCCCTGATCTAAGAACTTGTCAGACTAAGATACAGTAGGGTATTTTGGTGAGACATAGGGCCATAGGGGACAAGAATGGAGACTTTCAAGACATAGTGGCAAATGGCATGCATGGAATTTGGAATTTATTTTATTGACCTACTGCATCAAATCATTTTTCAGCTAATTCTTTGTGTTTTTGAGCAATTGACTTCATTTCAACTTCCTGTCCACTACATCCCTTCCACCGTCTCACACTTACCTGTTTGATTCACAGTGTTTCCCTATTTAGGTATAAATAGAAAAGTGATGTTGCTATTGCTTTGGTTACAATTGTGGCTACTGAAATGCGTTCAGTAAATCTCATCTTCCTGTCTTCTTCTATATTATCTCCGTACTCTTCTTGTTTGACAATCTGGAGTTCCTTCTCCCACTACTTTATCATATGGTATCTGTTAGGCTCCAGAACCAATGTGCTTTTCTTTTTAAAGTATTCCAGATGTACTTGTGGGAATGTAAAGAAAGACCTGAGGGTTTCTGAAAGAGTGCTGACATAAACAAACACTGTCAAATGAAACTGCACAGGGCCATTTGCATCTGAATCTTCACTTCCAAGTGTTAGTGTTTGGTTTTTTTTCTCTTCATCTTGAACCCTAGGCTATTCCCTGGATCCTCTTTCTTCCAGAATTATCCCTGTGGAACGATGCCATCTCCAGTGTGATGTCCCATTTTCCTCCCTGGATCATAATGGGCACTCCTGTCCTCCCAGCCATCCAGCTTGCCCAGTGCCCTTATCTTTGTCTCCCTGAGCCTGGACTTCATAACACAGCCCAGCCCAGACTGGCCAATCCTCCTTTGTTCCCAGTTTTCTGTTTACCTCTGATTCTGCCACTTGGAGGAGATGTGAGGAGGCTTCGTGCTGTATCTCTCTAGTGTTTCCTGGGAAGCATCTCTTTTAGAATTATGCTCTGTTCAGATTTCATAACCAAGCGGACACTTCCATGTGCACCTTATGCTTCAAATTCATATCACTCATTGATTCACAACTCTATATTTCATTGATATACTGGCATAAAATCATTTTCAACTAATTTTGTGTGTGTGTGTGTGTTACATTGGTCTTTATAATCACTGACAGCCCATTAGCCAGCAACTGCTTATTATAATCATTTGTGTGTTATTTACTGATTAAACTTTTATATTTCTCACTATCATTGATTTACTCAGTACTTCTATGAACTTGCCTCTGACTTTGTGTATGGATCCCAAATGTTGCATCCATGATAAGAATAACTCAGTTCTCTCTCTCCAGAATTGCACTGCCTCGGTGTTACAAGGTCTTTGGCAAACTATCTCTGGGAGGCGAGTTGGCACAAATCACCCATCTCATCTGACACATGTTGTCCCAAGAGGGGAAGACATGACAATATGCTTTTTGAGATTTAAGATGGTTACCTGTTTGGAGCCAGAGCAGATGTCAGAGGTTATGTTTTGCAGATGTGTCAAGGCCAATGCTAGGACTGCAAGTCCACTTCAAGTGGTGGGGTGAGGAAGAAGAGGAGCCTAGGCAAAGACCTAGAATGTTCCTTTTCTGTGCTTGGGAAAGTCTGACTTATCATAGCACCCCATATCCTTCAACCATTGCTGTCACGTGACAGTGTGTAACATGTATTATTCATGGGGTTAATTGCTTAACGTCTATCTCAGCCTCTGACAAAATGCTCCAGGAGAACAGAAACCAGGTCTTTTTCTCACCATTTTATCCCCAGATCCCAGCACAGTAATTGGTAACATATTAGAAGCTAAATGGATATCTGTTGAATGATCGAGTGAATGAATGAATGAATGGGAAGAAGGAGAAAAGGAAAATGATTTCTTTTTAGTGTACTGCATTTATTCCTGACTCCTCTGTCTAATGAGGAGAGGTTTCCCCAAAATATTCCTGTTGCCTTCCTCTAGGCCTTATTCCTCCCTAAGAAAGTCAGGTGAGTTCCTTGTGTAGTGCTTGCGCTTATTCCTTGGTTGGATAGTGATAATTTATCGAAAGCTCTAAGCAAGTGGAATCCGCTCTCCTGCTCTCTTCCCCACGGGTGGTGCACAGTGGTGCTCCTGATTTGCACACACGCATGTGCCACGTTTCCCTGCTCTCTTCCCCACGGGTGGTGCATAGTGGTGCTCCTGATGTCACACACGCATGTGCTCTGTAGTCCCCACGTCCCTCCAGAGTGCTGGCTTGGGCTCTAACTTGGAGACAGGTAGGATTAGGAGCTTCATTGTTGCCTCATTTCTAGGCTACATCATCCGAAACAGCTTTTTTTCACTAATAAAGATGGTATTTTGATCTTTATTTCCCTGACTTTTTTCCTTGCTCTCTCAATTAGTTCCAAACTTGGGTAAGAACAAGGATCTCTTTTGGGGAGGGGCTACATAAAACCCCAATATATCCTTTGCGTAGAAAGAATCCAGGAACAATCAATGTAGAAACCTTTTAAGGTTGAAAAGTTTGAGATCTAAAGAGGGAAACCTGAGAGCTAAGGCTGGAAACAGAAGAATAAAGCTCTGAAGCCAAGGAATTTGTGCGTGCAGTCAGAGTCAGTGAGCCTGCCGAGATGGTGTGTAGAATGCTCTGTGTACAGGGTGCAGACATTCCATCAGACTCTCGACAAACGTTGGTGAGCCTCTAGTTTAAGGAGCCCTATGCAGACCTTGAGTTTATTTCCTGATAACTGGAAATTGGGTCCCCCTTTCTAATCTGCCCCCTTGCCTAAATGGTCTCACTGCTTTCCTCATCTACCCTTCAAAGCCCACCCCCGAATCCTGCCCTGCCTGGCCATCCTGCAGGCATCTCACCCACTCTGGCCTCCTGGCCCCCTTGCAGCCTGTCTGCCTCTCCTGTTCTCATCAACGAGAGTGAGAGCTCCCAAGACCAGGGGTAAGACTGTTTAATTGTTGCTCTGTGTCACTGGAACTGCCTCACACTTCAAAATCATTTCCAAGTCACACTCGTACTCACACTGTGATTTAGCTTCTGTATTCACTCTCTCGCTCACCCTAATATGTGTCCTGTGAGGGATTCATTAGGCACATCTTTCCAAAGAAGGAAGAAACTCAGATTAAGTTATTTCTGTCAATGTTAAGAAACAAGGAAAGGGCAGAGCCAGGACTCAAGCTTAGGTCTTCTGGGTCCTCATTGCTGCTTCTGCTCTGCAGTGCAGCTTCCCCTAGAAAGTACTGATTGACACGTCTACATTAGGATTCCTCTCCATAGGAGAAATGTCTTTGTTTAGAAACACACATGGAGGGACAAGTCTGATTTTGGATCCTCTGGGTCAGGGGTCAAGGACAGGTGGGAGAGGGCCAGGACCAACAGAAACTTGACTTTCTTGCATAGACGTTGATGGGAATTTTGTGTTGGGTGTGGCCTCCAAAAGGGCACAATATTTTTTGCAAGGGTAGGGAAGCATTAAACATAAATATGACGAGTGAAAAATTCCCTAAGGAAGCTTTGGCAGAAGATTTTTGAAGAACAGGAAGGTTTAACTTTTCTGTCTTAAGTTTATCATCTGTGTTGTACGTGATCTCCTACTCCCAGCGCAGCTGTTTGAGAAAATTTTGCTGCACACAACTGTCCCAATAGTTCAATGTTGAGGAAATCAGGGAAGAGTAGGGATGTTCCATTTTGGGTCAATTGGTAGGAGAAAGAGAATAGTTGGAGTGGGGAAGAGCAAGGGATATTCAAGAGGCCAAGGAGGAGGGGAAGGTTCAGAAGGATGAGGAAATAGACACAAGAAATGATGTAGGAATGTTAGTCCCTGGGAATTCATGGGTATTTTGGGAAGGGCATTGGGCCAACCCAGGATGAGGACTAAAGGGTAAAGATTTCCAAAGTCAAAGTGACACCAATAGACATTTGTGTGCCTATAGATTGACAATACCTGCCCCCCTACATTTTCTGAATGAAGAGTAGTAGGTGGATGATAAAGGGAGTTTTAGGAAATAAATGGAATCCTTCATTTTCTCAAAGCCCTTGCACATTTTGGGGAAGGGAGAGTGTTAAATGGCCAAAAGCTTTCCTGATAATGAAAGCTGTAGAGCAAATTCGATGGCATTTAAAATGCATGGGCTTTGTCTCCAGAGCAGGCCCACAGAAGCACTGTGCCCCTCTTAGCAAACTCCACGCTTCAGTCCCCTGTTAAGAAACGTCCATGGGTACAAAAGATAGGTGACAATGCACACATTGTAGTCTCTGAAAAACACCCAATTGTCTTCTAATTTGGCTGTTCCTCTGAATAACAACCATGGAAAGGTGGCAGGAAGTGAGTAGTGACAGAAAACACAATTTTGGGGTTCATTGATGGCCAGGAGAGCCCACAGAGCATCAACTCTACACATGACTCCATATCTATGTTGGACAACTAGGAGCATTGGATTTAGGTCTTGCAGCTGCTGGCAAGGGCCCAGGTGAGCGAAGAGTTGCAGATCATTAACTGCAGTGGGAGTGATTCTCGGTGCCTCTCCGTCCCCTTGTTCTCAGAAGCTGACTTTGACAGCAAAGCATCAAGCACATCTCAGGGACATTGTGGTGGAGCCTGAATCATGGACCTAAGTCAAGGACTGAAACATGGTCTTCCCTCAGTCACTGACGTAACCAGCCCAGCGAGTTCTCATTCTCTTTGAGACTGATGCTGCTGCTGGTTCCAGCACTGCATCGTGGCTGCCAGTACTACCCCAGCACTAGGCACCACCGACTGCCCAGGTTAGGCCAGGCACTGTGCCTGAGGACTCACACACTGTCTCCTTTAACCCTCCTTGAAACGCTTGTGCTGAGCACTATCATTACTCCAATTTTATACGTGACAAAACTGAGATTCAGAAATTTAAGCAACTCACTTCCCATCTGAATGGATTGTTCAGGAAAATAAAAGGAAGTGAGCACACAGTTTGAGAGGAAGTGCTGTATAATGGCTAAAAGTAAGGGCTTTACCATCAGACAAGGCTGACTTTGAAGCCTGGCTCTGTGATTTGCTGGTGTGTGAGCTTGGGCAAATCACTCCACTTCTCTGAGTCTCAGTTTTTAGGTAATAACGCCCATTCCAGTCCTGCTACATTGCAAATCATCAAGAAATGTGTTGTCCAATCTTATTATTATGATTAAATAATGGTTATTTTTCTCTGCTCATGATTCAAAAAAGGTTTATCATATGACTCTCTATACGGTAATATAGTCTTTAAGGTAATGATTCCCTTTCCAGAATCTCTAAGGTTTGAGCAGAAAGGAGGCTTGGAAGAGCATTCCATTTCCAGGTTTGGGGAACTGGTGGTAAATGACCAGATGGTCTGGCCTCAGCCCTACTAAGTTTCATCATTTTAATCTCTGCTTTCATGACCAGTATTGTTACTCCATAACACAGCTGTGACTGAGTGAAATTTGCGAAAGGAACATTAATAACTATTATTTCACTTATCTATGGCTGTATAACAAAATGCCCCAAATTTAGGGTTTAAAACATAAATTATGTATTAGTGCTCAGGATTTTGTGGTTCTTCTGCTCGTCTCTCTTGGGCTCTCTCCTCTGATTCCAGATGACAGATGGAATGGCTGGGTAGTTCAAGATGACCTCTCTCACATGTGTGCTCAGTGGGGCTGGCTGTCAGCCCAGGCCCCTTGGTCTTTCTCTATGTGACCTTGTACCCTCAGTAGGCTAGACAGCTTCCTTACAGAACGGTTGGCTCAAAGCAGAACTCCAAGAGAACAAGCCTCCTGTGCACAAGCACCTCTCCAGCCACTGCTTGAGTCACATTTGTTCAAGGCCCATCCACCAAAGCAAGTCATCTGGGCAAGCTCAGTGTCATGTGGCAGAGGCCTTAGACTCCACCCCTTGATGGGAGAAGTGGCAAAGAACTGTGGCCATTCTTCATCAACGACAATTACACATATAAAACATAAAGAGTAAAGGAAAGGCATCTGGCAGATATAAGAACAAAAAGAATCCAACTTGCAAATGTGGATTTTTGCTCTTTCATGGCTCCAAAGGCTTTTCGGCTTTGCCCCATCCCACGTTGTCTGGGTGAAGCATCACCCACTAGCTCCTGGGAAGATAAACTTGGTAGGTACCTTGCCTGACTCCTTCCTTTGTCTTCAGGTAGGTTTCTAGGGAGGCATCTTACACCCTCTCCTTGAACTTCTCTATTCCCTAGACCCTGTTCAGGAGGTGATTTTATTTCTATACTCACCCCTGCCTGCCCCCCGCTTCCCAACAGTCCCCTCCAGCCCAATAACCAGGACCTGCTTCCAGGCCTGAGGGACATGATCTGATTGACTGACCTATTATTGTTATGGTAATTGTTGCCGATTGAAATTACAGTACATGCAACACATACAATTATTACTTTCTGTCGATCTTGTTAACATTTTGGAGACTACCTTATAGCTTTATTTTAATTAATAGGGAAATAAAAGTATTCCTTGTACAAATGGCTTATTACAAGTATTATACTACTATTGTATAGCATGCTTTTAAAATTAAAATTATAAACTAGACATCTTTCCAAATTTCTTTCTATATGTTTATATAAATATTAATGTATCTGTCATATAGTATATATCAAAAATATTTCATATTTTAAAGATCTAATATTCCATTTGTGTGGCTGTTTTAAAATATATTTAAAATGTAATCTCTTAATAATAAATATTTAGGTTGTTGCCATTTTTTTATTAGAATAAACCATGTTGCAATGAATATCTTTTTACATATAACTTAATGTACTTATTATGATTATTCCATTAGGATACATTCCTAGAAATGGAATTGTTAGGCCAAGAATTTATACAATTTATAAAAGTGATTCTATCAGCTTGTGCTTCCAATAATTTTATGGGTTTATATTCCCAAGAATTGTGTATAAGGACAAGAACAGTTCTTCCCTCCCAGCTTTCATGTGATTTTCTTGAAAACCCAAGTTATTTTTTGTTTTGTTGTTTTTCCAAGACGAGCAAAGAGAGCTAAAAGTTAAATATTTCCAAGCCGAAGAACAAGCAAAACTCTGACCTAAACAACTGAATTGTCTGACAGTCTGAGAAACCCCCCGATGAGAATGTTCCAGCCGAGGACTCACTGGAGACAGAAAGGGAGAGAAAAGTCAGAACAGTGACAGAAGGAGAGAGAGCAGTCCCCTGTGTCCTAGCACAGCCACCTATTTGTGGGGCTCCGTACCAGGCTCTGCTGACACACCACTGCTCCAGGAGCACCCCACTCCAGAGGCTAGAACATTTTCCAAAGCTAACTCAAACCCCTCAGTTGTCCTGGTTAGACCACAAGGTCCTAGCGCAGCCTGGTCTCCAGTGGGGAAACTATCATTTCCACCCAGACCTGGTGATTGCTTCTGACTTGGGGACTGATTTAACCTTCAAGGAAAAAAAAAAATCCCTATTTGTCTTTAGATAAAGTAGACAGAAATATCCCAGGAACCCACCATGAACATACCTTTTCATTCAGCTCAAAATCCCAAACTCCCTCTCATTTACTTGTTGCTTTCCCCAACAACTTTCCTCCAGTGACCCGTAGAACTCTGCACCAGAAAATAGCTGAAGGTGTTTTGCCCTTTGGCAGCTACTTGCAAATAGTACTGGAAAAGGGCCTTTTATCTCTTTGTTATACTCTGCATGTCCTGATACACGTCTGAAGTAACTCCAGGGATTATTCTGTGAAGGCCTTCCCAGGGCTTTGCCTGGGGTCTCAATTCCAGGGGAATGCATTCATACATGGGGCTGTGGGGTCTGGAGCCCTTTGGAGGTGGATAGGGCAAGGCTTCTGCCACTTTCTTTTCCAGAGCGAGGATAGCCATTGTGGAAGCATCCAGACAGCTCAAGCCTTACCCTGTCTCAGAGGGCCTTTTAAAATTATGAACATCAAGTTGAATCCTTGTTAAGACAATACCTTACTTCTTCATAATCATGATATAGGAGGTGCTCAGTTTCCCTGGGTTCAGGTTTTGGGACATGGCTCTGGGTTTCCAGCCATTCCCTGAGGTGTCAGGCCCCGTCCTCTGAGCTCTCCCCTAAAGAAAAGTTACTGTTGCCAGTAAGACCTATTTGCAGCACCAACACAGAGAAAATGAGACCACAAGGAGCTGGCTTATGCAAATCCAGTGGCTGGGCATACTCAATAGAGAGCACAGGACATTCTTGAATGTGCCTGGTGCACGTGATGGGATTTGACCAATGAACATGCTCTAGAAGAGACCAGTTGAACAAGTGCAAGACTAAATGTTACATAATGGGGGACCAACCCCTCAGTTGAGTATTCATTAGACAGAGAAACTCTAAAAGCCAAATCCCAGCAGAAGGCAGAGTTGCTGCTCACTTTCCTGGAAGCAACCAGCACTTCACTGGCTGAGGTGTGTACACTTTAATTTGTGTCAAACTTACTTTTAGCAAGGGGTGTTCACTCTCTTGAGCCATGCTGCACTTTGCACTGAACTTTAAGTATATTTTTCTTGCTTTTGTGTTAAACTTGGCGTGGGCCCTGCTCAGTCTCTGGAGCATGCCACATTCTGTGTGGTACCCGTATTTCTTATCTGTTATATCAAACTTGTTCTCACTGTCTACTGTGACTCTGCCTTTGAATTCTTTCCTGTGGCAGAGTCAAGAACCTGGTAAAAGGACTGCGTGGGTTGAGGCCAACTCTCCAGCCCCCCGGACCCTACCTCTGACATAACTCAAATGCAAAAGTTTTAAGGCTTTTCATTTATACTTTTCATCCCTGTGAGAGCAGGAGGTGCCCTTAGAAATAAATCCTCTAGTTCCAATTGCTTATTTGGAAAAACTGGAACCCAGAGAGGGGATATGAGTTGCCTAAGCTCACATATATTTTGTTGGTACCCAGCCCTGGACCAAAGTCTGGACCTTTTGCCTTTTGATGAGAAGAATTTACTGTGCCTCCTTTTTCAAGCTCTTTGGTGAATTTATTTTTTGAGCCTACTCCTAAGTAGTCTTTAGGCACCAGTCAAAGTGCTAAACACTTTATAGTCACTATTATATCAGATCCTCACAACGATTGTATCAGTATCATTATCCTCATTTTGCATGTAAGGAAAATTGGTTTAGGAGATGTTTTTAAGTTGTCTGATATTGTTACTGGCACCCAAAGTTCAGCTGCTCTCCATGCAAAAATAAAAGACTCGTCAGTCCCAAATGTTGGTGTGAGGTAGGAAGCTTTATTATCAGATGTCTGAGGAGACAAACTAAAACTGTCTCAGAGCTTAGGGTTTCAGGGGGCGGTTTATATAAGATAAAAAGACAAAGGGAGAAGCGTAGTGAAAAGTACAGCAGGGATAGGGTCAGTGACTACGTGCAGATCAGCGTGTCTTAATCTCCGTCCTTGGGCTCAGTCTTGTGAAGCCCGGAGTCCGACTCTTGACTCTGGTTTTATCTCCTTCCTAGAACACCTGTAACTTTAAATAAAACTGTTAGTTTTGCAAGTTGCTGAGTTAAGACTTTGCTTTATTACCCCTACAAACTGCAGTGATTGTTCATCGTTCAAGCAGAGTTCTTTCCTCAGCATTAAGCGCTATCGTGGCTGCCCTTATGCTAAGCTAATATTCGTGGTGCTCTATCAATATGATGCATTTGTTTTCTATGGCTGCCATAACAAATTACCACAAGCTTAGTGGCTTAAACAACAAGTTTATTAACTTAAGTTTTGTAGCTTATAAATAAAGAAATGAGTCTGACTGGGCTAAAATCAGGGCGCTGGCAGCACTGTGTTTCCTTTCTGTAGGCTCCATGGGATTATGTGTTTTGTTGCCTTTTCTAGCTTCTGTTGGCTACTCACATTCCTTAGCTGTTGCTTCTTCCTCCATCTGCAAAGCCAGCAATAGCTATGTGAATTCTAACACTGCATCTCTTGATCCTTTGTCCATCTTCTATCTTTCTCTGAACACAGCTGGGCAATGTTCTCTGCTTTTAAGGACTCATGTGAATATATCAGGCCCACCCAGATGATTTAGGATAATCAGCCTATCCTTAGTTAGTAATCTTAATTATAGTTGCAAATTCCCTTTTGCCATGTAAGGTAACATATCACAGGTGAGGGCCTGGACATATTTGAGAGGGTCATTATTCTGCTTACCACAGTCCACCCTCTGGGCCCCAAAGATACATGTTTGTCTTGCATGCAAAATACATTCTTCCTATCCTGAGGTCTCCAAAAGGTCTCAATCCATCACATGAAAGAAGATACTCGGTCAATGAAATATAGACCTGTTAACCGCTGGCCACTGTACATGCTTTAATTTGGAGTATGTGATTCTCTTACATATTTGCATGAGCTCTTTAAATTGCAGAAAGTTAAACTGTACGCTCTGTGAAGGGAGGAAAGGGGTCTATTTTGTTAACTATTATACCCCAGTGCCTATTGCATGATAAGCACTCAACTAATTTGTTAAATGAATAAAGGTTGAAAAGAACAAGCATCTAAATAAGCCAATGTCATAAGCAGTATATGGATTCATATAAAGTCATTACAAAAATATATTTTTTCTGTTCCAAAAAGCTTTGTATTCTTCTCTGTTTGATTCATAGTTCCTTGAAACAGGCCACAAACTTCGCCAGAGCCCAGGTTGCCTTTCCAGGTAAACTTATCAAACTGCTCACACTCCATCTGGGTTTTAATTACAGTAAATGGCTTTTCAGGCATTATGACTCTTGCCAAGATTGGTTCCCAGCCCATGGATTCTGTTTAGGAATAAATATAATCACTAAACTTATAGACTGCCAAATATTTGTTATTCTCAATGTATTCAAGTGCCTTCTGGGTATAAGCATCCTGGTTAGTTTTGTAGATAGGATTCTGTCCTGTAGTTTTTTTCTAACATTCCCCTCCATGATAACTGAGCCAACAGAACCAAGGAGAAAACAGTATCATTTTTCCAATAAAGGTATTTAAAAAACAGTTTGTTTTAGTTTAGTAGCAGCCAGGGATGGGGATGGAAATTGGGATTAACTGTAGATGGGCACAGGGATTTTATTAGTTATGGAAATGTTCTAAAACAGGATATTGTTGATGGTTGCACAACTGAGTAACTTCTCTAAAAGTTATTGCATTGTACCTTTAAACCAGGTGAATTTTAATGTAAATTATATTTCAATATGGTGTTAAAAAGTATTTTGCCTACCGTCTACTCAGAAGCACTATCCACATGTTTTTCATCAAATGGAATTATTTTTTACAAGGGCATTCTCAAAATGCATCCCCTAGAGTGATAAGATCTAAACTTCTTCAGCCATATCTTGGCCTGTGAATAAGCAGAGCTGAGCATGGTCACACTTCATTGCTCCAGAAGTGAGTATGACATGCTTGTCTGCTTTGTTCTTCCCCCAAAATTTAAGGACAAATAGATATTCATTCATAATCTTTACAGGATCATGATATTTGGTTTAACTTACCTTAAATTTATTTGAGTAATTATCTTGATACGATTCAAACAATGCATTTCTTATTTCCTACAATTCATTGGGAAGTTGTAATTTAAATCCCAATCCATCTGTGCACTGCTAAAGAGACGAATCGGTTTCCTGTGGCAAATAAAGCTTAATATGCTGGTGTATACACAACAGCTAGGAAAACCAAGTGAGAAAACTAAATACTTCCTAGCTTTTTAGCATTTGTGGACTTAAATATCAATCACATAAATGCATTTCTGGACAAGTATAAACAACACCAAATATAGATACATGTACACTGTTGGGATTATTATGATTCTTTATAGTTAGTGGATTTTAAACAATAAAAATTCATTTTGAAATTATATAAATAACTCACGTACTTCGTGGAGGGTTCTGTGTTCCTTAGACAAAGACTTGCACTAGTCCTCTCATTTTTAGAGTATATGGCACAATTTTAGAGTCTCAGGCTTGTTTCCCATGTGAACCAAGAAGGCCACTGTGATCTTTGGCTTCGTTTCTTGTTCCCTGGTTCAGTGTTTCTGACTCTTGAAGATCATTGGCATACCTGGTGGTGGTTGTAAAAGTGCAGATTTCAAACTTACTAAGTCAGAATCTCCAAGATTGGGTTTCAAGAATCTGCATTTTAAACAAGAGCTACAGGTGATTATAATGCACATTGATGCCTGAAATATTGGATCTGAGGATCTTTCCAATATTTGGAAGACTCAGGATGGACTTTCCAGACTCATTAACATTCCAAGAAAAAATTTTTCAGAGCAGTGCTTCTCAAGCTTTAATGTGTATATGGATCACCTGGCAATCTTGTAAAGATGCAGATTCTGAGTTTGTAGGACTGGGGTAAAGCCTGTGGTTTCTGCATTCCAACAAGCTCCAGTGATGCTTATGCTGCTGGTCCATGGACCACACTTTGACTAACTAATGAGGCTTCAAAGTGTTTCCATGCCATGCTGCATGATCAGAGCACCTCCTAGAGGGCAGAGCCCAGTGACTACATAAAGACCATCCCATACAAATGCCCTTTCTAATTGGACGGGGAGCAAGTGTGCCTCTGGGATCCTAGGCTAGATGTAGGGGTCTAATGGGAAATCATCTCTTGGGTTACGAAGAGTGGAGTCAAGGAAGGGCTGAAAGTCACCATGGAGGAGACAGCAGAGGGAGAAGCTGAGAACAGAGCCAGTTAGGAAGTCTTTCTGATCCACAAATATGAGGAACAGAGAAATGAAGCATATAAACAGTGGAGACAGAGACTGAAGGTGCCAAAAAATGTCAGTATGTTTAGAAAGGAAGACAGGTGGCAGAACCTGGGGTTCCCTGAAGGCTGAGGGGTAGCTGTAGGGGATATTTATAAAATGCATGCCATGGGTGGAAAGGATTCAAACACCCACTATTCAATCCTGGATGCATGATGTTTATGCTATTTTGGCACCATACATTAATGTGGTTTTTAAAATCATCTATCCTAATTATATGAAAAGCATTTCCCAAACTAAAATATGCTTAAGAATTTGGCAGTTGTTAGAACTAGATCTCTGGACCCCACCATCTAGGATTCTGACTCTAGTAGGTCTGAGGTGGCACACAGGAATCTGCATTTTCAAATCTTAAAAAATATGTGATTTTCTTATACCTTTACAAACTTAATTCTAAATCATCTTGGTTAAAAGATGCTTATCCACTAACTAAACAATTATGTCACCATAAGCTAATTTGGGAAATGCCTTTTCTAGCCATTTGAGGTTGCACAGCAAACAATTTTGGCCCCAAAACTAACTAGATTTTTGTTGACAACAAAATCCAGTCGAAGAATCTACTTACATCTGTAACAAGGCCTCAATAATCTAAGGGAGTTGGTCACACAAAATGTACTGTACTTAATTCTGGACACTCAGGTATATCTTCATCCCCACCCAGGTAAAATTTTGCACTTTTCCCTCAAGACATTTCAACATCTTCTAGTCTAATTCAAAAGATCTTCTAACATGACCCAATTTTTTATTTTTTTTAATTTTAACTACTCAATATACATTCTAGTTGATTTCTGTGTCCCTTTACCTGTTCCTCTTTCCCCCCTCCCCCCCAACTACATCATATCCGTTCATTTGTCTTAACAAGTTCAAGGAATTGTTGTGATTGTTGTGTAACATGACCCAATTCTAATTATTTTAATTTTTTCTTCTTAGTTGTCAAGGCCAAATTTTTTCTGGATATTAAAATTATGTTTGGTTGGATTTTAATAATCTTTCTTTTCATTGTCTGACTAGCAATCCCAGCTTTCAAGGTCATTGTCCTTGACACTGAATACCAACAAAGACAGAAACCTTGTAGGCAGAGATGTGAATATCAGCGCTATCACTGGGGAGTGTGAACTGGAGAACCTCACCTGTGGCTGGCATCATGCTTCCTCCAAATTGCCTTCCCATTCCCACTCACGACCTTGGGACACCCTACTGGAGGGAGAGACTAAAAAGCAGATGTTTTCTGAACTAACTAGTGATAAATCAGGATTTCAGAGCCTGAAGAGCAGGAAAGAGAGCAAGACCACAAATGGGTACTTGTTGCTATTAATTTCTATCTTCACCCAGGCAAGAAACATAGCACTTACAAAAATAAATGTTCCTCCAGAAAGGCCAAGAATTTTACTCAAAATAGGAATTCCATTAATAGAAATAATAGGACAGGGCATTAGGAGTTCCTCTAAAAGTGCTGAGTGATAAACAGGAAAAATAGTTGTTATACTGCTTTGAAAATTGGAAGTTCCCCTAAACTGCAAGTTATTGATTAGTGTGCCTAAAAGACTCAATGTTGGAATTGTATCAGAAGAATTACTGGGGTTGAATTATTTACTGGTAAGAGGTATTTATTGTTCCCTATCCTTGAGTGACAATTTTAACATGTTGACATAACATAGGTCAAGAGAGACAAATACATTGAATGGATAGGGAAATCTGTTTCATGCAAAAGCAACAAATATAGGGTATTTGGATTCTCCACAACCTTTCTGCTCCAATAGTGTGGCTAATTGAGAGTTGGCCATGGAGCTTTTTATACAGTTATGCTTTTTAATCTCAAGGATTGCCATAAATCAGTGGGAAGGCTGGTACTTGCTCCTTGTCTCACTCACCATTAAGAGTATGAGGTTGATGGGTGCCTTAGCTTGGGCTACTATAACAAAAACAGCATAGACTGGGTGGCTGAAATAAACATTTATTTTTCACCATTCCCTCAGCTGATCTTGTTCCCTAGGTACAAGATCAAGGTGCTGGCAGATTCAATGTCTGGTGAGGGCTCTCTTCCTGGTTTACAGGAGGCCACCTTCTTGTATCCTCACATGGTAGAGAGAGATCATCTCTCTTGTGTCTCTTCTTATAAGGCCACTCATTTCATTCACAAGGGCTCTACCCTCCTGACCCTAATTTTGTCCCCAAGGCTCCACCTCCAAATTTCATCACATTGGGGATTAGAGTTTCAACATACAAACATAAGCATGTAGTCCATAACAATGGGCCTTTGGAAGAATGAGTGGGATGGTTTCTTTAAGATTTCAGTACTCTTTGCAGCATGTCTGTATTTTAACTCTGTGGCAAGTCTACAGTTAGATCCTGACTTGGCCTGCTTTCTCATCTCTATCTCTGTCTTGTGGCACAACTGACGGTGTTCCCTATCTGGAGACTGGGAGATTAGATAGGATAGAAGTACTGCTCCCTCCCTGTAATTCCTGGTCCAAGCGACCATCCTCTTTCTTTGTAGGGGATCACATTCTAACTGGTCTCCCTGCTTATGATACTCATGCCCCTTATGGACTATTTTCTACTCAGAAGCCAAAATAAATATTTTAGAATGTAAACTAGAATATGTCACTGTATTAGTCCATCTTTGTGTTGCTCTAACAGAATACCTGAGACTGAGTAATTTATAAAGAAAAGAGGTTTATTTGGCTGACAATTCTGGAACAGCTGCATCTAGTGCAGGCCTCAAGCTGCTTCTACTCATGGCGGAAAGTGCAGGCAGCCTGTGGGTGCAAGATCACATGGTGAGAGGAAGCAAGAGAGAGAGAGGGGAGGTGCTGGGATCCTTTAAACAACCAACCTTCATGGAAACTAATAGGGTGAGAACTTACTATCTCCCCCCACCCCCAAAGGGCATTAATCTATTCATGAGGGATCTGCCCCTCACAATCCAAACAGCTCCCAACACTGCCACATTGAGGATCCATATTTTGACATGAGGTTTTGGTGGGATGACATATGCGAACTCGATCACCCACTGACCTGCTCAAAACCCTCCAAATCTTTCTCTCCTCAATTTTCAAAATCTTGACTTAATGCAGCATCTAAGGCCTATGTGGTCTGGTCCCTGACTAGCTCTCCCTTGTCATCTCCTGCTGTTCTCTGCTCACATTCCCAGCTCATTGGCTGTTTCTAGAATAGGACAGTATGCTTTGTACTAGCTGTCCTCTCTTGCTCCATATAGCTTCATGGCCTAATCCATCACAGCATCTATGTCTCTGTTCAAACACCCCTTCATAAGAAAGACCCACTGTTATAGGCTGAATTGTGTCCCTCCCTTCCCATTCATATGTTGAATCTCTAACCCCCAGAACCTCAGAATGGGACTGTATTTGGAGACAGCGTCCTTAAAGATGTGATTAAATTAAAAAGAGGCTGTTAAGGAGGGCCTTGATATGATCTGACTGTGTCCTTATAAGAAAGAGAAAACTGGACACACAGAGACATCGGGAGCACACACGCACAGAGAAAAGACCATGGGAGGTCACAGTGAGAAGTCGGCCATCTATAGGCAAGGAAAGAGGCTTCGGAATAAAACTTTGATGTTGGAGTTCAGCCTTCTGAACTGTGAGAAAATAAATTTCTTTTGTGGAAGCCACCCAGGGTGTGATACTGAAGCCGTAGCAGACATTAGTTACAGGCATTACACCCACCCTGACCCCCAGTGTGCATTCGCCCCAATCCTATAACCTCACTTTATTTTCCTTCATGATTGTTATTTTCCTTCATAATGCTCATTGTGTGACATTGTATTATATATTTATTTTCCTTTTTCTTATTTTCTGTCTCTCCTACTTATCTGTAAGCTCTACGATTACAGGGACTTTGCCATGCCTGCAGCAGGTGCTTAGTAAACATTCCTTAATAAGTAAATGAATGCGACATGTTATAACGATTTCTTGCCTCCCTGGTCATTCTCCACCTGTCCACATTCCACTCTGGGAAGCATTCTTTGACTCTCACAGACCTTCCTGACTTTCCCAACACCCTTGGCCCCAGATCGTCCCTGAGAGCACCAACACTGGATTCACCTTCTTCTCTTCTGATCTCTCTTCACCTCCTGACTGCTCTGGGATATTGTTCTGTCTTGTGTTTACTACTTTTCTTCCTCAGGGGAAAGTTTGCCTGAAAAGGAGTTTTGCACGTGGTCCTACATGCTCTGCATCTTCACACTTATGGCCAGCGTATATCTTTTCAGCATTTCCCTGGCACTTGAACTATGGTCTGCCTGATCCTTATCCTGCTGAGCAAGGCTGAGGCAAGTGTTCTCAAACAAATGCAACTAACATTTGTTCAGCCCAGGAGACACAAGGCACAAAAGAAAGCACTATTCAATAAGTTTGCCTGGATTTGCTGAAAACTTGCAAATTGGATGCTCTAAAGACTGTTCAGTCTGATAGCCAAGTGGTGATGCTTCACTCAGAACTGGGTCCATCTGCAGGGCATGCCAGATTAAGACGATGTGGATGACTGGCTTATTACTTATAATGGAAGCTTGGGTAGGGGCCAAAAGTTTGTGCAAACTCTCCAGACTGGCATTCAAGGCCCTCCTCAAACTGCTTTTATGCCTCATCTCCACTGTTGTATGTGAAGCTTCTGTTTGCTTCCTGAGCACACCCTGGCCTTTCCTGCCCTCCCATCTCTGATTCCTTTCTCCCTAGTTATGCGATAAGCAGCTGAGTGAAGGTAGGTATTACCTTTGCTTTGATTATAAATTGTGCTCTCTCACCCCTCATTTCTGTCCATAAGATGCATCCTCCAAGGCCTTTCTTAGTTTGTAGCAAAATGTAGCTAACAACAGTTAGTCAGTAGTTACTATGTGCCAGGAGCTATCCTTAGTTGTTGTTGTTTTTTTTAATTGAAGCATAATTGATTATACATATTTTGGGGGTACAATGTTGCCTACCATCACCAGTGTACACCATATGTTGATCAAATCAATATTTTTAGCATATTCATTATTTAAAATTGTAATTATTCTTCATACCCTTTACCCAATCTCTCCCCTTTCCCCCTCACTCCCCCACACTTCTAATAACCATAGATTTGTTCTCTCCTTCTGAAAGATTAATGTATCATTGTGGTCTTCTCTCTCTCTCTCTCTCTCTCTCTCTCTCTCTCTCTCTCTCTCGGCACCCACTTATGAGTGAGGACATGTGGTATTTCTCTTTCTGTGTCTGGCTTATTTCACTTAACATAATTTTCTCCAAGCTCATCCATGTTTCTGCAAATGGCAGAATTTCAATCTTTTTTTTTTATGGCAGAGTAGTATTCTATTGTGTGTAAATACCACAATTTCCTTATTTAGTCATCCATTGATGGACATGTAGGTTGGTTCAATATCTTGGCTATTGCAAACAGAGCTGTGATGAATATGGGCGTGCCGGTGTCCCTTTGATGTGATGATTTCCATTTCTTTGAGTATATCCAGAGTGTGATTGCTAGATCATATGGCATTTCTATTTGCATTTGTTGCAGAAACCTCCATACTGTTTTTCATAATGGTTGTACTATTTCACAGTCCCACTAACAGTGTAAGAGGGTTCACTTTTCTCCACATCCTTAACAGCATTTGTTATTCTTGGTCTTTTTAACGCTGGCCAGTGGGATGAGGTGATATCTCAATGTGTTTTTGATTTGCATTTCCCTGATAATTAGTGATGTTCAGTATTTTTTCATATACCTGTTGGCCATTTGTATGTTTTCCTTTGAAAAGTGTCTAATAAGCTCCTTTGCCTATTTTTTAATTAGATTATTTGATTTTTTACTGTGAAGTTCTTTGAGTTCCTTATATATTCTGGATATTAATCCCTTGGTGGATGTATAGTTTGTGAATATTTTCTCCCATTCTTCAGGTTATCTTTCAGCTCTGTTGATTGTTTCCTTTGCAGTGCAGAAGCTTTTTAATTTGATATGACCCCATTCGTTCATTTTTTTCTTTTGTTGCTTGTGCTTTGGGGGTCATATTCATAAAGTCTTTGCCCATCCTACTTCCTGAAGTGTTCCCCCTATGTTTTCGTTTAGTAACTTTATGGTTTCAGGTCTTATACTTAAGTTTTCATCCAGTTTCATTCTTCTGCATATAGATGTCCGCTTTTCCTAGCATCTCTTATTGAAGAGGCAGTCTTTTCCCCTGTCCTTGTTTTTCATGTGGAATAACTTATTCAATGCTTATAATTATGCTAGGAGATAGGTAGGATCATTATCTCCATTTTATAGATGAGGGGACAGAAACAGAGATGCCACCTCCACTTCTACAAGAAACCCCTCCTGATCGCTCTTATAGGATGTAATTGCTTCCTTCATTGAATTTCAACAGCACATGCTTCTCCCCTCATGGCACTTAGCTCATACAGTCTTTTAGAGTAGTTGTAGTATACTTGTCTGACTCATACTGCTGGTCTATGAACTCTGAAGAGCAAAGACTGTGTCTTAATAATCATTTTATTCATCAACTTCTTCTTGCTGAATATAAGTGCTTAAGAACTGTCTCTTGTATTGGCTTGAATTGACTTCTTGGCCATGGAAGCCCTGGGTTTGCTGGTGAGAGTGCTCCCAGGACTCAGACCTGGGTGCATAAAAGTACCAATCTTATTCTAACCAAGCTGGTTGGATGTGATTTCTGGAGGATGTGAGGGTTGGCATGCATTGATCCAATATGAGGATTCTTTCTCAAAAACAGACCCAACCAGCAGCTCAGGTGTTATTGTCCCTCTTTGATGATGAAGGAAGCTTGGGATGGTTTTTAGGAATGCAGCAGACATGCATTCTCCTTTGGGAGAATTGAGCTCCACCCATCTGCTGAGCTCTGGGCAGGTTTAAATACCTCTTTCCATTATTTGATTTTGTCCCCCAGTCTAAGCAGGTAATAATCTGAGTTCTATACATCTTTCAAGACTAGCCCTCCTCTCTAGGAGTTGTCTTCCTTCATCTTGTCCTCTGATCTTTTCCAATGCCAATATGTATGCTGTTCACTGGGCATGAAGTGCAGATGGCTCTGTGTGGCATTTGATTTTCCATGGGTATGTACATTTCATCTTTTCAACACTGCTGAGAACTCTCAGAGACCAGAGATGGAGCCTTATACTTCCTTCAAGTTCCACAGCTGGATGTGCAGCCTGGACAAACAGGTAGCTTTGTGATAGGTCAACTAATCGTGCCCCACATGCTCACAGGCATTAGAATAGGTACTATGGGATCTGATGATTGAACAGATAATGAAAGAAGCAAGGGTGCACCACAGGTATATTGACGATAAATGAAGAGAATTTCAGGAAAGTATTTTGGAGAGTCCAATGTCATATCTTAATGGCTACTCTGAAAATTTTCCAAAATTTATAGACTGAGTCTTTAGAAATATTAAGGAACCTGCTCAAGTTGCCCAACTAATACATTGCAAAGTCAGGGTTTGGACCCAGGTCTTTCAAAACTACCTCTGCTTTTCATACTTATTACACTTAATTGTTAAAGGATTGTGGAACTAACAACCATCCTAAGCTCAATGTAGCAAGTTGAGCATTCCCAGAGCTCTGTCTTCTATTCTTAACAGTTCTTTCCAAAGAATACATTCGAATCAGGTTCCCATTTTCTTCAGTTCTTGGCTTTGTCAATGTGCAAAGCCATTTAAAATTAATTAAATTGATTCTTATCTTCAAATTGGTCCTAGATAATGCATTTGTAGTTGCCAAAGGAGCTTCCCCAAAGGCATGTTAATGATATATTACTTTTCCATTGTTCTTTTTTTTTTGGTTCCATATTCTAGGCTTTCCATTCCCCAGAACAATAATTGTGGCTGTTATTGTCATTATATAGAAGGTATCAAAGTGTTCCATCCTCCCGGAGAGATGGAGGCCCCAATAGGCTCGGGTAACAATGACCTAGGCTCTATCCTTTGTCTGAGAGCTTCTTCAAGATAATGATGGAACCTTGTTCTTGGATGTACTGAATTCATGGTCAGACATTATGGTTATTGAGACACTATCTTACATGGTGATTGATGGGTACCTAGGTTACTGCAGTCATGCTGAATGAAAAGGAAATGACAAATCCCAAAAAGCTCATGAATACAATTTTATTTTGTTCCAAAGTGCCTTTGTGTCATTATGTGAAATAATAAAACCTATTGTACGCCCTAGTTTGAAACCCTTCTTTATTATAAACATCCTCAGGGTTATTACAGAGCTGTTTTGGTGTTCTCAGTCCATGTGTCACCTTGTTTAATTCTTCCATCTGAGAAATGAGCCTGGGGCCTTTATGGTGTGGGAGTAAAAGATGTGATGAGTGGAAATATAAAAGCATGGTAACTTGAAGTGTCTTTTCTCCATACTCAAAACACTAGCAAGCTACATCTTTGAAAGCATTCCTTTGAGGTGTGCTGGAAGCACAAACAGTACTGCGCGTGGTGATGGAAATACATAAGCACAGAGAAGCCTGACTTGGCTGACATTACCCAGCAAAGGACTGGAGCAATGACGATGAGAACTCAGGCTTCCAGGCTACTTGATGGCTGCTTCATCATCATGACGGACAATGCCACACTGGACGGCAAGAGGGAGCTCTGGAATCCCAGTCCTAAGGGTTTCCTCCATTCTGCTAAATCACTGCAGGAACTTCTTGAACCCAACAGTGAGGCAGGACTTTTTGCAGAGAAAAGCACAGGTGATTGGATGAATTCCTGCCTGAATTCAGGGGGAAGCCCTTCTGGAAGGGTCAGGAGCTGAGCCTGGGCTCAGGCAGGCAGGTTGATCCTAACTGTCAACATCTCACTTTAGTCAGTGACTTGTCGGCCTGAAGGGACTCCCTGCCTTTGTAGGGCCGGGCCATGGGGCTGGAGTCCAGTGTGGCCTGGGTGTTGAGAGACATGGGATTATTAATCCTGATTCTGCCAATAATAATCTGAGACTTCCTCAGTCTGGGTGTGCATTTTCCTAGCTGTACAATAAAGATATTGGACTAGGAAATCTCCAAGACCCCTCCCCTCCATTACTTCAGTGTTGTGTGATATTCCTTGTTTTTTTTTTTTTTGACCGGTAAGGGAATCGCAACCCTTGGCTTGGTGTTGTCCGCACCGCGCTCAGCTAGTGAGCGCACTGGCCATCCCCATATAGGATCCAAAACCCGAGGCCTTGGTGCTATCAGCACCGCATTCTCCTGAGTGAGCCATGGGGCCGGCCCTGATATTCTGACAAAACTTTCCTTTGTGACAACACGAACATTTTTCAACATTTCATAACAGAATCCCCATTGGTGAACACCATTAAGTGTCCCATCTGGGACGTAAAAGATGTCATAGGAAACCCACAAGTTTCTACTCTTTAATCCTCTCTCCCTCCTTCCTTAGCTCCCTTTCCCCTTTCTTGTTTTCTTTGTTTTGCCAACATTAATTAGTTTTGATATCCCTTTTGTTAGCTAATCTGAACTATAAATTGTAACTTCCTCAAACCTCAACTTTCCTTTCTCCTCACTCTAGACACCTTTCCTTCTGCTTCATAGAGGAAATTGGAGCCATTGCAAAGGGAAATCCTACAACTTCTTTCCATTAAACTTGAAACATGTCTGCATTTGTTCCTATATTTCTGTTGCAGTAGACATGTCCTTCTCCTGCTCTGCTGCTGTTCTGCAGCCCAAACCCTCACATTTTTGGAAAATGTACCCTTAGACTACTTCCTGTATATTCAGCCTTTCCATCTGCAGTTGAATCCTTCCCATCTTCATTTCAACATGCCCAGGCTTTTCCAAACACGAAACAATAGTCCTTAAAGGCAACTTTTCACATGAGTCCACTCTGCCAGCCTGTTATATACAATCTTTCCCCATCCACAGATACTTCTCTAAAAATTACCCACATTCATTGCCCCATTTCCTTACTTCTCACTCAGCCCTCACCCCACACCAATTTCCCTTCCACTCCCACCATTAACCTGAACCTTCCATTGCTAAGTTATGTGGACATCTGTGCCATTAAGAAGATAGTTGCCATTGGGCAATGACAACCACAAAATCTACATGCTGACTTGGATTTTTATGCACTTTTTTCTGCCTTTCTTTCTATTATAATGGAAGAGGTGGTCCTGATGTTATTTAGGACATCCCCACTAAAGCACTGGGTCCCATCGTCTCCTCAAATCCTTAACTGCTGCAATTATCCCCACTCTACTGGATTATTCCCATTGGTATGGCTTCATGCATTAAAAACAAGCCATCTTTAATCAACAAAACTTTAACCTCTTTAACCAGTAAAACTACTCAGAAGAGTTCTCTGTGGTCTTATTTCCATTTTCTCACTTCCTGTTCCACCCTCAACTCTCTTTACTTGTGCTTTTATTCCTACCATTCCACTAAAATTGTACTTTTCAAGGTCACTAATGACCTTTGTCTTGCCAAAGCTAAAGCCAAGTGTGGATGCTAGGCTGTACAGCAGTCCCCGCTTATCCGTGGTTTCACTTTCCATGATTTCAGTCACCCAGGGTTAACTGCAGTCTGAAAATATTAAATGGAAAATCCCAGAAATAAACAATTTGTATGTTTTAAATTGCATGCCTTTCTGAGTAGTGTGATGAAATCTCCCGCTGTCCTTCTCTGTCCCCCCAGATGTGAAGCATCCTTTGTCCAGGGTACCCACCATGCTGTAGATGCTCCCAGCTCATTAGTCATGCAGTATCTTCTTGGCTATCAGATTGACTGTTGTGGTGTTACAGTGCTTGTGTTTAGGTAACCCTTATTTTACTTAACAATGGCCCCAAAGCGCAGGAGCAGTGATGCTGGCATATTGTTATAATTGTTCTATTTTTTTATTAGTTATTTTTGTTAATCTCTTACTGTGCCTAATTTATAAGTTAAACCTTAGCACAGGTATGTATGTATAGGAAAAAACAGTATATACAGGGTTTGGTGCTATCCATGGTTTCAGGCATCCATTGGAGGTCTTGGAATGTGTCCCCCATGGATAAGTGGGGACAACTGTACTCTTTTCCTCTGATTTCTTAGTAGCAGCTGAGTGAGCTGACTGCTCCCTCCTCCAGGCTTCCACGGGGGCACATCCTCCTGGTTTTCCACCTACATCACTGGCCCTTCTTGTCTTTTGCTGCTACTTCCTTGCCTGACTTCTTTCTCTCCTCATTCTGTCTGTTCTGATTCCAGTCGTATGGCTTTAGATCATATCAACAATGTAAAAGCAATTAAATTTATATACCCAGCTCTGATCTCTGACTCATACCCAACAGCACATTTGACTTAGATGTCTACCAAAACGTCTTAAAATTAATGAGCATAAAACTTATCTCTTGATCTACTCCTTCCTCTGCCCGTTATCCTCCGTCTTCATCAGAACAAATGGTACCACCATCTACTCAATTGGTCTGCTCATATATCTAGGAGTCGTCCTTGATTCTTCTCTTTCCCTCTTGTCCCATGTTCAATCCATTAGTAATTAGATACATATTTCAAACTTGGTAATTTCCTACCATTTCCATTGCTACAGTTCCTTTCCAAAGGTGCCAAAGTCCCCAACTAGATGACTGTACTAGCATCCCAGTGATCTCTCTGCTTCTGCTCTTGCCCAATATAATATATTCTTACATATATCACTCAGTGATTTTTTTAAATATATTTTTTTCCAGGTAACTTTCCTGCTTAAAACATTACAAAGGTTTCCCTTTGCAGTGTAAATAAAATTTATTTATTTATTTTAAAAAGATGACTGGTAAGGGGATCTTAAACCCTGACTTGGTGTTGTCAGCACCACGCTCTCCCAAGTGAGCCATGGACCGGCCATAAAAATAGAATTTAAATTTCTTAGTTTTGCCTCTCACAATTTCTTTGAATTTTATTCCGTAGGAATGCATAATCTGTGTCTGCCCCTGGGTGTAAACCCGACAGGTCCCATGGTTTTCTCTTCACTCATGGTAGTAGTCACTGCAGTCACTCTCAGTCTTAATTCAGATGTTGGGATGCCCAGCCCTTTATGATCATGAAATCTCTTCTTTCTCCTCCTATCTAGGACTTGTTTCAAGTCTATAACCTGTGTTGAGGAGGTGGCACTAGGCCCTTTTTCATTTCTCTACCACGTTCTTCTATTTTTCCCACCCTCCAGTGTCCTACCCTTCTCAGGGGAGCATTAGAAAGGGAGGAATAGTAAGGCAAAAGGAAAGTCTTCAAGAACTTAGGTTCAAAGATGTTTCTCTATCACAAGATAAAGTTTTCACAGGAAGTTTTCATGGATCTTTTGGAGGTCTCTTTATTGAGCATCTCCTAGTTGATTCTTCGGCTTGGCAAATGCATCCCTGTTCCAAGAGGATATCCATTCCCCTCTAGCTTCGTTTCAGCTGCAGTCCCTTCACTCCTCTGGTGGCCCTATCAGGTAGGACCCACGATAGGGGTCCTTTCTCTTTTCCTTGCGGCCCACATTTAGTTTACAGGAAGCATTTATGTTCTCTAGGAAAGCCAGCACAGCTGTGGTCTGCTGGCTCCAACATCCAACCAAGACAGGACTCTGACAGTTTCATCTTCTAAATACATCTCAAATCCACTGAATTCTCTTTCTTCCCACCAGCCACACCTCATCCAAGACACCCCAATCTCAACTGGACTTCTGCAAAGTGTCTTTACTGTCATTTCACATCTACTTCTATCTATGCTCCCTAAACCATTCTCCTTTCTGCAGCCAGAGTTCTGGGAGTGTTAGAGAAGGTGGCATTGTGATTGGGTGTCTTGGGCTGAGTGAAGGGAGGCAGAGACATGCTGTGCAGATGGCCTCTTGGAGGGGTTACTGCAGGCCCCTTCCCCCAGAGCAGCCACTCGCTTCTCTTCCTGAGTGCTTCTTTGGCAAAGGGGTTTTAATTAGTGCACAGAGCCAGGCAGGACTGCATTATCCCAGACATTGATTCTGTTCCAAAATGAGGAGAGAGCCAGCAGGTGTGCCCAGAAAATGCTAGATCTACCGGGGAACTGCCAAGTGTTAGGGCTGGAAGGCACCTAGCAGTTTACCCAACCCAAGCAAAAGAAACGGGCTTGCATCATCCTGGTTAGCATGAAAGCAGTAGTACCTTATATTTTTGTGAAAGATTCCTGCGTGACCCAACCCCTGCACTGGCGCACGCGTCCTTGCTTTCCAGATGCTATTTATGCATCATATTGCAGAGCAGCAGTGCACACATTTACATAAGCATTGGAATCCCATGCAGAACTTAATAAAACAGCTCCTGAGTCTACCACTAGAAACTTTGCTTTTGAGAATCTAGAGTTGATTCTTCTTAAAAAATTATTATAATTAATAATAAACTAAAAACCGTTATTATTTTTAATTGTGCCAAATTACACATAACATAAAATAAAGCATCTTAACCATTTTTAAGTGTTTTACTCAGTGGCATGAAGTACATTCACATTGCTGTGCCACTATGGCCACCATCCATCTCCGGATGGTGCATAACTGAAACTTTGTACCCATTAGACACTGACTCCCTGCTATCACCTTCCCCTAGCCCTGGTAACCACCGTTCTATTTTCTGTCGCTGTGAATTTGACTACTCTAGTACCTCATATAAATGAAATCAGCAGGTGTCTGTCCTTTTGTGTGTTGCTTATTACACTTAGTGTAATGTCCTTGAGGCTCATTCATGTTGTAGCATGTGTCAAAATTTCCTTTTCTTTTTTAAGGCTGAATAATATTCCACTGTATGTATATACCACGTTTGTTTATCCATTCGTCCGTCAGTGGGCAGTTGGGTTGCTTTCACCTTTTGGCCATTGTGAATATTGCTGCTATGAACACTGGTGTATAAATGTCTTTTCGAGACTCTGTTTTACTCATATTTGGAATCTACATTTTTTAAAGCTTCCCCGGTGACTGCAGTGGAGCTGATCCTCAGCTCACACTTTGAGAATGTGGGTGTAGTGGGAAGCACTAGCTAAGTCTGGATGCAAATTTTGTCCCCATGAGCTACTGCTATGTGTCCCCAGGAACACTCCTCCAAAGGACCTGTTTAAACCAGAGCATTTGATGTTACCTCTCAAAATGAAAATGTCAGAACCTAAATTGTCATCTGGGGGCTAAGTTTTTGAAGGTAATACTTGTCAAATAGTTGTGAAAAGTACATTACTCACAGAATCAATGCTGTCTTCCCTATCAGACGAGGAAAAAAGACATTATTTTGCCAACCAAAGATGCTCTTAGTCTGTGACAGGCACAGGTATGGTCTCTCATTGATCTCACAACAGCCCTGTAGGTGGGGCATTTGTTATAAATTCTTCCATTTTCCAGTGTGGAAATTGAAGATTGGAGGAGGTATGTGACTTGTATAATGTCACACAACTGGCCTTGATGAGATTCCTGACTCAGCTCACTTTCCATTATGTCAGAACATAAACGGAATTGGAAACAATTCACCTTTAACCTTACTGCCCAGGAATTCACAGCCGGAGAAAGTGCATAAAGTAGATGCTTGGTGGGAGCTCCTGCTGGGTGAGGCAGGGCAGCACTGACCAGGCCTGGCCAAGGCAGTGATGAGAGCCGCTGGGATGGCCACACATGCAGACAGGAAGGCCTTGGGGCTGCCCAAGGCAGCAGCTGTGGGCAGGACAAAAAAGCAGAGAGACAGTGGCTTCCTGGGTGGGCAGTTTCCCCTGGTCTGGTCACCGAGGCTTGGCCAGTGTAGCTGGGCAGAGGTGCTGGTGGGAGGGGCCGGGGCAGGTTGCAAGGTACATTTGTCCTTATTCTGTCCTGCCCTCTAGCCCCCTATTTTACTGGCTTCTGTCCTTCTGTCCTTTTTTTTTAAAAAAATATTTCTTCATAGGTTAACTGTTTATTTTTTTAATTATTGCTTTTTTATTGAAACATATTGATTGTACATATTTATGGGGTGCAGAGTTATATTTCAATACATGTATACAATGTGTGATGATCTAATTAGGGTAATTAGCATATTCATCATTGCAAAATTTAATCATTTCTTTGTGATGTGCACAGTTGATCTCTCTCCTAGTCATTTGGTAACATGCAGTAAATCATTGTGAATTTTAGGTTTCTGGGTCAACTGTATACCAGCAGGACTTATTTTTTCCATCTCGCTGTAATTTTGTGTCTATTAACCAGCCTGTCACTATCCCCCCGCCTCCTTTCCTTTCCCACCTCTACTAACTACTGTTCTCTCTCCTTCTAACAGTCCAACTTAGCTAAAACAAAAACGAGCAAATAAACAAATAAATAATTGCAATAATAAGTTGAAGGTGGAGAAAGTGGAGGACGTTCAGCTCACCTGCTCACCTGCTCTGGCTGGAGAGGAATGTCTGGTCTGAGGCTTGGTCTCAGATTGGGGACAACCACGGAGCAGCAGCTTGAACTGGCTGCTGAAAAACCCTTTACACTTCAAGGGCATTATGCCTTAGCTGAAGCCTCCTTCAACTTGGGATGCCAAAGCATGAAGACCTCAAGCCTCTTCTGAAGTGTGAAAAGACTTAGAAAGTGAACAAAATCCATGGGCTGAAAATTTCTGGAGGGTCTTGGCTACTTTCACTACACGTGAACTACACTGGTTATTTAATAAGTGAAGAGGAACCAGACTTTCTCAACAAGAAACTTTTTCCCCCACTCCCCTGTAGATCCTGTGCTGGGAAGAGACAGGGCACCTTCTAGATAGAAGAACCCTGTTGATGTGTAGACAGTTCCCTGCCTGCCCAGAGGCGCCTCACCTCAACATGAGTGCTTCCCAGAGGTGCAGGAGGTTGTCTTTGCTGTTCTGTCAACTTAGCACAGTGTGTAAGAAAATGTCTGGGCCATATTTCAATTCTTAAATTTGTTTTAAATACATTTTATTGTGTATATTTAAGATATAATATTTTTAGAAATTAAATTGTGTTTTACAAAAAACCCAAGGATTCGAATTCATATACTAGGATTTGCCTGCTCACCAGGTTTAGAGGGTTAGCTATTGTCAGGAGCCCACCTGCCTAAATAAAATTCCACTTAGAACTTCAAAGCTGAGGTCCTTTTTTCCTAGAATCCCTTCCTCCAAAGGTTGCTCAGATGCTCTGATTCTGTTGGCCCTCCCCAGACCTACCGAAGTTGTGTTTGTCAGATTTCTCCACGTAAAGTTGCTCTTTTTCCCCCTGCATTCCATCCGGTGCACTTTTGAGGGAAGCCTCTTCATGCAGCCCAAGCTTAAGGAGTGGCCATTTATGCTCCCTCTTCTTTAGGGTGCAGTAAATTATCTACATAATTTACTCGGAATTCTTCTGCATAGAAGATATGTCTTCTCCCTATTTGTTAATTTATTCAATCATTTATTTACATCGGTATGGATTCATGAATATTTACTTTATAGTGTAAGTTATAATTCGATGCTATTTTATTTATTTAATTGTTCAGGTTGTTCTAGCTTTTTGGTCAACTTTTTAATTTTGTGAATATGTTAAATTTGAATTGGTATCTCATCATGATTTTAATTGCCTTTTGCCTGATAATGAAGTGGTTGAGAGTCTTTTCACATTTTTTAGGCTATTTGTGTTTCCTCTATTGTGAAATAACTGTTCACATCCTTTGTTTGTATTTTATTGTTTTTTATCATCTTTTTACTTATTAATTTGTGGGAGTTATTTATATGACCTAGATATTCACTTTTGCCACTTATATCTTTTTCTGGTTTGAGGTTTATCTTTTTACTTCCTTTCATACTGTCTTTTGACGGATAGAAGTTTACATTTTTAACATTAGATAAATTTAATTAATCTTTTCCTTTATATTTTGTACATTTTTGTTTTAAAAATATCTTGTCCTACTGCAAGATCATAATGGAATTCTAGGACGCTATTTTCTAACTCTTTTACAATCAAGGATTTAGTTAACTTGGAAATGAACCTGGGTATAATGTGAGGTAGGGATCAAATTTCAATTATTTTTCCATAAAAATAACCAAATATTCCAGCATCTCTCATTTTTCACTGATACGCAGTTCCGACTTTGTCATAAAACAAATTTGTGATCTTTTATTCTATCTCTGAACGAGTACTAATTTTTTCTTAATTTCTACAGCTTCTTTCTTCCTCCCCTCCATCTTTTTTTTAAGTGTTGCTATCTGGTACGGCAAGTCATTTACTTGGTTCTTTTTCAGGAGTGTCTTAAGTATTGCCCTTTGCTCCTCCATATTCATTTTAGAGTCAGTGTGTCAAGTTCCCTGTATAGATTTTCATTGCAATTGCATTGAATTTTTGCATATATTTGGGGAGAATTGGCAAGTTTACAGTATTGAGTCTTCTTTTGCAAGGATTTTGTATATCTGTTAATTATTTTTCATTGTTTCTTAAATAACATTGCAATAAACTTTTATAATATTTTCCGTAAGGATCTTACATATCTTTTGTTAGATTTATTCATAGATATTCTCAGGGTTTTCTTTGTTGTTGTTGCTATCAGAAAAGTATATGTTTTTAAAAATTAAATCTTCTGATATTTACTGTTGGCATGTAGAAATATAACTAATTTTTATACTGATGGGGTTTCTAGCATATTTGCTAAAGTCTAAATAATTCTGATAATGAATCTGTAGATTATCTTGCATTTCTAACATAGAAAATCATATTATCTGCAAATAATATGTTTTGTTCCCCCCCCCAGTTTTTGTACCCTTATTTCTTTTTGTTAACTCACTAAGACCTCTAATACAATGTTGAATGGAAGAGTTCACCTAGTTTTCTCCTTGAATTACTCTTTTTTATGTCTATTAGAGTTTTGAAGGGAAAGACTTTTTTTCCCTTGAAATCCCTGCTAATGGAATCTCTCCTTAAAATCTGGGGAAATGTAATAGAGTGGGTTTATAAAGTAACTGTCAGACCACACCAGCCAATGAATGCTTTTGCTTCTTAAGTCATGGCAGGTCTATCTCATTTAACTTAAATGCAGGTTTAAATTTGAATAATTGGAAAATGTGTTTAAAGATAATACTCCTATTGAAAATAGTAATTCTACCATCCAGATGTATAAAACTTACATAGTAAAACCTCCCTGTGAGATCCTGAAGGTCCCTTACCTAGAAACATTGGATATTCCTCCCTTGTGGGACTCACCAATAGCTGCCCTACAACTCTGACATGGATCAAAGCTCAACCCTTCTGCTAGTTTCTTAAAACAAAATACTGGGAGAAGACTGAATTCATAGAATGTCAGTGTTAAAGATTTCATATAATTCCTAATTCTGTGGTAGTCCCACCTTCTCCATAGAATTCCCAGTCACTGGAGGTAAAAACTATGAGAGTAATAATTTGGGATTGCCCTTTATAGCTTGGCACCCTGAGCCATTTGTTGCTGAGCCTGGCCCTTTCCTGTGCTTGCCTCTGCACTCTGGCAAATGTTTATTTGCTCCCAAATCACACAGTAATGTTGCCCAGCTTTTTCTTGGATAATATCAACTTGCTCCTAACTCAGTGCCTCTCCATGTTATTATTGGTCCACAATGAGATAAGTACAGAAAGTGAGAGCAAGCATTTACAACCAAGTTGACATAGTCTTGACATTGTTACTATATTTATCAGAAGTATCAGTCCACAAGGGAGTTATATATATATATATATATATATATGTATATATATACATATATAATATAATATATATATTTAATGCTCCTGTATGTCAGAGAGTATCCTTGACATTCAGCTCAGCTCATGTTTTGGAGGAAAGTGCAAAGAGAAAAAGTCACCTCAATTCTCTTTGCTAGTTCCTCTGCCTGTAAGCCTACCTGAAGAACTTTTCCTTGTCCTTGAAGTCTCACCTTCAAATGCACTTCTACAGACATGTTCTCTGACTACCCCTCCCAAGTCAGACTTATCTGTTCCTTCCTGTGTGCTCCTACATCTTTTATAGCTTTATTTGTTATTATTTTATTCTGTTTTGTTTTGTTTTATAGATAGTTGTCTGCATGTCTGTTTTATTCCACATAAAATCGAGAGCCCCCAGGTAAGGTTCCTGCTTTGGTTCTGCCTGTCAGAGAGCCTGCATTATTGGCCTCTCCAACTTGAGCATGGGGTTCTGTCTTTTTTGTATCTGTCCATGCATGACACATGGTAGCTAATAAAAAAAAATTGCAGAATAATGTATAGTTTCTATGTATGTCTTTACTCACCCAACAACTAATTTTCAGGGCTGACTCTGTGTTGGGCACTGTTACAAGAGCTTGTGAGACGTAGTAAGTTTCTGTTTTCATGCAGTTTATATTTTAGTAGGTAGGAATGAGTGAATTCTAAAGTCGGTGCTCAAGGAATATCTGAAGATATAAAACAAAGCCCCTCAGTAGCTAATACATCTCTCTAGCTTTATCATCTCAAAACAGCTTTCCCTTGGCTTTGGCAGGACAGTCAGTCTGGCTTCAACATAATCAGACAGAGAGACTACAGTGAATAGGCACCAGCCCCAGGATCATCCATCTCGGGGCACTCATTTTGTGGGTCCAGTCATGATGTAAGAATTACTGCCTTGTAATCTTGTCACGTTGACAATGCTGTTTGGGGAAGCCCTTATCATTGTGTCTCAGCCCCACTGTGGGAACTTACAGATTGTGCAGCAGAAAAGGATCATTTAAATATCGAAATGGAGGAAGGGAGAGAAACAAGTGCCTTACTCCTGAAAATCAGGACCTCTATGTGGGATTTAATGCTGTCTCTGCCAAGCTTAGAGTACAAGATGCCTACAATGGAGCTATTATTTCAAAATGTTTCAAACTGATGGACTAAATTTGCCCAAGAAATAGCTTCAGTAATCTACAGCTGTGGTTTTCAGACTTTATTTTTTCTTAAAGAGCAGCACCCTTTATTAGAACAAAATCTCACAGCAAAACTAAAGTTGTAAACCAAATTAATGTGTTAGTTCAGAAGATATTGCTTGAGTACCTACCAAATGCCAGAAACTGTGCTAGGCACTTTTGTCAATAGCAGTTAACAAAAGAGACAAAGTCTGGTTTTCAAAGAGTTTACATCCGAGAATGAGGTGATAACAAGAATAATGATAAGAAAAGCCATGTGCCATGAGAAACAAAGGTGGGAGGGAGGGTTAGAGAATGCCGAGTTTGACATGATGTCAAAGGTAGGGACATTAGGAAAGGCCTCTTTGATAAGTTAATATTTGAACAGAGATCTAGAGCAAGTGAAGGAGGGAAACGTTGGAATGCCAGGGGAATGAGCATTTCTGGCAAGGAAGCAAGTGCAAAGGTCCTGAGGCCGGTGTGGCATGCAGAGTTCCAGGAGTGGCAGGAAGCCAGTGGGTCCTGCAGACTGAGGGAGTGAGGGGCCAGTGAACCTGTTGAGCAGTGAGGGTAGGAAGGATGGAAAAATTACAGTTAAAGGTTTTGGCTCTTTTTTGGGTACTGAGTGAGAAGTAAAGCTATTGAAGAATTTTCAGCAGAAGAGTGACACAGTTTGGCTTTCATTTTAAGTCATGCCTCAGGAAGTGCATAGACTGTATCTGTAGTAACTGGAAGGCTGAATCTGTAGGTACAGATGCAAGTAGCTTGGAAGATGTAATGGTGGAGGCTTGTAAAATATCTCTTCTGATTGCTTCTCTTTCCTCAGTGAATCAAGCCTACAGTGAGAAAGGGGGAAGAGTGGGTAGAGGAGTTAGAAGGGACAGAAGGCACAGAACAGCTTTTCAGCAGCACAGGAGAGAGACAGAACTAGGAAAATGAGATTGCCGGGCAGCACAAGGTGCTGGTCTTGAATCGACCATTTGTGGTTCTGAATTTCAGGGGATGCCAATCAGAAAGTCTGTGCATTTTTCTCCAGCCACAGCTCAAGTTTGGTTGATACCTCCTTCACCTGGCAGCCATAGCACGGTATCAGGGGGAAGGAAGACGGGGGCCAGCTTCTCCCAGTTCCAGCAGGAAGAGTTGGATCAGACGAGGAGGGGAAGGGCAGGGGAGAGATTATAATGATGGACCCCTGTATTCAAGGTGGGTGCAGATGGGAGGGAGAACAGAATAAGGGGAAAGACCAACAGACTTTAGAAAGTGATGGGGCCACAGAATTTGGCTGTGGATATTAGAGGAGAATTAGAGGAAGTGAGGTTCAAAGACAGGCAGGGGGCCAGAGAGAGAGTGTCCAAAACTAAGATTGGGGGAGGAGGAGTCAGGTGCCTTTGGTGTTAACAGGACTAGCGTATGGCCTTGGGAGGGGGTTAAGGGGGTGGAGGGCCAGACCATTGGAAGAAATGATTTTAAGCAACTGAAAGGCCCACATATGGGAAAGATTGTCTATATGGATATTGGAATCACCAAGAATCAAGACAGGGGTAGTTTTGGAGAGAGGGGCAGGGAATAGGAGCTGCCATCTCCGAGGAATATGAGAAGGAGCTGCATGGGAGTCTGCAGATGCCTGAAGAAGGGTGGTGGGTGGAACAGTCTCACTGCAGTTGCTCCTAAGCCAGGTGAGGGGGTTTAGGGAGGAGACGGGGCAATGGCCAGCACAGGAAACCAAATCAATCCTCACCTCTTTTCCTAAGGTAGTCTCTGGGGCACCACCATGAAACATCCAGGGTTTCCACAAAGGGCTGGAATATTTCAGATTGGAGGAGCAGTGACATTTTGAAGCAAAGGCTTTAAAAACGTGCTCTGGACAAATGTATGCCCAACAAACTCCTTGTGCCTGTTGGCCTGTGTTTCCCTCTCAGCTGGAGTCTACTAGTTTGTCCTTTTTCTGACTCTTTATGTGTACTTGGCACTCTGAGAATCAAACCTTTGCAGGCATTGGTGCACAGCTTTAAGTAGTGACACCTGCTCCTGGAAAGAAGTTGGGACATCTTCCTGTCCACTCAGCTGGTGACAGCTGATGTTTGATCTTCCTTTTGGAGCACCCGTCTCAGCTCTATTCCCTAGCCTTTGGACCCTTGATTTTGGATGAGTTTGCACTCCTGTTCTGGCCTATTAGATGCAGACTCTTGCCCTGTTCTCTTTTGATGCTCACCTGATGTTTATGACACTCACAGTTTTGGCTTCGTCGGTCAGCCATAAGCATATTATCGGGACCCGGGAAGATGGTGGGGCCTGTTGTCCCCACAGTAACATCACAGAGTTCTAGATGGGGGGGGGGGAAGGACTTTATAATTGTTGAAATCTGATAGAAATATTACAAGCATGTACCATGAGGAATACATATATTATGAAACCTCAGTCATGGCTCTGTTTCGTGACAATGTACAAACCTCATAGCCTTTAAGCTAACCATAAAAAACAAAGAAAAAGTGAGTAGTATCAGCGTGCAGAGGAAACTACTGCCATCATATCCAAATTTATTGTTTTTCCCTCCAACTAATTTTTACAAGTAGTATCTTTGTCATAACAACCAGGCCAATTCTGCCTCCTGGACTCACCCACACCCCAGTCCCTACCCCAAGAGAGAGAAATTTGGAGACAGCTACTTCCCTCAGACATCTCTTTTTCAAATTCTTCCTTCCAAAACACTAATCAGGCTCTAGGCCCTTCAGAAATCCATTTAGAAAGTTATTTTCTTTTGCTAAACACCCAGTCGCATGGTACCGCATGACTTGATGTTCTTTTCTGGTTTATTAATTGTCTCTTGTTGTTTCTGTGTTTGAGTTTGTATTGCCGCAGATAGTGTGAGCTCCTGAGGGGCAGAGCATGGGAAGCTGCATGGTATAGGAGATGTATCCTCTGCTCAGGACAGGGTGGTGGTTGAAATTGCAGCCTCTCACAGCTTTTTGCTCCACTATTTACAAACAAAGCATGGGACTTTGGTCTTGTACCTAATGTCCCTGTGCAGAATCTTCTCACTTGTAAAATGGGGGTGATAACAGCACCCCTCAATAGGGTGGTAGTGAGGATTGAATGAAACAATACATGTAACATGCTTAGAAGAATATCTGGAAGAAAGCAAACACTCAGCATGCATCTGCTCTTGTCAGTATTTGCTACATTTTTCTGTGATCCCTAATCTACTTCCTTTTGCAGGTCAAATGGCTTGTAAGGTTTCCCATTCCCAGTGGTCAAGTTCTTTGTTCTGTTGTGCATGCTGCTATCTTCAATTCAAGCTGCTTATGGCTCAGTCATGCCCCTGGCTAGAGACAGATCTCACTGTCGGGATTCAGGCATTCCCCTGGATGTCCAGGGCAATAGTTATGATGATCTCCCTCGAGTGGTTTCACAGCTTTCATTCCCTTGATCTTCTCTCAGTGCTAGGGTTGCCATGTATAGTTGTGCAGGTTGTGCACTGCTCAGCAGGCATCATTCACATGGTAGCCTTTGTGATGGACACCGCCTAGAGCTCTGCAGTGCACCTCTTTCTGCTGCTAAGTGGAGATGAACATACTCACAGCTACTCCGTGAAGTTAGTATTATTTTTTCTCATTTTAAAAATAAAGACATTGGGCCTTAAGGGATTTTAAAAAACCTAAAATACAAAGAAAAAGGTTTTACAATAAGTCCATGACTGCTTCTCATAGTCTGTGTATTTTGTCAGTTGCCAAGAAATTACCCCGAGAGAAGCAAACAATCAATTTCAAACTGTTTGCCTTTATTGCATCTTCTTCTCCACCCCCACACTGAGAAATGGAAAATCCAATAACTAATAAAGAATACGGTGAAGTCTTTCCCTTTGTTGAAAGGATTTAATCATTGGAGTAGACTCTAACAAATATTTGTGTGGTCGATGAGTGAGTGAGTCAGCGAATGTGGTGCTTCCTTGCGCCAAGGCTCCCCGGAGCTCCCTGCAGGGCCTTTGGGTGACAAGGCAGCTTTGACCTGGGTAGACCTGTCTGTTGAAAGGAACTCCCCAGAGGACTTGGTGACTGTCTCAGCCCAGGGCTCAGCCCAGGTGCTCACTGGGCTCTTGTGGACTGAACTGATGTGTGACTGTTGAGCTTGCAACCTGTCTGTGGTCCCAGGACACACTACAATGTAGACCGAGCTTCGGGCAACCCACCTGCTATCCATTTTCCAAGGGAAAGGCTATCAGTGTATGCAGAGGCTGTTTTCAGAACCCACAGTTTTAAATGATCCTCCTCTCCTCCTACAGTTTGCTTTTGAGGGGTCTCCACCAAGGTTTTGGCCGTAGGGGACTGTCTTTTATTTTGCCCTGGCGTCTGGCTTGCAGTGTGACTGCTTCCCATCCAGCCACTATGGAACTGCTAGGAGCATTCTGTGACCTTTGTCAAACACTAATAGTTTGCCCCCCTCCCAAAAAGGTACTTTCTTAGCAGAATCTCAAAGCTCTCCATATCCTTATCCTGATCCCAGCAGCCTCATCTCTCCCACTCTACACAAACTGCCACTGCACCAGACTGTGTAATGCTCAGCTCCCGCTACCTGTGTCCTGCTCCAAGCTGTATCCTCTGCTTGCGGCACCCAGTCTTCTCTGCCTATTCTCTTTTCCTGCAATAGCTCGTCCTCTTATGCTTAATATGGTCAACATCAATTGCTCCTTCCTTTTCATGTGACTTTCATTCCAATTTAGAAAACACCTCTTTTTATCATTATTTCATTCTGTGCATACTAGAGATGGTCAACTTTGATGTGTTTAAAATCAGACCTCTCTCAGATGCTACTAAGAGTCAGGTTTTGTGTTTGAATCTCTCTTCTCTACAAGAGTACAAGCCTCTTGAGGGCAAGAGCCGTTATTTATATATCTCTTTATTTATATATCTCCATGGGAGGCAGACCATGTCTGGCACATGGCTTGCCAGACTAAATTGAATTTCTAAGTCATCTAAACATATTTCTTCCCTAATGACAAATGAGGTTAATTGCATGTGTTTGTAGGTTGGCTGTTGCGAGGAGACACTGGGACAATCACTTCTAGTGTTGCTGTTTGGAAATGGAGCTGCAGACAGCTGGATGCTGGCAAAGTTTTCTCTAGCAATTAGACTGGCAGGCAACCAAATACAGCAATGGCAGGCGGGAGGTCTCATTGGCTCTTACCTTGTGTCTCTCTCTGGCTTTGTTCCCAGGAGAATGCCCAAGTAGAGCTGACACTGGGAAGCCAATAGATTCAGAATGTGATCCCCAGTTCATGACAAAGACTGCAGTGGGGAGGGAGCCATGTAGCCATATATTCTACCAGCTTCTGGGATGTGTTAGTGCTGCAGCTTGGATGGGATTCATGTGACCCCAGAAGGATGGACAGGGACCACACAGATTCCATCTGCTATGGAAAGCTCCAGGTAGGCCACATGCTCAGTCCTCATTTAGGTAATCATTTTGCCAAATAATACAGCTTTCTCACAATTGCTTTGCAGCCTTTCCCTTGGAAGAGACAGGGTGACAACAGACGAGGTCTCAGGTCCTCTAGCTCAAATGCTCCTGGACCACTCTCTCCCTTCAGTTTTCAGAATCCTCTCTCTCTCTTCTTTTCAAAAAATTCTTTCAGTTGCCTCCAATACAAACAAGGGCTTTGAAAAAAAATGGGGAGGGAGTGGTGTTTACATTTTGACTGAGAGTAATTTAAATATGTACGTGGTTGAATTCTAGGCACCAGCCCTCAGCAGAAGGGAAATGGGCAGGGGCAGTAGGGCATTTCTCATGCCCCACAGACTGGCCTTTTTTCATAAGTATGACAAGAACACTTCAGAAAGTTCATGGAAAGATTTGTATTATCTTTTCCTTCTATTTTTCATGAACTTTTCTTGTATAGGTGTCTCTATGTAGGTGTCTGTCTACCACAGTTCTGGACACATTGGAAAGGTTCAAAAGATGTTTGTTGAACTCAACTGTTAAATTTTATAAAAATAAGCCTGATCATGTTTTAAGAAACATCTACTCTTACTGTAGTATGATCAAGGTTAAAAAGACAGTAGGAAAAAATTCCTTCTGGCTCAACTGCTAGACCAACTGGCAAGACGGAAGAGAGAAAGTAATAATAGTATTAATAATAATAATAACAGTAGAAGAAGAAGGAGACATAGAGGAAAAAATCTTCTGGACATTAGCCTTGGCAATGATTTCTTGAATATAACACCAAAAGCACAGGCAAAAAAAACATAAATACTTCTGGATAAGTGGGATTATATCACACTATGAAGCTTCTCCATGGCAAAGGAAATAATCAACAAAATGAAAAGGTAACCTACAGAATGGGAGAAAGTATTTCCAAACCACACATCTGACAAAGGGTTAATATCCAGAATACATAAGGAACTCAGATAACTCAATAGCAAAAAATCAAATAATCCAATTAAAAAATTGGCAAGGGAACTGAACAGATATTGCTCCAAAGAAGACATACAGATGGCCAACAGGTATAGAAGTAGTTGCTCAACATCATTAATTATCAGAGAAAATCAGAGAAATGTAAATCAAAACCACAATGAGCTATCACATCATGCCCGTTAGGATGGCTATTATAAAAAGATGAAAGACAAGCATTTGTGAGGATGTGGAGAAAAAGAAACACTTATACATTGTTGGTAGGAATGTAAATTGGTGCAGCCACTATGGAAAACAGTATGGAGATTACTCAAAAAAACTAAAAATAAAACTACTGTATAAACCAGAAATCCCACTTTTGGGTATATACCCAAAGGTATTGAAATCAGGATGTCAAAGGGATACCTGCACTACTATGTTCATTGCAGCGTTATTTACAATAGCCAAGATATAGAAGCAACCTCAGTGTCTATTGGATGAATGGGTGAAGACAATGTGGTGTATACATACAAAGAAATATCCTGGCATAAAAAAAGAAGGAAATTCTGCTATCTATACCAACATGGATGAACCTGGAGGACATTATGTTAAGTGAAATAAGCCAGACACAGAAGAACAAATGCTGTATGATCTCACTTATATGTAGAATCTAAAATAGTTAAACTTATAGAAGCAGGGTCGAATGAATGATGGTTGCCAGGAGCTGGGAGTAAAGAAACTCTGGCAGTAATAGTCAAAAGGTGCAAAGTTTCACTTATTCACGATGATTCCAAATCCTAGAGATCTGCTCTGTAGCATAGTGTCTATAGTAGACACTATATTGTATACTTAATAGTTTGCTAAGAGAATAGATCTTATATTAAGTGTTTTTATTACATCAGAGGTGATGGATATGTTTAGGCACAGGTTTTTGTGATGGTTTCACACATGTATAGTTATCTTCAAACTTATTAAATTGTATATATTAAATATGTATGGCTTTTAATTAAACATGTATGTCAATTATACCTTAGTAAAGTAGTCAAAAATGGTAACAGTAATTTCCTTTTTTCAAACAGCTACTATGTGCCAGGAATTTCACATACTTTTTCACATTTATGTCTCCTAACAACTCAGTGAGGTGTTTGTTATGCCTATTTTACAAATAAAGGAAACACAACTCAGAGAGCTTCAATAACTTGTCCAAAGATGCAAAAGTAGTAAATGAAGGAGCCAAGACATTAAGCATAGTCAGTGTGACAAAGTGAGTATTCTTTCCATGGCACCGTGATGCTGCATGAAGCATGGGGAAGGCTAAGATAAAGGCAGGAAGAGAGACATGGACGCAGAGGTGTGTGTAAGGGATTTGGAGGAAAGGAGTTTGTTGGGATTGGCCTGAGGGGCATTGAAGAAGAGTTAAGCCTTGAGTTCGCTTTACATCAGTAGCAGCTTTTTGTTTTTTGTTCGTTTGTTTGTTTTCTGAAGATTTCTTTGCAGTTCTGCTTATTTGCTAAGATATATATTTGCAAAGAATATATAGATATAGATTTCCAAAGATGCATAGTCAGGGAAATGTGTTTAAAAGTAGCTTGAAATAATACATGAGGAGCAATTCTGTAAGAGCTTTGAGACTGAACCAAACACATGGTTGGCACATTGCCAGGTCTTAGTCATGTTAACTAGAGGTATGGATGAAGAAATACGTCATAAGCAGAGGAGACATCTAGACCACCAACGCCATATTTATGAGCCGAACCTTCTGTTAACATTAGTTTTAAAAGTTTGTAAGGATATTAAAATTTGTATCTTTGAAGATCTTGCTTATAAGACATTAGTTATTCCAATTATGCTGTTCTGGTCTAGATCACTGCTTGTCCTTGTTTTAAATCTCTTGGCCTTCTGAGACAGAGCTGTCTTCTGGCTGGAATCGATCTTAGATGTAGCCTCTCTCCTGAGATCCTAGGCAGCCACTGTGTCCCCATATTTGAGGAGAATTTGGCTGGTTTCTGAAGTTCATGAATTCATTCATCTAACAAATGACTGAGGAATATCTACCATTCGCCTGGCACTGTTCTTAGCTCTGTGGATCATGGGAAGATGAAGACCTTTCTGAGGGAACTCATTTTCTAGTGAGCTGAGCAGACAACAAACAAGCAGTCACATGAGCATTGATTTCAGATAGAGGTAAGCACCAGTCACCAAGCCAGGCAATGTCAGGGGACACTTTAAATGGGATGGTCAGTCAAGGCCTCCTGGAGGAGAGACTGGAGGTGACATTTGAGCTGAAATCTGGATGATGAGGAGGAGGTGGTCAGAAAGAAATTAAAGGGAGAAATGACCTCCAGGCAGAAAAAGCATGACAAGCGCAAAGGCCCTGGGCTGCAAAAGAGCCTGGTGGGTTGGAGGAACTGAAAAGCTGAGGCTGGAGCATAGATCTGAGAGATAGGCAGGGGTTAGATCAGGTAGAGTCTTGTCAGCCATGATGCTTTCTGGCCACGGCTGCCTTACTCTCATCTGTGCTGCCCCTCTGCAGCACTGGAGCCAGATCCTGCCACCTCCATAGATGCCACAGGTGGAGGGGCTCACTGGGGCAGCTGCTCCTGGTCCCCTAGGTCACCTGCAGGTGTGCCTCAGAGTTCACTGCCTTATATCCGCACTAAGAGCACCCCCTCAAACTTCCCTGCTGTACAGAAAGCTGTGGAACCCTGCTGACACTCAGGCATGAGCAACCTATAATTTGGGCCAGTAATACGCTCTACTATGGTTTGAATGTTTGTCTCTCCAAAACTCATGTTGAAATTTGGTTGCCAGTGTAGTGATGTTGGGAGGTGGGACCTTTGGGTGGTGCCTGGGCCCTTGGGGCTCGTGGGTGGGATTAATGCTGTTATGAAAGAGCAAGTTTGGCCTCCTTTTGCCTCTTTGCCCTTTTGCTATGTGATGATGCAGCAAAAGGAACTTTGCCAGATGCTGGCACCTTGACCTTGGACTTCCAAGACTCCAGAAATGTAAGAAAATTAATTCTTTTTCATTTCAAATTACCCAGTCTCAGGTATTCTGTCATAACAGACCAAAATTGGACTAACACACTCCCTAGAGTAAAGTTTGGTGGAGCCAGTGAATACATTTTTCTTATTTCTTCCCCCTGGAGACACTGTTGAGAGCTGCAACCAGGTCCAGAGGTTGGGCAATGAGCTTGAAGAGGCTGCAGCCTGCTTCCTCATATTTGTCCTTCCTCTCTCTTCTGCTCCCTGAGATCGCACCCTCCAATAAACTGTGGGTGTACAAGACATTGCCCCAGGCTCTGCTGCCTAAGACAGCCCTTCTCTACAGCTTTGACTTTCCCTCCACTAGTTAGTTTCCTCTTACACGGTTCTCTTGGTTCTCTTGGACACGTCAGTTCTTTTTTTTTTTTTTCTTTCTAGATAGACTGTGAAGCTGCTTATGGCTTGCTAGACCCAGTAAACCCCTTCCACCTAATGTTTATCTGAATCCTAAGCTTCAGTCTCAGAACTGGCAGATGGGTGTGTATAGAAACCAGGGAGTTAGAATGAACTGGGAGATGAAAGGCCACTGCAGCAATGACATGGTAACCAACACTTTTAAAAGCACTAAATATAACGCATTGTTTTTAGCTCTGTGGAGAAGAAGGAAGAAACTAACACAGATTGAGAGCCATTAAATTCATTTACTCCTTCATGCATTTAGTCACCACGTGTCCCTCTCCTGCCTCCCGTGTGCTGCTGGTAGCTACCTTAGGTAGGTACTGGGGATCTCAGCTCAGTGAGAGAGCTCTTGCTCTCAGAGGTCTGTGGTATAATAAGTGGCAGGCTCTGTTCTGGGCAGTCATACTGAAGTTTCACCACCATGCTTTACAATAGCTAAGTGCTTTCATACCCGTCATTTCACTGGAACCGGGCAACCGACTTTGGGTGCAGGGCTGTATTCCATTCTTCTGGAAAACTGAGGCTAAATGAGGTCAAATGACTTCCCAGAGATCGTATATTGAGAGAGGTATGAACTTAGGTCTCCCGGCCCTTATTCCACAGCTCTCTCTAACCCAGTTAACTGACCCTCGACTACACACATGCTAGCATGGCTTCCCCACTTAGAACATGCCACCTAGTCACATATGTGTCATTCTCTGCATCCCTGAAGCTGCCTGGAGAAACATGGGGCATTTAGGATGTACAGCTGCTGTTAAACATGGACCGCCTATGGCAGAAAATGTTCCATGGGGTCCTTGCTTGTCCTGGTCACAGGGTCCAGGTAGAAATAAATTGGACCTTGTACTATAATGTCACAAATGCAAACCTAAGCACTAAAAAATCTCTACACCTGAAAAAAATGCCTTTGCGAGGTTACAATAGAGTGTTGGGTACCCAGTCTAAAAATTAAAGAAAATGTTGACATGTGGTATCCTCTGGTACAGGGTATTGAAACTGTAACGCTTCAGTAAAACATACTAGAAGAATGTGCGGGCTCATCTCACTCCAAAACAAGGGCAGAGCTTTTGAGCTTCTCACAAAGCCACGGAAACAACTTCTTCCTTTCACTCACTCAATGACTTTGCCTCATCTTGAAAAATTAGTCCCAAGATAAAAAAATATATAAGTACATTTTTCATGAGGTAAACATGTAGGATTTTAAAAGATTGGTAAAATAAAAACATAACTTTAGATACAGGAGCCAAAGCATTAACCAGATACAGAGCTCTATGGTAACAGAATATTAATTTTAAGTAAAAAATTAAGGAATCAAATTACTCGGCAAAGTTTATTCCGGGACAAAATTTATTTAATTTTCAAAAGCAAGTGAATTCACCATCCCAGGGAACTGTGGCTCCTTCCCATTTACAAAATCAGGACTTTCTTATTAAGCCAGAGTACTCTTCCAGGACAATAATGAAGAATAATGCAGCTTTTTATTGCCTCTGGGGTATGTCTGTGCACAGATGGCCTTGAAAATAAAACAGTATTTTGGACTGAATTCAGTCTGATTCTTTTTTTTTTTTTTTCTACCTGACTCCTGTGAATGGAAGAAACCTTATGTTCTTTAGCTTCTGAGAAGCCCCTCAGATGAATTGGACAGACAAACTCATCCTTTACATTTATGCTGACAACCTATAAATACATGCTTATGCAAATCAACCAAGTAGTTATATGTTGTGACAATCTCTAGAAATAAATTCTAGATCTTGCATAGATGTGACTTCACTGCTCCTGAATCTTTCTGAGATATGGCCCTTGGCTCAGCTGATACCCGATGTTCTGTGCAGCTTGAAGGTCATAAATTTTGCATCCTCTGTGGCCTAAGGCAATACAAAGCCTGTAGTCTACTGTCCTCCAATTTACACCTCCTCCCTCGGAAAGTGTGGGTCAGAGTGGTTCTGAAGAATGCCCCTGGAAAATACTAGCTTTTTCGGCTGGCATTTATTGACCTCTAGGGGCTTTCATCCTGGAGGTATCTAAAATACTCCAGAGAAATAAATTGTAGAGGTGGTACTAAGTTCCCTCAATCATATTCTGGGGCAAATAGGTGAACATTTTTATGGAAGTCACTTTCAGGTTTAGAAATCTTCAATGACTTCTTATGTTCAAAAGGTGAAAATCTCTAATCTGGCAGCCAAACCCCCTTCCCTGGTAGTCATGCAAGCATTAGATATTTAATGAGGGGTTAGTAAGCACCGTGCTATGGGTGGTAAGCTTCCCTGGCTTCACACATCTGACACTCAATGGGAGATAAATAATTGCACAGCGAAGTATTTATTTACAACAGCAATCAGTGTCATGATGGGAAGGTCAGGGTGCTGTGAGAGCTTTTCACTGATGAGCCGGTGAATTCTGGGTCATGCTGGACCTTGATGAAAATTCTATGTGAAGAGTTTTGGTCTTTATCGAAGGAGAATTGAAAGCCACTGTGGGATTTCAAGCAGGGGAACAACACAAGTAATTTGTGTTTAAACATATTGCGCTGGTTGCCATTTAGAAGTGCATTGGAGAGGGAATCTTGGAGGCCAAGAAATCAGTCAGAAATCTGTTGTAGCGGTCCAGCTGAGAAAGGAGGGGGATTTGGGATAAAGGTGATAATGCTGGAGAAGTTGAGAAGTGAATGAAGCTGTGTAGTGGGGAAATTAACTGAGCCTTCATCTCCTAGGTCTCATACTCTGTCATAACCTCCCCTTCACTTGTTTATTTAAACTGTATAATTTGCCTTCTTCATAGGCCCTTGTTAAGAAACAGGAAAGAAAGAGAGGGATGATTTCCTCTTTGTCACAGGAACAAAGCCAATTTCAGACATAAGGTTCAGTCTTTTTCTTTAAAGCCACTGGCCCTTAAGTATTCTCTGGGAGAGGGGAGTGAATGTGCCTTATTTCTGATATCCCCAGGTCCCATCAGAAAGTGACCTTTCCACTGAAGAGGATGCTGTCTTGAGTAAAAGAGAATAAATCTTTGGCCAATTGCATTTGATTCTTTTATTACTTTTTAGCTGTCCAAACCACTCTAATGGAAACTGACTAAAACTGTTCTAAGAAAAAGTCTATATAAGAAAATGACAGTAAGTTGCACCCCACTCTTTGAAAATTTGGGCCAATTCATATAGGAGCTAAGCTAAATTGGCACTTACAAAGGGATTTGATAGTTTTTAAAAAGTGGGCTTGGTAAGCAAATTAATACTGTAAACAAGTTTATACGAACCAAGGAAACACTGGACAAATACTCCTGGCAGGGCTCTTCAATGGTTGTGTGTTCAGGGGAGTATATGCCATGTGATAAGGCCTCAATTTTCTCATCTGTATAATGAGTGGACTAATCGTGTTGACCTCACAGGGCTCAGTGAAGGTTAAATGCGATGACGTGTGCAGCATGATTTGCAGTTTCTGGTGTGTCATAAGCACCCCAAAGATGGCAGTTTTTCTTAAAGTTGGCACATAAAAGAACTAAGAAGCTAAAGACCAAATAGATAAGCCCTCACTAGTCTCACTAACATGCATATAGAGAACTTGAAAGTCATAATGAGCTATAAGAATTCTGTAATTCGGGCTTCAGGACTACTAATCTTTCCCCAATCCACTCACATCAGTAATGCTTGCAAAGTGGCTCCGTCTTCTGGCACAAGAATTTCTTCTGTGCTTAAGGTCATTGCTGTCATTCCACCTGTTCTGGGACAGCCACCTAAAAGGTGGGGAGGAAAAGATACAACTGATACTTTAGAACCAGGAGTTCTGGAATACAGTCTGATTCTGCTGCCGACTAGCTTGCAACCTTGGCACCAATCTGCACCAAATTTTTCATTTGTAGCAGTTAATGTTAATAGAGTTAATTAATGTTAATGTTAATGTTAGTGGTTTGATCTATTCTGCCTGTTCAGGTGGTTTGAAGAAAGAGCTACATATTCTCCAAAGTACTATGTGGACACAATGAGCTATTAATGATGTTTTCATATTTTTGGTTTCCTATTATAATTTGACATCCCCCTTTCCCTTAGGTGGGAGAAAAAAATAGGCAATTTTTGCTCCTTATGTTATTTAGTGCCCCTTACTTTATTGGACTTACTAGAGTGCTGTTTTGATTGTCAACATAAATGCCATTATATACAAGTATTTTGGAAATGAATAGGGCTGTGATGAAATTAAGTAGAAACAGAAGGCTTTCTGAAGGCTGTGTCACAGCAGCTGCATAGGGTAAGAGGCAAAATGATAATGTGGGCTATGAACCATTCTGATCCAAGCTCTGGTTAGGGCACAGAAGAGCTATGCTCCTGACTTGTCCCTACAAGATTTGTAGAACTTGCCCTGGAAAAAGCAGGGACTATTGAGTCAGGAGTCTGAACTTAAATCCTAGATCCACGACATACTAGCTGCAGGGCATTAGGTAATTTATGCAGCCTCTGTGTTTTTCAGTTACTGCCTGTGTAAGTGGGAGTGGGTAACGTTTCATCTGATCGCTACACTGGCCTCACTTCAGGTCACCTGGGTATACCGAGCTCACCGTTGCCCCTTTGCTCACGCTCTTCTCTTTGCCTGCATCATCTTCCTCTCGGCTCTTTCTGTGGCTGGTTTTGTTTAATCCTCCAGCATAGCTTCAAATGTCAGTTCCTTAGCGAAGCCTTATCTTAATGTTGTTAATAATTTAGTTTCCACTCCCCTACCCGCAATGTTCTCCATGGGTTCACTGTTTCTTTCTGTTATTTTCCCTCTGTGGACTCTATAGTTCTGTTTTGTTTATCACTGTATGTTCAGCACCTGTATGATGCCTATCACATAGTAGGACACTGTTTCATTGAATGATGAATAAATGGATAAATAAATGAATAAAATAATTGTCATAGGATTAAGTGGAATAGCAAATTAAAACATTTTTAAAAAGTTCTTGACACATAGTAAACACTCCAGAAAGTTTGTTTCTTTCCTTTCTTTAGTTCAATAAATATTCTCTGGGCCCCAAATATGTGTAGACACTGTGCAGAGGTGCTGGGTTGCCCATGATGACAATGGAAGCTGGGACAATTAATTCACATGATTTTCCCCAAGAACAGCTAAAATGGTTATGAAAGAAAAGGAGGAAATTGGTGGTTTCAAGATGGCGGCAGCTGCGGCGGCTGGCGCGGAGTAGCTGAGGTGGAAAAGGTGGCCACTGGGCCTCAGGCAGCCGGGAAACTTGTGGACCTTCCTCTGGCCATCTCTTAAGGGAGGATTGCTGCTGCTGGCCGGTCGTGGGGGCTCAACGCCACTTTGCCCCCGGCAGGAGAGGCTGCCTCATTTACAGGCAACAGCTTTGAAGTGTGGAGCAGGAAAAGAACTGATTCTTAGCTGCAAAAGTGAGTCTTGAAACAGGGAACATGGCGCCAGGGCTGCTGTGGATGCAGCCAGGATCCCGGAGGCTGGGGCCGCACTGAAGGCGGCCAGCTGCCCTATCCAGGATTCGAGGTTTCAGGCCGGCATTAAAGAAGACTCCTGGGAGCGCCCGAGCGGCGCCGCGACTGAACAGCCCGAGGCGGCAGCGCCGAGAACACGGAAGGCAACAAACCAGAGACAGAGCGAGCGCCCGACCTGGCACAGCACTGTGAGTGATCCCTGGCACAGCTCTGTTCGGGGGGTGGATGCCCACGCGGCTCCCCGCCTGCACCACCAGGCCACTCACTGCCCCGGTGCTGCCTCCATTTTCCCAGGTGCGGGCAGCTCCGCCCTGCTCGGCCATCACTGAGCCCATTTGCTTGGCCTGGCGCGGGGCTTTCCGGACCCTGCGGGCCGACCTCCTCTCCCACTCCCTCCACGGTTCTCTGGCAGGGCTGGGGGTGTGGGGCGTCCCGACCAGTTTTGGGAGGGCTAGGAAGTACGGGCGGGCCGACTGTCACTCCACCACACCCTGGACTCCGGCCCCGGTAAACTTCCTGTTACTGGGAGGCAGATACCATCTCTGCGACCACCAGTTTGGAAAAAAGCCTAACGAATTTCTGGTTGGGAATAGTGTGGTAGGAGAGTTCCCAGGTCCGCTTGAACCTGTCGGAGAGCAGGCTGCAGGCGGGCACTAGACTCGGTTTATACCGGGGGGATACAAAGGTGAACAAGACCCGAGAAAGATCTACACAGTGCTACAAAGGCACCCAGAGAGACCGGTCGTCTGTGCCTAGCAGAAACCTGGTAGACTTCCTGGGCGAGGCGGTGCTGAGCAGGGTCTTGAAGGCCCAGCTGATAGACGAGGGGTGCAGAAGACACGCCCCAACCCAGCACAGTGTGCACAGAGGGGGGAGACGTGCGGCCAGGGAGGCGGAGACTCGACAGAAACCATACACCCGGTGGGGTCGCCACTGCACGATCTAACAGCCTGGGCCAGAGCACACGGAACGGGGAGAAGTCCTGTACAGAAAGTGAAAGCTCAACAGAGATCACACACCCTGTGGTACGTGATCCACCAGCCCAGCAGAGTACAAGCTGACCAGAAAGGTGGATCCCCGGAGAAGCCCAAGACCCGAGGCAACCACACACACAAGACACTAGAGGCCAACTGAGCAGTCACGGCGGGAGCCATACCAAATTGGCAACCACAGCAACATCCTAGTTAGTCATTAGTCTTAAACCGGTGGACTGTGAAACCCCCTGCCACAATGAATAAACACCAAAAAAAAGACACCAGAAATACAAAAAATCAAGAAAGTACACCACCAAAAGTTGATAAATCTCATACTCTAGATCCTATAGAACAAGAAGCCCTTGAAATAACTGACAAGGAATTTCGAGTGATAATTCTAAGGAAACTGAATGAGATACAAGAAAACTCAGCTAGACATCATGATGAAATGAGGAAAAGTATACAGGATCTGAAAGAGGAAATATACAAGGAAATCAATGTCCTGAAAAAAAATGTAGCAGAACTTGCTGAACTGAAGAAGTTATTCAGCGAAATAAAAAACACAACGGAGAGTTTAACCAGCAGGCTTGTCGAAGTTGAAGAGAGAACCTCTGAACTTGAAGATGGGCTGTTTGAAATAACACAAGCAGACAAAAAGAAAGAAAAAAGAATCAAGGACATGGAAGAAAATCTGAGAGAGATATCAGACAACCTCAAGCGCTCAAATATCCGAGTCATGGGTATTCCAGAAGGGGAGGAAAATGGAGATTCCATTGAAAACATATTCAACAAAATAGTGGCAGAAAACTTCCCAGGTATAGGAAAAATCACAGATCTTCAGATCCAGGAAGCTCAACGATCTCCAAACGTATTCAACCCAAAAAGGCCTTCTCCAAGACATGTCATAGTCAAATTGGCAAAACTCAGAGACAAAGAGAGAATCTTAAAAGCTGCAAGAGAGAAGCGTCAAATCACCTATAAGGGAGCCCCAATCAGGTTAACATCAGACTTTTCATCACAAACCCTAAAAGCTAGAAAGGAATGGGATGATATTTTCAAAATACTAAAAGACAAAGATTGCCAGCCAAGAATACTCTACCCTGCAAGGCTATCCTTCCGGAATGAGGGGCAAATAGTATATTTCTCAGACAAACAAAAACTGCGGGAGTTCACTACCACAAGACCACCCTTACAAGAAATCCTCAAGGGAGTACTGGGTTTGGTTCCTGAAAAATAACTACCACTGCCATAAAAACCTAAGAAAAATCTAAACCCGCTAGTACAATAAAAATGGCATTCATGAAGAGAAAACAAGCTAACAAAAACACTATCTACAACCTAAGGAACCAACAAACAAAGAAACCAAACAGTAAATCAGAAAGCAAGGAACAAAAGACACCTAAGACAACCAAACAACCAATAAAATGCTAAGAATAAATCAACACCTTTCAATAACAACTCTTAATGTTAAAGGCTTAAATTCCCCAATTAAAAGACACAGACTGGCTGACTGGATCAAAAAGCAGGACCCAACTATATGCTGCCTACAAGAGACCCACCTCACCCATAAAGATTCACACAGACTAAGAGTGAAAGGATGGAAAAAGATTTACCATGCAAACAGAAAAGAAAAACGAGCTGGAGTGGCTATTCTTATATCTGACAAAATAGACTTTAAACTAAAAACCATAAAAAGAGACAATGAGGGACACTACTTAATGATAAAAGGACTGATCCGTCAAGAAGACATAACAATCATAAATATGTACGCACCCAATGTTGGAGCAGCCAGATTTATAAAACAAACTCTATTAGACCTAAAGAAGGAAATAGACACTAATACCATAATAGCAGGGGACCTGAACACTCCACTGTCAATATTAGACAGATCATCTAGGCAAAGAATCAGTAGAGAAACACAAGATCTAAACAAGACTCTAGACCAATTGGAATTGGCAGATATCTACAGAACATTCCACCCAACAACCTCAGAATATTCATTCTTCTCATCAGCACATGGATCATTCTCCAAGATAGATCACATATTAGGTCACAAATCAAGTCTCAATAAATTCAAAAAAATTGGAATTATCCCATGTATCTTCTCAGACCACAATGGATTAAAACTAGAAATTAATAACAAACGAAACTCTGGAAACTATACAAACACATGGAAATTAAACAGCATTCTACTTAATGACATATGGGTCCAAGAAGAAATCAAGCAGGAAATCAAAAAGTTTATTGAAACTAATGAAAACAATGATACATCATACCAAAACCTGTGGGATACTGCAAAAGCAGTATTGAGGGGAAAATTTATTGCATTAAATGCTCACTTCAGAAGAATGGAAAGATGGCAAGTGAACAACCTAACACTTCACCTTAAAGAACTAGAAAAACAAGAACAATCCAATCCTAAAGTTAGCAGACGGAAAGAAATCATTAAGATCAGAGCAGAACTGAATGAAATTGAAAACCAAAAAACAATTCAAAAGATCAACGAATCAAAAAGTTGGTTTTTTGAAAAGATAAATAAAATTGACAAACCATTAGCATGGCTAACAAAAAAAAGAAGAGAGAAGACTCAAATAACAAAAATTAGAAATGAAAAAGGCGATATTACAACTGATTCATCTGAAATACAAGGAATCATTCGAGACTACTATAAACAACTATACGCCAACAAATTTGAAAATCTGGAGGAAATGGATAAATTTCTGGACACACACAAGCTCCCAAAACTGAACCGTGAAGACGTGGAAAATTTGAACAGACCAATAACAATAAAGGAGATTGAAGCTGTTATCAGAAGGCTCCCAACAAAGAAAAGCCCAGGACCAGATGGATTCACAGCAGAATTTTACCAAACATTCAAAGAGGAATTGACACCAATTCTTTACAAACTATTCCAAAAGATTGAAACGGACGCAAATCTCCCAAACTCATTCTATGAAGCAAACATCATCCTGATACCAAAACCAGGTAAAGATATAACCAAAAAAGAAAACTACAGGCCGATATCCTTGATGAATATAGATGCAAAAATCCTCACTAAAATACTAGCAAACAGAATACAGCAACACATACGAAAAATTATTCATCACGATCAAGTGGGATTCATCCCAGGGATGCAAGGTTGGTTCAACATACGCAAATCAATAAATGTGATACACCATATTAATAAACTCAAACACAAGGACCATATGATCATCTCTATAGATGCTGAAAAAGCATTTGATAAAGTTCAGCACTCATTCATGACAAAGACCCTCTATAAGTTAGGTATAGAGGGAAAGTATCTCAACATAATTAAAGCCATATATGCCAAACCCACTGCCAATATCATCCTGAATGGGGAGAAGCTGAAAGCTTTTCCTTTAAGAACAGGCACTAGACAAGGATGCCCACTCTCACCACTCCTATTCAACATAGTGTTGGAAGTACTAGCCAGAGCAATCAGAGAAGAGAAGGAAATAAAGGGCATCCAGATTGGAAAAGATGAAGTCAAACTGTCCCTGTTTGCAGATGACATGATCCTATATATCGAACAGCCTAAAACCTCTACAAAAAAACTGTTGGAATTGATAAATGATTTCAGCACAGTAGCAGGATACAAAGTCAACACACAAAAATCAGTAGCATTTCTTTTCTCCAATAGTGAACATGCAGAAGGAGAAATCAAGAAAGCTTGCCCATTTACAATAGCCACCAAAAAAATAAAATACTTAGGAATTGAGTTAACCAAGGAGGTGAAAAATCTCTATAATGAGAACTACAAACCACTGCTGAGAGAAATTAGAGAGGATACAAGAAGATGGAAAGATATTCCATGCTCTTGGATTGGAAGAATCAACATAGTGAAAATGTCCATACTACCCAAAGTGATATACAAATTCAATGCAATCCCCATCAAAATTCCAAAGACATTTTTCTCAGAAATGGAAAAAACTATTCAGACATTTATATGGAACAATAAAAGACCACGAATAGCCAAAGCAATGCTCAGCAAAAAAAATAAAGCTGGAGGCATAACACTACCTGACTTTGAGCTATACTACAAAGCTATAATAACCAAAACAGTATGGTACTGGCATAAAAACAGACACACTGACCAATGGAATAGAATAGAGAATCCAGAAATCAACCCTCACACTTACTGCCATCTGATCTTTGACAAAGGCACCAAGCCTATTCACTGGGGAAGGGACTGCCTCTTCAGCAAGTGGTGCTGGGATAACTGGATATCGATATGCAGGAGAATGAAACTAGATCCATACCTCTCACCGTATACTAAAATCAACTCAAAATGGATTAAGGATTTAAATATACACCCTGAGACAATAAAACTTCTTAAAGAAAACATAGGGGAAACACTTCAGGAAATAGGACTGGGCACAGACTTCATGAATACGACCCCAAAAGCACGGGCAACCAAAGGAAAAATAAACAAATGGGATTATATCAAACTAAAAAGCTTCTGCACAGCAAAAGAAACAATTAAAAGAGTTAAAAGACAACCAACAAAGTGGGAGAAAATATTTGCAAAATATACATCTGACAAAGGATTAATATCCAGAATATATAAGGAACTCAAACAACTTTACAAGAAGAAAACAAGCAACCCAATTAAAAAATGGGCAAAAGAGCTAAGTAGGCATTTCTCTAAGGAAGATATCCAAATGGCCAACAGACATATGAAAAAATGCTCAACATCACTCAGCATCCGGGAAATGCAAATCAAAACCACATTGAGATACCATCTAACCCCAGTTAGGATGGCTAAAATCCAAAAGACTATGAACGATAAATGCTGGCGAGGCTGCGGAGAAAAAGGAACTCTCATACATTGTTGGTGGGACTGCAAAATGGTGCAGCCTCTATGGAAAATGGTATGGAGGTTCCTTAAACAATTGCAAATAGATCTACCATACGACCCAGCCAGCCCACTGTTGGGAATATACCCAGAGGAATGGAAATCATCAAGTCGAAGGTATACCTGTTCCCCAATGTTCATCGCAGCACTCTTTACAATAGCCAAGAGTTGGAACCAGCCCAAATGCCCATCATCAGATGAGTGGATACGGAAAATGTGGTACATCTACACAATGGAATACTACTCAGCTATAAAAACGAATGAAATACTGCCATTTGCAACAACATGGATGGACCTTGAGAGAATTATATTAAGTGAAACAAGTCAGGCACAGAAAGAGAAATACCACATGTTCTCACTTATTGGTGGGAGCTAAAAATTAATATATAAATTCACACACACACATACACACATACACACACAAACCGGGGGGGGGGGAAGAAGATATAACAACCACAATTATTTGAAGTTGATACAACAAGCAAACAGAAAGGACATTGTTGGGGGGGAGGGGGGGAGGGAGAAGGGAGGGAGGTTTTGGTGATGGGGAGCATTAATCAGCTACAATGTATATCGACAAAATAAAATTAAAAAAAAAAAAATAAATAAAAATTAAAAAAAAGAAAAAAAAAAAAAAAAGAAAAGGAGGAAATTTATGTTAATCAACTCAATAGTTATCTTTTGTCCTGATCTTTTAAATCAGATAGATAAAATGAATTATTATTATATATGAGAAACCTCAAATACAGCTTTTGAGTTTCTCTGTATTCAGGTTTGTATTTCATTCTTGACAAAACATGATTTCCTAGTTCTATGAAAATAAGACTAAAGGGCTTTCTTAAACATAGCCTAGGACTTAAAAATACCACTTAGACCAATGTTAATTTTCCCTTTCAAAATATGTGACTAGTTCAATTCCAGTCGGAATCATCAGTCCTACAGAGCCTATGAATGATTCAGAAGGAAAGATCTTCACTAATTTTATATTTATTTGTATAGATTTCTTTAGAAAGAACAGTACTGCCAGACAACTCAAAATTCAATTTCATACAACCTGGAAGGGTATTGTACTTGAATTGATAGAACGAATGCAAATCACTCTTTCAAAAAAATATTGAGCACCTGACCTGTTACATGCCAGGCCCTGTGCTAGGGGCTGTGAGAAATCCAAAGATAAGCAAGAAACTGCTTTCACTTACTGGAAACCTACAGTCCACTAAGATTTGACGACAAGCCCACAAATGTCTGCTATATGAGACAAGGAAGAGCCAAAGAAGTCACATGGTGTTGTGAGAACATGGAGGCAGGAAAATAAACTTTCTGTGTGGTTTTGCAGAGCAGAACTAGAAAGATGTCATACAGGTAAGTTTTTCTGGAAAAAGAAAAGTAACCACAGAGACAATATTCTTAATAGGCATATGGGGTAAATGATGAATTAATCTCATGAATTTTGCCCTGTTTCTATAATCCCAAGTTGCAGATCAAATATGACCTCTTCTGTGAAGCCTTCTCTAATTTAGATTTAGAAGTCCCTTTCTTTTTCTTTTTTCATAGCATTATGTTAAGCTATGTCTCTGTTGAGCATTCATTCATTGCACTGTGGAAGGTTTTTCTTTGCCCATCTCCCACACCTTGGGACTATGAGCATCTTGGAAGGAAGAGTGTCTTACTTATTTTTGTATTTCTAAGATCAGCTCAGGGCATGGCAAGCACATGGACGTTGTTTTAAGGTTAAAGGAATGTGAGCAAGGATAGCCTGAGGATTGCTGAAACAAAAGAGTCATTTCTTACTAGTATTATATTCTGGAAGAAATCTATTTTCCTAAATCAGTCATCTGGGAAATATGTTCAAATGAATTTTTATGCATATAGGGTTATTTTCAAAGTGGTCCAACCATTCAAAAAGATAAGGTAGGCAATTGATCAAAATCACTTTAAGAAGCACCAAGGTAGAGAACAAAGAAAACTAGAAGGGCCTGAGAAGATCTGAATTTCTGTTCACAAGAAACACGCTTTGTGACCTTTCAGTTAATCTCCAGGCATCTTAGTTTTCTCATCTGTAAAATGGAGCCTGAGAAAGAGTAGCTCATCTGAGATAGATTGCTCAGCTCTACGCTGTAGGTAGACTCAAAGGAACTTTAAAGTTGTCAGGAATAATAAGGTTGTCTATCCCAGCTTTCTCCCTACATACAGGAATCTGCTGGTCAGTCCTCCCAGGAGGTGGCATCTGGCATCTGACTGAGCTCTCCAGAGCAAGGCATTTACTTCCTCTAATGCCCCACACTCTATTGCTGGACAACACCTATGTTAGAAAGTTCCCTACCTTGAGCTCAAATGTGCTTCCTCTCTGTGACTTTACTCATTGATCTTGATCAGCCCTCTGGAGTCACAAGAACTAGTCAATTCCATTCATGCCCATGGCAGCCCTTCGATCATCAGGAGACACGTGTCACAGCTCTCCCAAGCCTCACCTTCAGATTAAACAGTCTAAGCTCCTTCAAGCATCTCTTTCGTGTCATGGATGCTGATGCCCTCACTATTCTGACCTCCATCCTTAGAATGCGTCACTGTGTCTGTGACCAGGCCCCTCTGGAAGACAGCCGAATGCTACAGTGTCGGACACAGGCAGATCCCAGGAAGCCGTGGCTCCCCTTAAGCTGGGCACTGTGCTTCTGCCCTCACTGCCTCATAGCTCCACAATTTTAGGTTTCTTCAGCCTCAGAATCCTGTTGGCTCCAGTTGTGCTTGTGGTCAGTCGATATGTGAAATATTTCATAATTTAAAATAGAAATAGCTTTAAAAGTCCTCTGTCAATCTAAGTCACTCCTTCTTGTACTTACGGATGCAATTCATCTTTAGCCCTGGAAGTGTCTGCACTTATCTACATTGCCCTCAGTCCTTAAATACCACAACCCTCTCAGGAATCACTTTGTGGAGAGTAGGGACCACAGGTAATGATCCGAGGCTGAGATATTGAACCAGGACCACCCTTGTGCACCTGTTTAACAAATTATTCCCTGGCCTCATCTACCTGGCTAGCTGACAGCTGGCTTGGAAACCTATTCAGATTCCCTTCCCTGGTTCCTCTCTTCCCTTCACAGTAGTGGACCCCTCCCAACCCTTCTTTTTTTTGGTACCTATGTTGACAGTAAGAAATAACTCTCATAACCAGCATCACCTGCAAAACTTTTCCTGCCCTGGGAAGCTCTTTATTGTCTCTTTAAAACAGGGATGCACTTGTTTCCTTAAATTTCATCTTGTTGGTTTTTTTTTTTTAGATGACTGGTAAGGGGATCTTAACCCTTGACTTGGTGTTGTCAGCACCACACTCACCCAGTGAGCTGACCGGCCATCCCTATATGGGATCCCAACCCATGGCCTTGGTGTTATCAGCACCACACTCTCCTGAGTGAGCCACGGGCCGGCCCTCGTCTTGTCAGTTTTGTAACATCTTTCATCCTGTTGGTTTTTTATTAATATTAATTTCAATATAATCCAATATATTCACTGTCTTCTCCGGCTTTATGTCACCCATACATGTCATCTGCTGGCCCCATGTCTTCATCCAAAGCCTTGATAAAGATGACCAATGCAGCAATGACAGAGTCCTGTGGCTCACAACTAGAGACCTCCTCCAAGACTGGCAGCCAGCTATTTTACTCTGAACTCTTTGAGAAGCGTAATCAGCTATGACTCTTCCTAAACTTATCAGTGGGAAGCCCACATTACTTCATTCTCCATCTTCTTAATTGATAGTAGCATCTTGTCAGCTACTGCATTAGGTCTGAGGACAAAACAGTAAACAAGATGAAGGAAATGGTTAATGGACATCTGTGGTCAGCACCCAAGGACGTGTTCACTTGGTGAACTCGCATATGAGTAAACAACCAAGAAATATCAAGGACTGCAAGCAATCCTTGAGAATGTCGAGAACACTTTCTTGGGATGCTCCCAGGAAGTGCATTATAGATAACCAAGTGCTTGAGAAGGGAGGTAACGGCCTTCTGCTCTTGAGAAAAATATAACAGAATTTGTGTGTTAATGCTTATCTCGCATGCACAAGCTTGCTAAATGTAATAAAAGCTGTAACAGCGGTTGGGTCCGGGGCTACTCACCTGAGAGAGCAGTGGCCCCCCGCTCTTCACTTGCATCTCGTCTGCTGTGTCTTCCTTTGCATCTCTGCTCATTTTAATCAAGACAAGGCATGATCACTTCATAAGTTTGCTTAGGTTTTGACATAGAAAACAGGTTTTCGTATGGTTCAACCAAATTCAGTAATGGTGTTATAGGTTCTCTGATAGAAGTGCATACAGTGGCCCCAAAAAACACTTACTAGGGGAATCCAGTCTAGTCTTGGGGTAGGTTGATGGAGTTTGGATGTTTTGTCCCCTCCAAAACTCACATGGAAATTTGATCCCCAATGTGGCAGTGTTGGAAACTGATTGAGTCATGGGGGCGGGTCCCTCATGAATGAATTAATGTTCTCCCTGGGGGAGGGTGGATTAATGAGTGAGTTCTCACTCTATTAGTTCCTTCAAGAGCTCGTTGCTTAAAAAGATCCTGGCACCTTCTCTCTCTCTCTCTTGCTTCTCTCTCTTGCTTCCTTTCTCTCACTTCCTCTCTTGCCATGTGATCTGCTTGTATCTGCCAAACTGCCTGCCACTTTCCACCATGAGTAGAAGCAGTCTGAGGCCCATGCCAGATGCAGCTGTCCCAGAATCATAAGCCAAATAAACCTCTTTTCCTTATAAATTACCCAGTCTCAGGTATTTCTGTTATAGCAACACAAAACAGACTAAAACAATGGTGAAATAGGGTCATTAGAGGAAGCTTCCCAGAAGCCGTGATAACTGAACTGAGGCCTGAAGGATGAGCAGGAGTTGGGAGGACGGAGGGAGGCAGGGGATGGGGCAGAGGGGAGATTACCGGCGTAGCATGAGAACACTGTTGGAGCTTTGCTGAGCTGCAGGTGCATTATGGATTCTGGAAGATGGTAGGTACTCAATATGGGGGGTCTTGAAAAAGTTTGAGGAAGGATTTATATTATTATTGTTATTTTTTATTCTATCAATATACAATGTAGTTGATTTTCATGTCCCTTTTCTGAATCCTCCATCCCCCCTCCTTTTCCCCCCTCCTACCCATCAACATCATATCTGTTCACTTGTCTTAACAAGTTCAAGGAATTGTGATTGTTGTGTCTTCTTCCCTGTCACCCTGTTTATTTGTGTATTTATTTATTTATTTTTAGTTCCCACAGTAAGTGAGAATGTGGTATTTCTCTTTCTTTGACTAACATTTCATTTAATGTAATTTTTTCCAAGTCCATCCATGTTGCTGTGAATGGTAGTATTTCATTCTTTTTTATAGCAGAGTAGAATTCCATTGTGTAGATATACCACATTTTCCATATCCCCTCATCTGATGATGGACATTTGGGCTGGTTCCAACTCTTGGCTATTGTAAATAGTGCTGCAATAAACATTGGAGTACAGGTATCCCTTTGACATGATGATTTCCTTTCCTCTGGGTATATTCCCAGCAGTGGAATAGCTGGGTCATATGGTAGATTTATCTGCAATTGTTTGAGGAACCTCCAAACCATTTTCCATAAAGGCTGCACCATTTTGCAATAAAGTTAACCAAGGATATGAGAAATCTCTACAATGAGAACTACGAGCCACTGCTGAGAGACATTAAAGGGGACACAAGAAGATGGAAAGATATCCCATGCTCTTGGATTGGAAGAATTAACATTGTGAAAATGTTCATACTACCCAAAGTGATCTACAAATTCAATGCAATCCCCATCAAAATTCTAATGACATTTTTCTTTGAAATGGAAAAAAACTATCCTAACATTTATATTGAATAACAATAGGCAATGAATATCCAAATCAATTTTGAGCCAAAAAAAAAAAAAAAAAAAAAAAAAGCTGGAGGCATAACACTACCTGGCTTTAAACTATACTACAAAGCTATCATAACCAAAATAGCATGGTACTGCTATAAAAACAGACACATGGATCAATGGAGTAGAACAGGGAATCCAGATTTATATTATTTTTTAATTCCATTTTTCCACAAACTTTTTGAAGTATCCTCTTATGTACTAATTAAATATTAGATTTAACTCAACCACTTTTGAAAACAGGAAATGAATTACAAATAATAGATAAATGATGCTCAAACCCTTTCAGTACCAAAAACACTAGAGAAGGAGGCTGTTTCTAGTTCAAGAGAACTTGAGAAATGAGGCTTTAGGGGAAAAATGTGCTGCTTAGAGTTAAGTAAGGCTAGCAAATGACAAATCTGCTTTCAGATGTGAAACTTACAATAAGAAAAATTCTTCATGTGATCCTTGTAAGAAAGGATCACATCAAGAATTTTAGAGAGAGAAGCACCTTCTTTGATATGGCTGGACACCCTGATTTTATATGTCAAACCACTGGGGTGAATGTAATGTTTGAGTTGGCATCACTTTTAGTTGGAGAGTCTGGGTGGAGTTCAACTTCTCCTCCCCTCCACAACCCAGATCTTTCCAAGCCACTTAAGGCTGAATAGGGTCACTCTGTCCTGCCATTAGACTACTCTATGTCTCATAGTTTGCACAGAAAGTGGCACCACATGGTTGCGTTGAATATAAAGCTAATAATCAGGAAATGTGGATTTTATTAGGCCCACCTTACTGCATTCTGTGTTGTAGCTATTGGAGAATATTGAGAACTGTTGTCCCCAAGAATGCCGAACTATCATTTGCATTGTTTTAGCTATTAGAGGGATAAACCAGCCAAACCTAGAATTAGAAAAGAATGAAATTTCTAGCTCCTTCTTTCCTTTCTTTTCCCATAAGAATTTGCTATGTGCCACTAGAGTCCAGATGCTGTACTTGGCCCTGGGACAATCAGGATGAATGAAACAGAATCTCAGAATAATTTAGTGAATAGTAAATATAGTCACAGAAGTATGTACCAGGTAACAAATTGAGAGCATTCATCTGGTCAAAGATGGTGGAAGAGGCACAATTAGAGTCAGGAGTCATGTAAGAACAGAGTTTCAAATTGTGAGCATAAACATGATGAAGAGATGTAGGCAGCTGCATAACTGTGCTCCAAATGCTGTCTCCCACATTACTTCTGGAATGTGCTATTACTAAGTATGCTATTTCTCAAAAGCATCTCACTCCTGGGCATTGGAACAAATCTATGGTTCTTGAATATAATGTGTCTCAAAAAATTATTTCCGATCTTGTCAGCAACAGAAAAGTAATAATTCTGTACTTTAAAGAATGAGTTTAAGATTATATAGTGACAGAAAGATTTTTTAAAAAGTACCCAAATGGATAGAAACTTCACAATAAAGAGTAAATTTAGATACAAAATCATTTAGGAGCAAGTTATCAAATATCAAATGATGCTGAGAAAAGACACATTTGCTGTATTCTTTGAAGTTTGAAAATATAGCTTCATATGCTTTATGGAGCTTAAAGTATTTGAATTAAAATGAAATATCTCTAGGCTGGAAATGATATAGCCTGTGGCCTGCTTTTATTTCCTTAGGACTACAACTGAGATGGAAAAGGAGGACATTTGAAGGTATAATATTTTGGTCTGTGTTTCCTGCTGGGTTAGATGCTGAGAGGAAAACCAAGAGAAAATGTGGAGCAAAGCTATCTTGAGGAAAAGAAAAGTAAATCCTGAAGTGTGTGATGAGAGTTTCCTTCTAGAGATTAGCAATTAACATTCTTTGTAATCTCTCTTTCTTTCTTTCCCCTAAACTGAGTAAGTAACTCCTCAAGGGCAAGATTTAAATCACACAGCATTTTAAGAGCAACGTTGATCTAGCTGAAGTCTGTTTGGTATAGCTTAAAAATGTTGCCATGCTAGGGCTTTAATGATTGTACTGCTGAAATATTTTGCAATACTAGAAGATTACATTCTACACAGATTGAGCGTGATTCTAAAATGTCATTCTTGTTGCCAATTTTTATGCACCAAAGACTCGAAGTCATTTGTCAAATAGTCTCATATGTCTTATTACAAAAACTAATCAGAAAACTAGTTATTTGGGAATGGTAAATAATAATAATAATAATAATAAAGAATGTATAACATTTAATATAATGTCAACAATATTATTTTGTTTAGGTCTGTCACTGGATATATTTTAGTTTATTGTTTCATGAAATGAAAAAAAAAATAATAATAAATCTCAGAAAAAAGGCCAAAGAGCTTTTAGAGGACAAACAAACAAAAATGAGTTAGACCTTAAATTAAAAGGTCAAAAGAAATAGGTCTGGTGAAAATACATGTACATATTAAATGAGTCATTGTTTCCATTTGGAAAAATAAATTTAGAAATGCTTCAAACATTTTCTGGGAATTTCATTTATTCTTGATGTTTTATCAGCATTCAATTTGCTTACGTAGTTGTGCCCCTAACTTTCTTTCAAAAGGCCTCTAAAGCTGTCTGCAGATTAGGCCCCAGTGTAAGGAAGAGGACCAGAACCTGGCCCTTCTGTCCCTGCTCATCAGTAGGCAGCAGGGCTCTGTCCTACCACTGTTATAACTTAGACCCACATCTGAAGCGAATTCAAAGTAGGATGGACTTGAGAAGGAACTTCTAGAAACCCAGGTTCTCATCCCAGTTCTACACCAAACACACCCAGATGGTCCATCCTCGAGGACTCCCGAGGTGCCCTCCTGTCTTCCGTCATTCTTACCAGTTCTCACCGCCTCTGCTTTCTCAGCCCCATTCGTTCCTCAGAGGATTAAAATCCGGTTGCCTCTCTTGTCTCTGTTTGCTCAAATGTTGACCATGTTTTTCTGTCCCTCCAAACAGTAGTCCTCCCTTTGTCCCCAGGCTCCACGTGCCTTTGCAGTGTGGTCCAGTTGGCATTAGCTCCCTCTCATCCTGGATTCTTTCTCCTTGAAAGGCCTGTAGGAAAAGCCATTGTCTTCAAGTGTTCCTGCATCCCACCAATCCTTCACTTCTCCTCCTGTCCCCTAAGCGAGGCGATTACCGGAGCTTCTGTTCTCAGCTGCCTCTCTTCTCTCTGGCCCCTTCTTCATCAGTCTCTTTGCCTTCATAATTACAGTGATTGTGTATTGATTGTGAACGGTACTAAAATTTCTGCATCTGGTCCACCTCTCTCTTGACCACTGTATTTCCCCACAGCCATGATGCACTGGCATCTCAAATACAACAGGTCCCAAACTGAATTTATCATCTCTCCTTTCCATACTGGCTCTTCCTCCTGACTTCCCAGTTTCTAGTGACAGCACCGTCACAATTTATTTGCTTGTTGCTTATGCTCTATAGACTTGCAGTTAGTTACTACATGTGTTCTGATACATAATGCATAGGAAAATCAAACAATGTAATAACGAAAATGTCATTAAAATATTCTATTTTCCTCAAGGTAATTGTGAGATTTAAATTAATATGGATATAACTTAGAAATATTTTGCATTTCTGCACACATATAATATATAAACACATATGTAATATATATTACATGCATTTTATCATACCTATACCAGAATTTGAAAATATACAGAGATATTCAAAGCTCTGCCTCTACACTTAACTGAAGGTTATACAATAAATTTTAATATTTTGAATTATATTTAAGGACTGAAAGCTAAATAAAGGGGCTAGATGTTTTCCTAAATAATATTCTTAACAAGAAATTAAAATATCACTGTGGCTTATTAACATATTTTTAAATGATTTATTTTTTGTTATTTTTATTGTTATTATTTATTTTTATCTAATTTCAGGCTTATTGAAAAGTTAGAAGAATAGTGCACAGAAGTCCTGGGTAACAGCCTTCACCCAGATTCCCTAAGTGTTAACATTTTACGACATTTGTGTTCTCTCTCTCTTTCTTCACACTCACAAACAAACACACTCTACATTTTTCTGAAATATTTAAGAGTAAGTTTCAGATTTTATGCCTAAATATCTCAATGTGTTTCCTAAAAAGTAAATAATTCTCTTACACAACCACAGAACTGTGATCAAAATCATTACTTTATTTATTTATTTTATTATACATACATGTGGGGTACAATGTTGATTTTCAATAATTGTGTACAATGTGTGATGATTAGATCAGGACAGTTTATTCATCAATACCATATGCAATCATTCTTTGTGTTCATTGACCAATTCCTTATTAGCCCCCTCCCTCTCCACCTCCCCTCCCCTTTTCCACCTCTAGTTTTCTAAAAGAATGCAATTCCCATCAAAATACCAATGACCTTCACAGAAATAGAAAAAGCAATCCTAATATCCATATGGAACAATGAAAGACCCCGAAGAGCCAAAGCAATCCTGAGCAAACAAAGTAAAGACAGAGGCATTACACTTCTTGACTTCAAATTATATTACAAATCTATAGTAACAAAAACAGTGTGGTACTGACATAAAAACTGACATGTGGACCAATGGAACAGAATAGAGAACTCAGAAATCAACCCATGTATTTACAGCCAACTGATTTTTGACAAAGGCACCAAGAACATACATTGGAAAAAAGACTGCCTCTTCAATAAATGGTGCTGGGAAAACTGGATATCCATTTGTAGAAGAATGGAACTTGATCTGTACCTCTTACTATATACCAAAATCAACTCAAAATGGATTAGAAACTTAAATATAAGTACTGAAACTTTAAAACTCCTAGAAGAAAACAAAGGGGAAATGCTCCAGGATTTAGGACTGGGCAATGACTTTGTGAATAACACCCCAAGAGCACAGGCAACAAAAGAAAAAATAAACAAATGGGATTGTATCAAACTAAAAAGCTTCTGCACAGCAAAGGAAACAATCATGAGAGTGAAAAGACATCCTACAGAATGGGAGAAAATATTTGCAAAATACGCATCTGACAAGGGATTAATATCCAGAATATACAAAGAGCTCAGACAACTTCACAGCAAAAAACCAAATAATCAAATTTAAAAATAGGCAAAAGAGCTGAATAGACATTTCTCAACAGAAGACATACAGATGGCTAATTGGTATATGAAAAAATGCTTAACATCACTAATCATCAGGGAAATGCAAATCAAAACCACTTTGAGATATCACCTCACCCCAATCAGGCTGACTATTATAAAAAAGACAGAGAATAACAAATACTGGCTAGGATGTGGAGAAAGAGGAGCCCTCCTGCACTGTTGGTGGGACTGTAAATTAGTTCAGCCATTATGGAGAACAGTATGGAGGTTCCTCAAACAACTGCAGGTAGAGCTTCCATATGATCCAGCAATTTGCCTCCTAAGGATATATCCAGAGGATTGGAAAATATCACATTGAAAGGATACCTGCACTCCCATGTTTATTGCAGCTCTATTTACAATAGCTAGGCAATAGAACCAACCTAAATGTCCATTGATGGATGACTGGATAAGGAAATTGTGGTGTATATACACAATGGAATACTATTCAGCCAGGAAAAAGAATGAAATTCTACCACTTGCAGCAACGTGGATGAGCCTGGAGAAAAATATCCTAAGTGAAACAACCCAGGTACAGAAAGAGAAATACCACATGTTCTCACTCATAACTGGGAGCTGAATTCATAAATAAACAAATGAACAATAAAGAGATACAGAGAGAAAGAAGGAAACAAAACAACAATCACATAGCCTTTAATTTTTTTTTGTCTTTTTCGTGACTGGCGCTCAGCCAGTGAGTGCACCGGCCATTCCCATACAGGATCTGAACCCACGACGGGAGCGTTGCTGCACTCCCAGTGCGGCACTCTCCCGAGTGCACCACGGGCTCGGGCCTTGCCTTTAATTTCTTAAACTAATTTATGTACCTGATGAAAACATAATAGCATGAAAGTGCTTAGAGTGAAAACTACCTCTCTCCACTTCATTTCTACTTCCTAGAACGGGGAAATATTAACAATTAAATACTTCTATTTTTCATTCTTTTGGTAATTTTGTCCCTAATTCTAATTAATACATTTATACTGCTATTTCTTAGATGAGCCATTCATCTAATAAATATTTGTGAGGTTATGTCTATGTGCCTGGTCCTGATCCTATATATATATATATGTAAGATCATATATATATGTGTGCTTATATACACACACATATATCATCATACATATGTATACATGTATGTGCATATATACATCATATATATGTGTGTGTATGTATATATATACATATATAGACAGAGACCGAGAGAGAAAGAAGTATTTAAGAAGTACTTATTTTTTTCCTTGCTAGAATAGATGATACCCAGTGTATGTATATTTTTCTTTTTCCTCTCCTTCCCAGGTTTTGGTGGTTATTTTTTTAGTTATTTACTTGGTTATCTTTGTATCTTTATGAAGCATATCTAAATAAAAATAAAAATAAATAATGTACTAATATTTTTAACTTAGTATTATTTAATTCAGAACCCAATAATGTTCCAGGGTTATATTTCCTTCTCTATGGCCTATTTTTTACTTAAAAGAGAATATCTCTAACATTTAGGTCAAATGGGTCAACTTTTTTTTTTTTTTTTTTTTTTTTTTTAAATTTTATTTTGTCGATATACATTGTAGCTGATTAATGCTCCCCATCACCAAAACCTCCCTCCCTTCTCCCTCCCCCCTCCCCCCCAACCATGTCCTTTCTGTTTGTTTGTTGTATCAACTTCAAATAATTGTGGTTGTTATATCTTCTTCCCCCCCCCCCACCGGTTTGTGTGTGTATGTGTGTATGTGTGTGTGTGAATTTATATATTAATTTTTAGCTCCCACCAATAAGTGAGAACATGTGGTATTTCTCTTTCTGTGCCTGACTTGTTTCACTTAATATAATTCTCTCGAGGTCCATCCATGTTGTTGCAAATGGCAGTATTTCATTCGTTTTTATAGCTGAGTAGTATTCCATTGTGTAGATGTACCACATTTTCCGTATCCACTCATCTGATGATGGGCATTTGGGTTGGTTCCAACTCTTGGCTATTGTAAAGAGTGCTGCGATGAACATTGGGGAACAGGTATACCTTCGACTTGATGATTTCCATTCCTCTGGGTATATTCCCAACAGTGGGATGGCTGGGTCGTATGGTAGATCTATTTGCAATTGTTTAAGGAACCTCCATACCATTTTCCATAGAGGCTGCACCATTTTGCAGTCCCACCAACAATGTATGAGAGTTCCTTTTTCTCCGCAGCCTCGCCAGCATTTATCGTTCATAGTCTATTGGATTTTAGCCATCCTAACTGGGGTTAGATGGTATCTCAATGTGGTTTTGATTTGCATTTCCCGGATGCTGAGTGATGTTGAGCATTTTTTCATATGTCTGTTGGCCATTTGGATATCTTCCTTAGAGAAATGCCTACTTAGCTCTTTTGCCCATTTTTTAATTGGGTTGCTTGTTTTCTTCTTGTACAGTTGTTTGAGTTCCTTATATATTCTGGATATTAATCCTTTGTCAGATGTATATTTTGCAAATATTTTCTCCCACTCTGTTGGTTGTCTTTTAACTCTTTTAATTGTTTCTTTTGCTGTGCAGAAGCTTTTTAGTTTGATATAATCCCATTTGTTTATTTTTCCTTTGGTTGCCCGTGCTTTTGGGGTCGTATTCATGAAGTCTGTGTCCAGTCCTATTTCCTGAAGTGTTTCCCCTATGTTTTCTTTAAGAAGTTTTATTGTCTCAGGGTGTATATTTAAATCCTTAATCCATTTTGAGTTGATTTTAGTATATGGTGAGAGGTATGGATCTAGTTTCATTCTCCTGCATAATGATATCCAGTTATCCCAGCACCACTTGCTGAAGAGGCAGTCCCTTCCCCAGTGAATAGGCTTGGTGCCTTTGTCAAAGATCAGATGGCAGTAAGTGTGAGGGTTGATTTCTGGATTCTCTATTCTATTCCATTGGTCAGTGTGTCTGTTTTTATGCCAGTACCATACTGTTTTGGTTATTATAGCTTTGTAGTATAGCTTAAAGTCAGGTAGTGTTATGCCTCCAGCTTTATTTTTTTTGCTGAGCATTGCTTTGGCTATTCGTGGTCTTTTATTGTTCCATATAAATGTCTGAATAGTTTTTTCCATTTCTGAGAAAAATGTCTTTGGAATTTTGATGGGGATTGCATTGAATTTGTATATCACTTTGGGTAGTATGGACATTTTCACTATGTTGATTCTTCCAATCCAAGAGCATGGAATATCTTTCCATCTTCTTGTATCCTCTCTAATTTCTCTCAGCAGTGGTTTGTAGTTCTCATTATAGAGATTTTTCACCTCCTTGGTTAACTCAATTCCTAAGTATTTTATTTTTTTGGTGGCTATTGTAAATGGGCAGGCTTTCTTGATTTCTCCTTCTGCATGTTCACTATTGGAGAAAAGAAATGCTACTGATTTTTGTGTGTTGATTTTGTATCCTGCTACTGTGCTGAAATCATTTATCAATTCCAACAGTTTTTTTGTAGAGGTTTTAGGCTGTTCGATATATAGGATCATGTCATCTGCAAACAGGGACAGTTTGACTTCATCTTTTCCAATCTGGATGCCCTTTATTTCCTTCTCTTCTCTGATTGCTCTGGCTAGTACTTCCAACACTATGTTGAATAGGAGTGGTGAGAGTGGGCATCCTTGTCTAGTGCCTGTTCTTAAAGGAAAAGCTTTCAGCTTTTCCCCATTCAGGATGATATTGGCAGTGGGTTTGGCATATATGGCTTTAATTATGTTGAGATACTTTCCCTCTATACCTAACTTATAGAGGGTCTTTGTCATGAATGAGTGCTGAACTTTATCAAATGCTTTTTCAGCATCTATAGAGATGATCATATGGTCCTTGTGTTTGAGTTTATTAATATGGTGTATCACATTTATTGATTTGCGTATGTTGAACCAACCTTGCATCCCTGGGATGAATCCCACTTGATCGTGATGAATAATTTTTCGTATGTGTTGCTGTATTCTGTTTGCTAGTATTTTAATGAGGATTTTTGCATCTATATTCATCAAGGATATCGGCCTGTAGTTTTTTTTTTTGGTTATATCTTTACCTGGTTTTGGTATCAGGATGATGTTTGCTTCATAGAATGAGTTTGGGAGATTTGCGTCCGTTTCAATCTTTTGGAATAGTTTGTAAAGAATCGGTGTCAATTCCTGTTTGAATGTTTGGTAAAATTCTGCTGTGAATCCATCTGGTCCTGGGCTTTTCTTTGTTGGGAGCCTTCTGATAACAGCTTCAATCTCCTTTATTGTTATTGGTCTGTTCAAATTTTCTACGTCTTCACGGTTCAGTTTTGGGAGCTTGTGTGTGTCCAGAAATTTATCCATTTCCTCCAGATTTTCAAATTTGTTGGCATATAGTTGTTTATAGTAGTCTCGAATGATTCCTTGTATTTCAGATGAATCAGTTGTAATATCGCCTTTTTCATTTCTAATTTTTGTTATTTGAGTCTTCTCTCTTCTTTTTTTTGTTAGCCATGCTAATGGTTTGTCAATTTTATTTATCTTTTCAAAAAACCAACTTTTTGATTCGTTGATCTTTTGAATTGTTTTTTGGTTTTCAATTTCATTCAGTTCTGCTCTGATCTTAATGATTTCTTTCCGTCTGCTAACTTTAGGATTGGATTGTTCTTGTTTTTCTAGTTCTTTAAGGTGAAGTGTTAGGTTGTTCACTTGCCATCTTTCCATTCTTCTGAAGTGAGCATTTAATGCAATAAATTTTCCCCTCAATACTGCTTTTGCAGTATCCCACAGGTTTTGGTATGATGTATCATTGTTTTCATTAGTTTCAATAAACTTTTTGATTTCCTGCTTGATTTCTTCTTGGACCCATATGTCATTAAGTAGAATGCTGTTTAATTTCCATGTGTTTGTATAGTTTCCAGAGTTTTGTTTGTTATTAATTTCTAGTTTTAATCCATTGTGGTCTGAGAAGATACATGGGATAATTCCAATTTTTTTGAATTTATTGAGACTTGATTTGTGACCTAATATGTGATCTATCTTGGAGAATGATCCATGTGCTGATGAGAAGAATGAATATTCTGAGGTTGTTGGGTGGAATGTTCTGTAGATATCTGCCAATTCCAATTGGTCTAGAGTCTTGTTTAGATCTTGTGTTTCTCTACTGATTCTTTGCCTAGATGATCTGTCTAATATTGACAGTGGGGTGTTCAGGTCCCCTGCTATTATGGTATTAGTGTCTATTTCCTTCTTTAGGTCTAATAGAGTTTGTTTTATAAATCTGGCTGCTCCAACATTGGGTGCATACATATTTATGACTGTTATGTCTTCTTGATGGATCAGTCCTTTTATCATTAAGTAGTGTCCCTCATTGTCTCTTTTTATGGTTTTTAGTTTAAAGTCTATTTTGTCAGATATAAGAATAGCCACTCCAGCTCGTTTTTCTTTTCTGTTTGCATGGTAAATCTTTTTCCATCCTTTTACTCTTAGTCTGTGTGAATCTTTATGGGTGAGGTGGGTCTCTTGTAGGCAGCATATAGTTGGGTCCTGCTTTTTGATCCAGTCAGCCAGTCTGTGTCTTTTAATTGGGGAATTTAAGCCTTTAACATTAAGAGTTGTTATTGAAAGGTGTTGATTTATTCTTAGCATTTTATTGGTTGTTTGGTTGTCTTAGGTGTCTTTTGTTCCTTGGTTTCTGATTTACTGTTTGGTTTCTTTGTTTGTTGGTTCCTTAGGTTGTAGATAGTGTTTTTGTTAGCTTGTTTTCTCTTCATGAATGCCATTTTTATTGTACTAGCGGGTTTAGATTTTTCTTCGGTTTTTATGGCAGTGGTAGTTATTTTTCAGGAACCAAACCCAGTACTCCCTTGAGGATTTCTTGTAAGGGTGGTCTTGTGGTAGTGAACTCCCGCAGTTTTTGTTTGTCTGAGAAATATACTATTTGCCCCTCATTTCGGAAGGATAGCCTTGCAGGGTAGAGTATTCTTGGCTGGCAATCTTTGTCTTTTAGTATTTTGAAAATATCATCCCATTCCTTTCTAGCTTTTAGGGTTTGTGATGAAAAGTCTGATGTTAACCTGATTGGGGCTCCCTTATAGGTGATTTGACGCTTCTCTCTTGCAGCTTTTAAGATTCTCTCTTTGTCTCTGAGTTTTGCCAATTTGACTATGACATGTCTTGGAGAAGGCCTTTTTGGGTTGAATACGTTTGGAGATCGTTGAGCTTCCTGGATCTGAAGATCTGTGATTTTTCCTATACCTGGGAAGTTTTCTGCCACTATTTTGTTGAATATGTTTTCAATGGAATCTCCATTTTCCTCCCCTTCTGGAATACCCATGACTCGGATATTTGAGCGCTTGAGGTTGTCTGATATCTCCCTCAGATTTTCTTCCATGTTCTTGATTCTTTTTTCTTTCTTTTTGTCTGCTTGTGTTATTTCAAACAGCCCATCTTCAAGTTCAGAGGTTCTCTCTTCAACTTCGACAAGCCTGCTGGTTAAACTCTCCGTTGTGTTTTTTATTTCGCTGAATAACTTCTTCAGTTCAGCAAGTTCTGCTACATTTTTTTTCAGGACATTGATTTCCTTGTATATTTCCTCTTTCAGATCCTGTATACTTTTCCTCATTTCATCATGATGTCTAGCTGAGTTTTCTTGTATCTCATTCAGTTTCCTTAGAATTATCACTCGAAATTCCTTGTCAGTTATTTCAAGGGCTTCTTGTTCTATAGGATCTAGAGTATGAGATTTATTAACTTTTGGTGGTGTACTTTCTTGATTTTTTGTATTTCTGGTGTCTTTTTTTTGGTGTTTATTCATTGTGGCAGGGGGTTTCACAGTCCACAGGTTTGAGACTAATGACTAACTAGGATGTTGCTGTGGTTGCCAATTTGGTATGGCTCCCGCCGTGACTGCTCAGTTGGCCTCTAGTGTCTTGTGTGTGTGGTTGCCTCGGGTCTTGGGCTTCTCCGGGGATCCACCTTTCTGGTCAGCTTGTACTCTGCTGGGCTGGTGGATCACGTACCACAGGGTGTGTGATCTCTGTTGAGCTTTCACTTTCTGTACAGGACTTCTCCCCGTTCAGTGTGCTCTGGCCCAGGCTGTTAGATCGTGCAGTGGCCACCCCACCGGGTGTGTGGTTTCTGTCGATTCTCCGCCTCCCTGGCCGCACGTCTCCCCCCTCTGTGCACAGTGTGCTGGGCTGGGGCGTGTCTTCTGCACCCCTCGTCTATCAGCTGGGCCTTCAAGACCCTGCTCAGCACCGCCTCGCCCAGGAAGTCTACCAGGTTTCTGCTAGGCACAGACGACCAGTCTCTCTGGGTGCCTTTGTAGCACTGTGTAGATCTTTCTCGGGTCTTGTTCACCTTTGTATCCCCCCGGTATAAACGGAGTCTAGTGCCCGCCTGCAGCCTGCTCTCCGGCAGGTTCAAGCAGACCTGGGAACTCTCCTACCACACTATTCCCAACCAGAAATTCGTTAGGCTTTTTTCCAAACTGGTGGTCGCAGAGATGGTATCTGCCTCCCAGTAACAGGAAGTTTACCGGGGCCGGAGTCCAGGGTGTGGTGGAGTGACAGTCGGCCCGCCCGTACTTCCTAGCCCTCCCAAAACTGGTCGGGACGCCCCACACCCCCAGTCCTGCCAGAGAACCGTGGAGGGAGTGGGAGAGGAGGTCGGCCCGCAGGGTCCGGAAAGCCCCGCGCCAGGCCAAGCAAATGGGCTCAGTGATGGCCAAGCAGGGCGGAGCTGCCCGCACCTGGGAAAATGGAGGCAGCACCGGGGCAGTGAGTGGCCTGGTGGTGCAGGCGGGGAGCCGCGTGGGCATCCACCCCCCGAACAGAGCTGTGCCAGGGATCACTCACAGTGCTGTGCCAGGTTGGGCGCTCGCTCTGTCTCTGGTTTGTTGCCTTCCGTGTTCTCGGCGCTGCCGCCTCGGGCTGTTCAGTCGCGGCGCCGCTCGGGCGCTCCCAGGAGTCTTCTTTAATACCGGCCTGAAACCTCGAATCCTGAATAGGGCAGCTGGCCGCCTTCAGTGCGGCCCCAGCCTCCGGGATCCTGGCTGCATCCACAGCAGCCCTGGCGCCGTGTTCCCTGTTTCAAGACTCACTTTTGCAGCTAAGAATCAGTTCTTTTCCTGCTCCACACTTCAAAGCTGTTGCCTGTAAATGAGGCAGCCTCTCCTGCCGGGGGCAAAGTGGCGTTGAGCCCCCACGACCGGCCAGCAGCAGCAGTCCTCCCTTAAGAGATGGCCAGAGAAAGGTCCACAAGTTTCCCGGCTGCCTGAGGCCCAGTGGCCACCTTTTCCACCTCAGCTACTCCGCGCCAGCCGCCGCAGCCGCCGCCATCTTGAAACTCCCTACTGCCTCCAAATGGGTCAACTTTTGTTACTAGTTTCATTTCCATGTTTGAACGATGTTTCTTTCGGTTTTCCTTTTCACATAGTTGCCAGTGAGCGCACCGGCCGTCCTTATATAGGATCCGAACCTGCGGTGGGCTCTCCCGAGTGCGCCATGGGGTCGGCCCCTATCTTCACCACTTCAGTGCAATGATCTATGTCTTTAATCATTCTACCTGTTGCTTAGAATGTGTCCATTTTTTGAGAAGCTGGATTTGTGGGAGCCCTCTTACTTCTTCTGTTAATCCAAACTGATCATTTCCTAGTCTTATTGCAGAACTGTCCTCCTGGAACTTTTTTTTTTTAATTGGCACATGGGTAGTACCACATTTTAAGGGTTTCATATCTTCCTCTTTTCTTGGACTTTCATTCTATTATGTTAGAAAATCCCCTCAGGTAAGTTCCTCAGAAAGGGTACATTGAAAATAAACTGACTGATATTTTGGTATTTGCATGTTTAAATGACCTTATGTGGCCCTTGCATTTCTTGGTGTACAGAGCCTAGTTTCCAAATCATTTTCCCTGTGAGCTGGTAAAGTATTGTTCTACTGACTTCTGGCCCTCAGGATTTCTGATGAGATATTTAGTGACAGTCATTCTCAGTTTTATGTGATTTATTTTTTCTGGAAGCACTTAGGAACTTCCAGTTATCGAGGGTGTTTTGAAATTTGACTAACACGTTTTAGGTATCTCTTCAAAACACGACCTGCTTGACCTTTATTGTGCCTCTGAAGACTTGATCTCTTTTCCCCTTTTATTCTAGTGATAAATTTCTCTAGTCTGTTTTCTGTGCTCTTTCTTTTTCAAGCTTTTATTAAGCAGATTTTGGATGTCTTTGATGAGGTGTGCTGGGTCTACTTGTTTAAGCTGGAATTACATTTCTCAGAGTCTCCTTCCTTTGAAGGCTCTGATTTAGATTTGGCCAAAAGAAGAGCTATTGTGAGACTTGAAAGGCCAATGTGAAGTGGCAGCCATTGCTCTTAGAAGGCTGCAGTGCGTAGATGTGGGGGCATACAGACTCAGAGGGGCAAGGGGTTGCAGCTTGTCCTTGCTCCCTTCTGCTACGTCTCCAGTTCTTTCTCCTGACTGTTGAGCCTGTCAACCACAGTAGCCCCATGCCCACCACCAGACAGACACATGGCAGCAGACCCACACAGGTGGAGCCAAGAGCCAAGGAGCTACACAAACTCTCTAAGAGCCTTCTCTTTGTAGTCCTTCGTTAGCTTCTCAGGTTGCCTGGTAGGTGACTGCTTTGATCTTCAAAATCTTCTTCTAGATCTTAACTTTCCTTACACGCCCTTTCCACAACCGTGTAAGATTTAATACCTATAACAAATCTCTTATCCCATAACTTATAGTAGTTAATTAAACCTTGATTAAACCCTGATTACAGCTTCCTAAATTAATCTCTGATATCTCTTAACTTTATCTCAAATTAAATAGGTTATTTTCTTTGTGCTCTATTTCCTGGGAGATTTTCTTGACTTTATGTTTCATTTCCAAAAATTCTTTCTTTTTCTCTTATACAATTTTGTAGCATCCTGTAACATTTTCTTGAATTTCTCTGAGACTACTATTTAAAGCAATCATTTCTTTTTAATATCCCGAATTACTCCTATTTTTTATGGAACCCGTTATTCTCTTGGTTTCTCTTCCTCTTCCCTTTGTAGATTAGTTGTATTCTTCCAGTGACTAGAGATCTTAAGTGGTAGGCTCATAATTACAAAAAGATATTTTTCTAGGAAGTTGTTTTTTTTCCCATTTTATTGGTAGATCTGTGTTCTCTTCAGATCTCTGCTTTTACAGGAATATTCATTTACTTTTATTCGGGGGGTCTCTGGAAGATGGAAAGATGAATGCCCGTGCTCAGATGGCATCTGGAATCGGAGCTGTTCATCAATTCTTTATAATGTGCTCTGGGCCCTGTTTCCCATCATCTTATCAACACTGTAATTGAGTTTGTCTCTCATAGTTGTTTCCCTGTTTTCAGTCTTTTTGCCCAATTTACCCCAAGCTTTCTTGAAAGATTAATTCTCCTATAGTGTTGCTTCAATCATAAATACTTTCTTGAAAACATTCTGTGGTTCCCAATTGACTTCAACACTAATACCAGAGTTCTCAGACATTCAAAGCCTTTGGAGATCTGCTCTGAACCTGCCTTCCCATGAGTTTGTCACTGCTATTCCTCTACTTCAGGCAACCACGTTGGTCCCTATTCCCTGATTACAGTAGTTCCTACCTCTAAGCCTTTACTCATGCCTTGATTTTTCCTCCATTTATAACGCCCTCTTCCATATCCCTATTTATCAAACCTTGACCCTTTTTGGACATCTACCCAAATGTCACTTTACCATTATTTTCTGACCATTCTCTCTGTTTTAACTTACTATCACACTTTCTGAAGAGCATTTTACTATGGAAATAATGTCCTGTCTTATATAACGACTATTTAGCATTCTTTTTTTCTCATGTTAGAATGAAATTTCCTTTAAGGTAGGGGTTCTGTTTTAATTTCTTTTATTTTATCTCCAAAGCACCATGTATGGGATGCAGCAGGTATTCAGTGAATATGCATTTACTTAAAAAATTCATGCACAGATAAATCTTTGCATTTTTAAGCATCTCTGCATTTCCGTTTCCTGCAAAATGAACATAATACCTGCTCTGTGTTACTGGTTCTTGCTTTTTGGAAGAAAAAGAAGCTGTGAGGCCATGAAAAAATTTGTGGAAGAGCCTCTGTTATATTACAGAGTCATGCATTTGGATTCCTAGGAAGTAATCATGTTTATTATTCCATCTTTGTGTAAGACCTTTCCTGCATACATATAAAAGTTGAAATGGAATAATTTTTTTTAACAGTATTCCCTGACAAGAAATTCTCCTTTGGGTGTATCCTCCATCCTTCATGATTTGCCATAAACTAAGGAGGTCTTATTTTAATTCTGAAGGAGAAAGCTACTAGTTCTATGGAAAAAGTACGTGAAACCCAGAGCATAGTATGACTCTTTTGTTTTTCAAAAAACATTTTTGCTAGAAAGCAGAGTCTTACAAGAAGTGAGCTGAACTCACTATATTCTTAACTTTAGTGTCAGATGAGGACTCTTGCAAGGAAGGTAATAAAATTAAACAAAACTTATTCTTGGCTAAATGGCAAATATGACATTGTTCCAAATTGCTATAGCAATAAACTATTGCTAACATCTTCTTGGCCCAAATTTTCCATTTTGAATCTTTACACTGATTTATTTATTCATTCATTCACGCAGAAACATTCACTAACCACATATTAAGCATTAGTGTTAAAATAATGATTAAGATGCAGACCCTGCCCTGAGGAGCACACAGTCTATGGAGAGATACACCAATAAAAAGCAATCACAGGACACATTATAAGGGATGTGTTAGGAGGAAACACAGGTGAGTAGGAAGGAGACTAAGCAAGAGAGTCTTGAAGAAGTGATTCCTGCTCTAGACAATTATTTAAGCAGGGATTTTGATTGACACTCTAGTAGTTGTCCTCAGAATTACAGCTAACTTCTTATCTACAGTGAGCATTTATGTCGACTTTTGTTATGCGGATTCCCATCTGGAAAAAGGTTAAGTTTGCATGTTTTGCAGAGGATGGTATCTTGGACTTTCACCATATAACCTCAGCCTGTTCTCAGAGAATATTGTAGATGATTAGTTCTCCAAATGGCTACTTATTAGAATCACCTAGGGGTTTAAAATGTCCAGGCTCCGCCCCCAGACAAGCTGATTAATTGGTCTAGGGCAGAGGTGGCATTTTTTGAAAGCTGCCCTACATAAGTGCCATGTGCAAGTTAAGTCACAAATAGAATTTGTGATAGAATTCTTATCTGCAGGTAGAATTTTAGAATGGCCCTATGGAAAGGACCCTTATCCATCATCCAGCGCAACTTCTATCTCATAGAGGAGACTTGAGAACTGGGTTATGGCCCATATTCCTTGGAAGTATTTGTTATGGGTTGAATTGTGTCCTTTCAATATTGATATACTGCAGTCCTAATCCCCCCAGAACCTCAGGATCTGACTGTATTTGGAAATAGGGTTGCTGCAGATTTAATTAGTTAAGATGATTGGCCTTTAATCCAATATTTCCGGTGTTCCTATAAAAGCGAGAAGGTTGGACACAGAGACATGCACACAGGGTGAACACCAGGCGAAGACTGGGGTTGTGCTGCCGCAAGCCAAGGAAGTACCAGAAGATAGGATAGAGGCTGGCACACATCCTACCCCAGCACCTTTGGAGGGAGCACAGCCCTGCCAACACCCTGATTTTGGACTTCTGGCTTCCTGAATGGTGAGACGATAAATTTCTGCTTTTAAAGCCAATTAAGTTTGTGGTACCTTGTTAGGGCAGCCCCAGCATGCTAATGCAGCATTTTAAACATGATTTTAGCCCTGCTGTGTTTGACATGGCTACTCTCACTCCCAGTGTGGTGGCGGGTTGGTCCCTTCTCCTTCCCCACTCATGAGATAGCCAATGAAAGCAGGTTGCTGGCCCGTGCTTATCTGAGGGAGGAAGGTACAAGTGTCTGTGGCCTAGGCAGCTTGGGGGACCCTGCCATAGCGAGGCCTTCTCGTGGCATAATTTGACTCACCGCTGCTGCAGCAGGAATAAAAGGGAGTGCTCTGAGTATTCAGAAGAGCATTTTGCTATTACTTTTAAAGCATGTCTCAGAAACAAGACCAATGGTTAATACGAAATCTGTTTATGTAGAAGTAATGTGAGTTTTTGTGTCTGTGTGCATGAATGTGTGTGTGTGTGGGGGGGGTTTCACGTGTGTGCACACTCGTGCATATGTGTGTGTGCAGGCCTGTTTATGGGCATGAGAAGATCCAGGTAAACACCTCTCTTTGATTTTGGCACTAAAATGAGAGCATTACTAGTGCTAGAGAAGGTTCTGAGCTGCCAGGGCTTCAAGGCTGTCTCTGACTGGTAAGGTCTTTTCTTTGCATTTCTTTGCCATCTGATTCTCTCTGTTCTCAACCTTCTGATGCTTGACCTTTCTTCTTTCCATTTCCTCTTGCCTTAAATACTTCTCGTACCTCTGTACCTGGGAGGAAGATACTGCATCATTCTTTCCTCCCAGGTCCCCTAGCAGGTGGGTGGGATGTGTGTAGCAAAGGTTTTCTAAGAGTTCCTGAAGGAGCTTCTCTTTTTCCTTCTCTTTCTGTGTGTGCATGTTTATATCATAACAGAATTATAACTGTGGAGCTCTGATTATGGAAGAGGCCAGGAGATCATCTTGACCAAAATCTGAGCTGGAAACTGAGCCGCAGAAGGAAGTGTGGTCTTCAAAAAGCCACGTTGAATGTGTGGTCTTACAACTCTCCATCTGGTGCATTTTTACTCACAGCACTACAAGCTTTGCATTTACCAAGCTGCAGCGTCTTCAGTAAGCCTTTTAATGACTCTGAGTCTTGTGTCCTCATCTGTAAAATGAGGACCATATTGTGTAAGTGGCAGGATCAAGGATTCCAGGACATATATGTTAAAACCCTAATTCCTCTTCTGGCACCCAGAAAGCATTCAGTACCTAGCTGAGTTTGAGTGTTCTGAGGACAGATGAGGATGATATTCTGGAAGCAGAAAGCCTGGAGCAGATACAGAGTTTAGGCAACTTAACAATACAAATCATTTGTTCCTCACATTGGTCTCTCTGTTGAAGTGTGTGCATATCAGCTTCCAAAATTATGAATAGCTTAAGTTGCATCAGCAGAAAAGGGAAAAAAAGAACAACACAGCAAAAACCCAACAAATCTCTAGCCAGCCGATCTAGCTATTCAAGCTGGTTGGTTTTTTATTAGTGCTTGATTTTTATTTCATAAGGATGCAAATGGAGGTTCTTTCTATTCTTCTTTCAAATATTTCTGGGACTAGAAGATTTGAGGAGGATGGAGAGGAAAGAAGAAGAGAGTGGGGGCAGGTTGCTTAGAAGTCAGTCTGTGTTCTGGGAAAGAAACACTATTTTTTTTTTTTCACTTCAGCCCCATGACAGGAGCGATTGAGACATAGATGGGCTAGGCTGGCAAAGGAGCCCAGAGCATGGATTGGGTCCTGCTAAGAGTACAGGAATCGGGATCAGGTGTCTCAATCTGCTTAGGGGTTACTGTAACAGGGTGTCAGAGTTTGCAGGGTCCTAGAGGTCATCTTGAGCAACTCCTTTCTCATGCAGACAGGAATTGGAGGCCAGAGAAGAAAACCAGAGAGAAGATGTTTATTGCTCTACAAGCCCATGTTAAACACTTGTCACACACTGGCTATTTTGTTTTCACAGCAAGGCTTCATCATCCCCGTTTTCCAAGGCAGAAAACCAGGCATGAGCGATGAGAGCACAGATGGAGAGTGGCTGCACCTACTTCCCCACTTAAGATGGTCCAGATGTTAAGGGATGTTCTTCAGCACATTAAGCCATGAGGGTTAATTTTCCTCTTTATGGACTCAATGGAATTAAAGATAACATTCTCAATCACTTGTCGCTTAATGAAGAGGGGATTTATCATTTTAACAGAAAAAGACACTTGTTACCAAATGATGTAGGCTGACTAATGGCCCCCAAAGATATCCATGTCCTAGTCTCTGCAACCCATGAATGCTACCTATGTGGCAAAAGGGACTTTGTAGGTATGATTATGTTAAGGATATTGAGATGGGGAGATTATCCTGGATTATTCAGGTAGGCCCGAAAGGTATTCCCAGTGTCCTTATAAGAGAAAGATGGAGAAATTTAACTACAAAAGAAAAAGCCAGATGCTATACTGCTGGTTTTGAAGATGGAGCAAGAAGCCACAGGTCAAGTTCTGTAAGGAATGCAGCTCTAGAAGCTGGAAAAGGCAAAGAAACAATTTCCCCCTAAAACCTCCGGAGGGAGCAGGGCCCAGCAGATGCCTTGATTTCGGCCCAGTTAAACTGATTTCAGACTTCCGACCCCCAGCACTGTAAGAGAATAAATGGTGTGCTGTTTTATTCCACCCAGTTTGTGGTCATTTGTTACAGCAGCCATAGGAAATGAATGCACTAGAAGCCCACTATTCACTTCAGTGAAAATGCAATCTTAGGATATGGTTGCCTTGAGTAATAGCAGAATGTCACTGAGCACATCCATTTCATGTCACAAGCACAGCCATTAATGTTCAGTGTTGTGGCATCTGGGCTAGTTCCAGAGTATCTGCAGAACAGAAGGCTACCACTTGGGGGTTTCTAGCCATAGTTTTTACTGTTTAATCTGAGCACTCATTAAACAGTGTCCTTCTGATTGCTAAAAAGCTGTGTAGGGACAGTGGTATCCCCTATTGCTGGGGTCTGGGTGGCAGGGGAAATGTGGGCTAGCCTACCATTTGTAAAGCTGATGAACATCACCAGCAGGCATAGGGCGGGGGAGGAGTTAAGATGAAAAGCATCATCCATGGACAGAGGAGAATAGGAGTCAGTGTCTCCCTGCTCCTTGTCTCACAGGCTGGAACCTACCCACTCTCTCTTCGCTTCCTTACAATGACTGACTTAATAGGGTAAAGGGCAGGAAGAAGACACTGCCCCAGGCACCCTGAGCAGCACTCAAAACATACCCTACAGGTTAGTACGGAGGTGGAGGTAGGATTTGAACTCTTGCCTCCTCTGCCATTCCACAGGGCTTTATACAGAATGGGATGTTCATAGTTCCCCACATCTGGCTGAGGGTCCTTTCCAGTTCGCCATAACACTGTCTTCCGTAAGAAGAAATATTCTTAGCATGATGTCCTGCTTATCTGCATTCAACCAGTATTTTATTTAGTCTAACAGAGCCTCTCCTTTATTATTTCCATCAGAATTAAGTGTATTAAAGGGAAAACAGTTGAAAACTTTGCAAAGAGAAGGTGTAGAATTTTTTTTAAGAATCCCGAGGGAGAAAATTCTGATGTAACTCCCTAAGGGCTCTTTCACCCGGGCTGCTGTGTCACCTTCTCATCAGCCCTTATAAGGCTTCGCTGTTAGAGTTTACCATCTTCAATTTGCCAGTGAGGAAAACTGAGATTTAGAGTATTAACCACAGCTAGCTCAGTGGTTCTCAACCTTTAGTGAGCCTCCGAATCCCCGGGAGGACTCCAAAGCTTGAGTTTTAAGAAAGATACACAGCCAGAGCATCTGAATTCAAGTTATGCTATGTCAGGATTCCCTTTCTGGAACTGACTTCAGGTTCTCCAGTGACAGCAGAGAGCAGTGGGGTTAATTCTGGACAGAGCTGCACATAAGCAGCACTATGTGCTGGCAAGGGCTGCCCTGACTGCCCTGGGCTATGGTTTCTGACCAGTCATGAGGTCTCACTGTGGCCAAGAGAAGTGACTGTCAGGGACCATCTGAATCAAGGGAGGGTAGGGGGGATTGGATTCCACCTGAGAAGTATAGCAACGGCCAGGAGTTGGAGTTCCTCTTCTATTTCTTAACTCCCCTTTTATTTATTGGAAACAAAACAGGTTTCTATTTATTTTAAAATGTGCATTCTCATAAATTTATTGCTTGGCATAATAATATGAAATTACAGAACCTCTGGGAGGTCACAATATTACTTTTATGGATCATCAGTTACAAACAGTTGAAAAGTTGTGCTTTCCTGGAGATAATTCCAATCGTGACAAATTTTAGTATCACTGTATACTGAAGAAATGAACAAGATTTAGGTTCATATCTGATTTAACTCATTTTTCTTCTCATCATTTCTAGCTCCACTATCAACATGATCCATGCTCATTGTAAAATACAAAGACTGTGAATGAAAATGGACTCCTAATTCCAACCCACAGGGCAACGCCTATTCACTTTTTGTATGATTTTCTTTACTCTTTCTTTCTTTTGAGACCCTTTATTTAAACAAAGTACACACACACACACACACACACACACAATTTTGTATAAATATATCACTGGTATATCATACATCCATTTCTGGGAAATGCAGCATTCTTTGTTAACTTTGGCTCAGCCTCTCCCTTTCCTCTCCCCTCACCATCCCTGCCCCTGTCTTTACATCACTCTTTCCCCAGGTAACCAACTTCGTATGAATCCTGTGTTTTTCCAGGCTCGTATGAATGTGTGCTAACCAGAGTTCAGCCTTTTTCTATGCATATTTTCAGCATTTCATTGCATGCATATATTATGGCTTGCTGAACCATTCTGCCACTATAGGACTTTTCTGTTTGCTCCAGTTTTTGCTGTTATGTTGATCAACATCTTTGCATATAAACCTCTGTCTGCATCTCTGAGTATTTTATTATGATAGATTCTTAGAAGTAAAATTCTTGGGTCAGAGTATTTGAACATTTTTAAGGCTCTTCACCATGGACATACAAGTATTTACTTTCTAGAGATGTTTTAACAGTTTATTCTCCCACCAGCAGGAGTGAGAGGGCGAGTGTGTTTGGAGGTAAGAGTTTAGGTTCCTCAGACTGAGATGTATGAAAAGTAGTTCCCATGGCAGAGCTCTGGGCCCTCATTGCCTTCTAAGCAAGACTTTTAGTGGCATGACAATACCATCTCCACTGATCTGACAGTCCTGGGACTAGGTTCTATGTTTTTAATAGAATGAAAACCTCCCATTTTTTTTTCCTGCTTATTTTCTGATCTGTCTATTGTGTTTGAATTCAACCACATTGTATCAACCAACCAATCTTTCTGGGCTTCTGCTTTGTCCCCAGCACTCAGCTGAGCCAACGCATACATAAGTCAACAGCCCTCACCTTCAGGGGATTTGCAATTGAGTTGCTCCTGGAGATGTACACATGTAAAGGGGTAAAGAAATAGTTCTCTTTACAAGGATCCAAATGCATGATATGGACAATAGGTGCTGAAACAGCAGGAACTTGTGGTCTGCGATCAATGGGGAGAATTTCCCAGACAGAGGAGAAATTTGAACTGTGCCTTGTAGGAGGGATGTAGAACTTGGAGCTGTGGACCAAAGAGGGTGGTTGGGGTGTCTTAGACTGGAGAACTGCTGTGGGCGAACAGCTAGAGATGTGATTAGAAAGGCTGTTAGGGACTATCCAGAGTGAAAGTTGGATGCTGATGAGCGACAAGAGAAAGAAAAAAATCAGCTATACTAGAAGCCCAGCACAGGTTGAAGTCATCAACTTGAGGTGGCCCAGTTCTCTGCAGAGATGGGGGCTGGTTAGTGGGTTCACAGGGTAAGCATGGGAGAAGAACAATGGGATGAGGGCTTTGAAGTCTGGCACAGACGTGTTTGAAGTGATCCATCAAGGGGTCGGGGCTAAACAGGGAAACAAGTGGAGCAGGGGGATGTTGGCTGATGGATTTGGAGAAAAAAAAGAGATGTCTAGGACAATGCTGCACAACTAAAATTTAATGCAAGTCAGAAATGCAAGCCACATAGGCATTTAAATTTTTTTGACAACACATTAAAAGACACAGTTGATATTAATTTTAATAATATAGTTTTTTAACCAACATATAAAAATATTATAGTTTCAACATGCAATTGATGTAAAAGTTGTTAATCAGATATTATTTATGTATTCTTTCATACTAATTCTTGGAAATCTGGTGTGTACCTTACACTTACAGTACATCTCAATTCATACTAGCTAGATTTAAAGTGCTCGGTGGTCACATGTGGCTAATGGCTACTGTATTGGACAGTGCAGCCCTAGGGATTGTGCTGAGATTGGGAAGATGAAGTGAGAAGTAAGGGAGTTAGGAAGGCTGAGAGTGTGTGATCACAGATTGGGGTAGTTTAGGAATAAGTGCTCCAACACCTGGGTGCTGACCGTATCATGGGTGTGAGTGTTCACGGTGAACTAGAACTGAATGAAGGCTCTCAGACCTGAGCAGGTCAAGATACAGGATGGCCAATGTGTTGATGGCAGTTGTTGGGAAGGAGAGGAAACTTGGCACTTGACACTTAGTATGGGCTCAGTCTAATGACCCTGAGCCCAGTGAGGAAGCCCCTGGGGAATAGAAGGGGAGGTGCAGGAGTGAGTGGATAGAGTCCACTGGGGAGAAGAATTTATACCAGGGGTCAGCAGACTGCAGCCCACAAGCCAAATGAGCCCACTGTTTTGCACATAATGTTTATTGGAACCCAGCTACTTCCAGTCCATGCGTGTTGTCTATGGCCACTTTTGCAACGATGGCAGACTTGAGTAGTTGGGACCAAGACTGCATGTGTCCTAAAGCTTGGAATATTTGCTAATTGGCCCTTTACAGAAAACTAGCTGACTCCTGATTTATGCCATGGTCTAAATGAGCCTCATTAGGAGGAAGTGTTTCTGTACGATTGGGAGAATTCTAGGAGAATGCTGAAACTGGGCTGGCCATCGGGATTTTCCCTCGAGTTTGTAGCTGTTTCAGCTCAAGCTCAAGGAGACAGCTGCACTGTTAAAATGTAGCTCCCTAGAGATCTTAGGACTGATGCTAACTTCCCAAACTGAAGTGTCTTCTCCGCAGGACCATCTTCAATCCTCCGCAGACTCCAACATCTCCTGGAGTCACAAATGTGCTTTGTAAATGGAATCATGCTACTGCTGTTTTTATAAATTGGTGCAGTGACTCCCAAATCCATGAAAAGTTTGAACTTGTGTAGTGTTTCTTATTTCTATCTAAAAATGAGAAAAGGTTCTTTCTCTTTCTCTTTCTACTTTATGCACAATGAGAGTCTTTTATGGAAAGAAAAATCTTTTTCTCCCTGATAATAACACCTGATTTATGGCATGAGAGATCTCATTCATCAGAAGATGCGTAGTCCTATTTCTCCTTTGTGTAATTCCCTTCTCAGTAAGAAATGGTGCAGCAGATGGACAGGACAGTGGGTTGGAAAACATTAGACTCAGGATTTATTTTTAGCTTTATTTCTATTGTGGTGCCTCTAGGTTTCAGTTTTCTAATCTGTAATAATAATGACAATAAAATGCTGCCAGTTATGGAGTGATAATAATAATTGCCTTTCTGAAAGACAGTAGAGTTTAGTGACCGTGGAACCTGAGTGCCTGGGCTTGAATCATGGCATCCTATTCATTAGCTTGTGACCTTGGGTGAGTCACTAAAAATCTCTGCACCTTGGCTTTTTCTCTTGGCTTAATAAATCTCTTTATTTATAAAATGAGGATACACTATCTCATTAATTAAGTTAATACTTAAGATAAACTTGTAACAATGCCTGGCACATAGGAAGTTCTATTTTAGAGTCTGTTAAAAAATTATTAAAATAAAATCTAGCTTTTTAATATCTATCACAAGTATTAATAGCATATGAGGCTTCATCCTCTATGTGTACTGTCTTTTAATACTAACGTCAATGCTGCAGTGACATTTTTATTATCCCAAATTTTATACCTGAACATACAAATGCAGAGATGATAAGTTATTCAGTAAATGAAGGAACCAGAATTACTTCTGATGCCAAACCCTTGCCAGATCTAAAGCCCTGGATTTGATCAGTGATTGCCAAATGTAAATGATCCCAGCTGGTTGCAATTAATTTCTAGAATTTAATGTGAACCCATCTCTTGGCTTTATGACTGGCTTAGTATGGGGCTTTACCTAACTTTTCCATTTTTTAGGTTTCCTGTATAGGAGAAAAATGACACTTACCTACCATACAAGGCGTAGGGTGAACATCTATTGAATCTGTTTTACCAGCTCTGGAAATAATAGATTAATTTTCTTTCGGGGAACCACTCCTTTCCCACTCTCAGTCCATATGATTTGGTTGCAGTTGACCCCACCTGCCTGGCTTGGGTTTGGTTCATTTTCCCTACCCCTGATCTACCAGAGTATGACATCACCTTGGGTGGAAGGATTGCTTCAGGATGAGCACATGCAAATATCTTTTGTGAGGCCCCTGTCTGTATAAACAATTTGATTTTAAAAAGTATTAAAAATTAATGGGTCCATTCTAGATCCAGTGATTTACTGATGAAAACTTAGAATTATGGCTAGAGAGGCGATACTTATGCCTTTGTCATTACCCAGTCAGTGTAAGTGAAGACTCTTCATTGTTTGCAGGCATCATCTCTTTCTGTCCAGTCCAGAAACTAGCTCTTCACGTCCTTTGTCAAGTGTGCCGTTCCAGGCTAATCTCATACCTTCTAGCCATGACAAAAAGACAGCAATGCTGTTGGTCACTATGCATGGATCTTCAGAATCTGCTGTGTTCCAACAGTGTAGAGCTTGTCTCTGTAAGTTTCCTAGCGCCATTTATTTAAATCTGGTTCCATCAGTGCTCAAGATACCCCATCATCCATCCATTGTGCTATTCCTGAACACTGGCTCTTAGTGACCCTCACAAAGGTTGTTACTGTGCACTCTTGATGGTGGTCACCTATGCAAGTCTCACCCAGAGAAGGCAAAACAATGTGAATGATAATTTGTTTTCCTGTCTTGTTAAATTTGCTGTTTACAGTTTTGTAATGTAAATGTAGGATGACACATCTTTCAACCACGTTTTAATCACCTCTTCCCTAGAATATGATCTCTTTCAGTGTTGACCATACCCTTGTCTTCCACGCACTGCCACCAGTGGAAAGGATAGGTGAGGGGACTGTGAACAGAGCAAGAAGAGCATTCCTACATTGATTAAAGGAATTACTGTCTTTCATTCTGCCCCATAGGCTTCAGTCCTGGAGCTCCAGAGGGCATCTGTTTGACCTCAGGCAGAAAGTAGAGCAGAGGTCATCAAATGCTTTCTGTAAAGGGCAAGGTATTAAGTATTTTAGGCTTTTAGGGCCATACCTCTGTTGTAACTCTATTAGCGTAGCATGAATGCAGCCATAGACAATGGTACATGAAGGAGTGTGGCTGTGTTCCAATAAAACTTTATTTATAAAAACAGGCAGTGAGTCAGATTTGACCCTCAGCATATGTTTTTCCAGCCCCTCTGCACAGCATTGGAGAGTTCTTTGATGGGGGTAAATGGGGCCTGAACATTGCTAGGTGGTGATATAAACAAAGGATAAAGGGATAAAGCAGTAGGAAAAAAACAAGTAGCATTTTTTTACAAGGTGGAGAATATAGAAAAAGGCATTTTCAACTTAAAAAAGTAACAGCATATGCAAAGGAGCATATGCAAAGACCAGGTTGAGCATGGGAAATGCCAAGTGGATCGGTGTGGCTGGAGCACAGAGAATGCTACAGGGAGTGGCTGAAGGCTTGCCAGGTGCTGCAATTTTCTTTGGAGAATTAGATGAGAAAACAGATGTGCAAATGTTTTGCCAACTGTACAAGTGTCAGCATATTGTTTACCAATTTAATGGCCTGATACATTATGCTAATGAATTTAATTTTTATTTTTTTCCTTATAGGTCTTAGAGGGCCACTTCCAGCATTTTTTGGCTGGAGTTACCTAGCGAGATTTGCATTTTAGAAAGGCCACCTGATACTGTATGGAGGATGGCCTAGAGGGGCTGAACTGAGGCAGGGAGGCTGATAAAGGGGCTGTTACAGAAATTTGGGTGAGAGATGGTGTGAACCTGCACCAGGGCAGTGGCTGTGGAGAGGAAAGAGGGTAAGAGTTGAAGAGACAGGAGATTAAATTTGCATCATTTGATGACATTTTGGCTGTGGGCAGAGAGGAAGTAGAAGATGTTTCAATGATGACTGTTTTGATACATGGACTGCTAGGTGGATTCCGATGCCAAGTGTTAAGAGAAAAAAGTCCAGCACTGTCAACAATGGTACCCCAGGCCCGGACCAGCTATTGTGCACTTTCATGGAATGGAGGGGAGGTGGGTAGGAGTCTGGGGTTGGCTTGGGACCAAACCCTACTAGCACAGCACAAGCTCTAGAGGGTGGGTGGAGAACAGGGAGTTCATGAGAGGGGCTGGGCTTTCTGATCTCCTGTCCTGAAAGTTTTGCTGGCTGTTCCTAGAAGAGTCCTCCAACCTGGCCATTCAGGGGCATTAGTGCTAGGCAGGTCAGCATTCTGGCTCCACAACTGTGCAGGGCCTCATTATTTTGCAAGAATACCCTGACAAGGGTCTTTGTCTTGGTCAATGGAAGTTATTAAAAATGCACAATTTACTCTCTACTGTCTTAATTTATGGTGTGGTTGCAATAGGATGAGATCCAGATGGGGATTACTGAGGGGCTTTCTTCCCTCCAGACCACATGAATTTACTTCTTCCACTTATAGCATGGTTGTTAAGGGCCAGGCCGTGGGGCCGGTTGGCCTGGCTCAAATCTTGCCTCCACCATGCACTTTGGGCAGGTGGTTTAATCTTCTGTGTCTCAGTTCTTTCCAATGTAGTGCCCCTTTCCTCATAGACTTATTATGAGGTCTAAATGAGTATGTGAAGCACTTGAGACAATGCCTGGCACATAACAAGCACTCTATATATATTATGGCAGAGTACTGATGGCCAGGAGAGATGGGCTCCAACTTGTGGGGCTTCAGACTTTCTGTGACACGCCTTCCCTTTACTTTTCTTATCGCTTGCTGGGTAGGCACTGGTGGGCCCAACATTTGATCCCTGGAATACAGCCAAGAAAAGGGATTTCAGAAGCCTGGGGTTTTGATGGTGAGTGACATTTGGATCTTTAATTGTTGATCTTTGTTTGGGTCAAATTTATTATTTCTGTAGAAGCAGCACACTATCATTCAAATGACTTTTGGCTCTTTCTGTTGGTTATTTCAAGCAAGTGATAAATTTCTCTTAAATTACTAACACACAGAAAGGGAATGGTGAGTCAGCTCCTGGCTGGAGTGGAGCTCACAAGCTAAATGTGGGCTGGGCTGCATTTGTAGCTGGTGGGTATCACAAGCGTGACCAGGGAGATTGGAGTACAGATTTCTAAACAATAGATGATTTTTAGGGGGAAAGAATACAATCTTGGTTTAGTGTTTTTCTAAAATGTTTTTCTTTGAAATGAAAACCAGGGCCTGAGAAGGCAGGGTGGATGTGCTCCCTAGACATTAGAAATAGCAGATGCCAAGTAATGTGTGCATGCGTGTGTGTGTGTGTGTGTGTGTGTGTGTGTGTGTGTGTGTGTGTGTACCTGCTTACATCCCATAAGCATTTGAAACCTATACAACAAATAAAACTGACATGTGACTCATGCTCCCAAAGTCTGACTCTGGTCCTACACAACAGAAGAAAGAGAGAGTACCTTCTGGAGGCTAGATCGCCTCTGGTATGTGTGTGGGAATGGTAGGGATGGGGAGGCATCCTGCTGGTTGGGAACTGGGTGTAGGGAATCAACGAAAAAACAGCCATCAGGGACTCTTATGCATCCAGGACTTACTGGTTTACATTGGGGACTCAAAGAGAATAAAGTTATGAGGCTTTGAATGTCCAGTGAAGCTGGGAGGGCACAATTAATACCCATGAAACGTTTTGAGAAAAAGACAGTAAGTAATCAATGAATGTTGAGGAAAAAGATGCATAAGAACTTTAGAAAAAGGATGAAGCTTTAGAAAAGGAGGAGGCAACTTTCTGGAAGAAGTGAAGTTGAATGTGAGCCTCAGAGCACACTTATTGCAATGTTTTCAGCATTTACTTATCAGCCAAATTAACTGAGCAGGAGAAAAAGTGTTTGCATTTTTCTAGCTGTCTTTTCCTCCGCAGGATTGCAGGCCACACGATGCCACCCATTGGTTGAAACTGGGATTGTAAATATCTCCAAGTGAAGCTGAATGCAGAAGAGACTTAGACAGTAATGGGAACCACAATGATCTAGAATGCCTACGCTAAAGTTTGCACCAATTTTATATTAACATTTACATTTAGAATAAGGGGAAAGTATCTGTTTGCCAACAGTGCATAAGCAAATTTAAAGTACCTAATGTATTTTACTGAATACAGACACAGATGTGTATAAAGCAGCTGCAATGCATTTTTCTTCCCTGGATCAAGGATAGAATGCTAATTATCAGTGAAGTTTCTGGAGAATATGATAATTTATCTTAGCAAATTTTCAAGATAAATTCATTTCCTTTTATTTCCCCTGCCTTTGATCAACAGCCCGCCCTGGTTATATAAAAGGATTGAACTGAAAAGCTGTTGATCGTAGATTTATTGGTTTTAGAATATTTTTGGCAAGATTTCAGTATTGGTTTTAGATGTTAGCATTTAGGCTACTTGAGAAACAATAAAAACATCTTGGCTGTGGTAGAAAATTTTAAATCTGACACCTTGAAGAGGATTGTGTGTGCGTGTGTGTGCGTGTGTGTGTGTGTGTGTGTGTGCGTGTGTGTGTGTGTGTGTTAAATACTGAACCAGAAATTATGGTCTCATTGTATTATTATTATTTTGGCTAGAAGTTTATTCATTCCCAGTGCAGATCTTAGATAATACTTCTGTAGAATCTATAAGCATATTAGAAATCTAGCTTTGAGTGGGTATTTATAATTCTCATTCAACAAAGACTACTGAAGTACTGTTAATTTCTCCTATGCCCAAATCCTTAATTTTTCCTCCCTTCTTCCACTCTGAACCGAATCAACCAAAGCAAGGGCTGGCAGCTACATAGAAGCTGAAGCATAGATTTTGAGTGGTTGAAGACATTTAAAATTTAGATGTTTAATCTCCTGATGAGCAAAGTTATTGAAATTCTCACCTAGTAGAGGCAACCAACAGGCGTAATACATACTTGAAATCTGTATGCGAGGACATCTCATGAGAATTAGCCAAAAAATAGATGTCCATCAAACTCAAATATTATGCAGGTATTTAAAAATAACAAACATACCCTTGGAGTAAAAAAACACTAGAAGAAAATGATCAAGATTTGGAAAAGTGACGACGTAAATCTAGGCTGCCATTGGTATCTGCATTTTACTTCCCTCTTTTTCCCTATTACCTGACTATCAGTATGCCAATGCTATGGACTTCTCCTTGTTTTGGTATATTCTTGGAAAATAGACCTTAAATTATATATATATATATTTTACAGTCAAACATTAAACTCAGGTGCAAAGGAATTTTCTCTTAGCCATGCCTGAATGGTTCAATATTATTGCTTTGTATTTTTGTACTTTCATATAATTCAATAATTCTTCAATTATGCACGTGCAATTTAGAGAAAAAAATACTAAGTTTTTGACAGGTGGGAATGGATAAAGCTCCAGCTATGGATTCAGGCAGACCCAGCATCAAAGCCCAGCTCTTCCATGGAGGAAATGTCGAGGACTAGTCGGGACTCTTATTCTCTGCACATCAGTTTCAGCAAAAATGAGGAAAATAGCTTCCTCCTTGCAGAGTTTCTGTAAAATGATGTTTTCAAATTTCTTGGCAGTGATAGTCAATGGTAGTTTAATAAGAAAAACCTATAATTCATGCTTGAGAAGACATGAACTCAGTTTAAGGTTTTGTTTTTTTTTAAATAAATGTTGCTGAGAGATGGCCTCAGAACACTGTATCTCAGAATATTCGCAGTTTCATCTTCTTGTTGTAGTTATTTGGATCTTTGACTCATCATCTACTGACTGGGAGCCTCCTCTGGGAGAAGATTGTGACTGTATCATGTATCCTTTACAGTGTAATTTCCCAATGTGTTGTCTGCCAAATCCTGGTCCCAAAATATGCTCCTCAGGGGGAAAAATATTCCATGATCTAATAAGCGTGGGAAACATTGCATATATACTATGCCCCCCACCTTAGTACTTTTTGAGTGATATTAACTCATTGAACGTGCTGAAAAGCCCTGTAATAAAGAAGCTCTAACTCTGTTTAATTCAAAATTGTTGGGCCATGGAGAACCACCCTTCTTTTTAATGGCATCTGTTAATATTGGTGTAACACTTCTCTTAAGGTGGCTAGTGCAGTGTATACAGAGTAGGAGGACAGTAAAATATGCATAACATTATGGCTCATATATTTATATTACATGTTAGCTGTTTCATTTTCTATAAAATTTAATGCTTTGCAACAGTTTTTACACATCCTGCCATTGTTCATTCAATACATATTTATTCAGCAAATATATTTCAAATACATATATATATTCTATATGTATTCATATAATTCAAAAAGTTCATGGAAAAGTGGAATTAAAAGATCATATAAATCTTTCCAGGAACTTTTGAAGACTCCTCATATATATGGGAAAGAAAACCAGAATTATTATTTTCAATTTTTCAAAAGCCCTTTGGAAAACCCTATTTTTAACAGTTACTTAATACTTAATATATCTGATTGTTTTCATTACTTCAAGAACCCCTCGCCTTCTGGAAAGAGAATTGAGTTCTATATGCCAATGTGCCAACTTAAATTAAAACAGTGATTAAACAACAGCAACAATTGTAAAGACGATGTCAACTTCTGTTCTTTTAAAATGAATTGTGTTGGATGAAGCTAACTTTGAAAAGTGAGATTCCATTTGGTGACACATAAAAGTATTAAAGTTAAACAAAATATCCAACTCTCAGCTCATAAATGTTAGAACAACATCTGTTCTGATGGCTCCTCTTATGGGAACAGTAACAGATAAAGTTATCCCCATATATAAGTATTCCAGAATGCAGAAACTCAGCATGCTAAAGCACTAAATTTTTTAAAAAAATATCAACTATAATAGAAATCTTGCCTAAAAGTGTTATGCACTTCTTATCCTTATCATTAGCTTAAAAAATATAATTTGACCCATTCTTGATGACTCAGGAATAGCTTCCTTGTTGCCTCTTATTCTAAGTGGTCCTACACTGCAGCTCTTGTTTATCAGCATCTCATGCTGCTGCTAATGTGAGTGTATTAGAAGCTCTCCTCTCCTTGCTACCTTTACCCCACCAACTGGACCCCATCTGAAACTGGCCTCTAATCCAAAGATAACAGAGACATAAGACAAACTGTTTGTTAAATTAGTAGCAGTTTTTAGCCAGCGTTTATAAATCAATAAGTTTATATAAGAATATGAAAAATGGATTCATATCAATTACTGTCAATTTTTATCAAAACGTTAAGTTAATATAGCCCTAAAACATTATTTCTTGAGAAGTTTGGGGTTTCATAAAAACTTTCATTGCTTTGTGATAGCTATTTCCCCACCTCTAATTCACATACTTGTGGCTTTATTCAGTCTATTCATAGTTAGTTCTGACTGTGTTGGGACCTAGGGTAAAGGCTGGGAATTGGTGGTTTTCTGAGAAGGACTAATTGATAGCACTTCACTGTTCTTTGCCAGATTCTCAACTAACTTAAATTAGGAGTCAGGTCTCAAAATACCAGCTTTGTTGTTGGTAAGCTTGGATTGGAGAGCAGAGGGTAAATCTGCAGCCCTAACTGGCTTCTGCCCCAGCCCCTTCCCAACTGAACTTACCCCCACAGCACAGACAGAGCACCTAGCAACTGCAGCTTCTTTCTCCTGCACAGATAGCTACTCTTCCAAGTTTACATGATTGTAGGCTAAAATAATAATAATTACTAATTACTGGGCACCTGTAGGGAGCCTGACATGGTGTTAAACCTTACACACACCATTTCTAATTCTCAAACCCGTGAAATATTTTTATAGAGGAGGAAACAAAGGCTAAGAGAGAGGTAAAGTAACTTGCCCAAGCTATGATAATTAGTCAAACATACACACAATTTTACAAGGCTGCAATACTTAAGCTCTTCGCAGCTCTCAGAGAACGGCCTGAGTTCCGAACTTCTGGTTTCTCCACTGCAGTCTCCTACATGTGAACTATTTCCATCTTTACATGCCGTTATTCCCTCCTCTTACTCTTCAGCGGTTGTCCTATGTATACATGATCCTGCCGGTTGACTCAATGCAGCCATAAATTTCCAAGCTTCTATTTTTAGAAAAACCCAGATAGCTTAACAAAGTTCCTCTCAGCACACATTTGACAATCTAGGGAGGTCACTGTCCTTCATTGTGTGATGCTGGTCTAAGAGAAAAACTAATTGATTGATGAAAAAAACACCATCAACAAAACTGCCAATGAAATAGGACAGATCACAGTCAACACATCAAAGACAAGTCATAGAAATCATCTTCAGGAAGGGCTCTTGGAAGCTGAAGTGAGAAGGGTATGAAGCATTTCTTTCCTTGGGGAGAGATATCTCTGATAATTACCAAGTTATTCCCTGAGTACTCGGATTCCCTGTAGAAGTGCCTTTCTTATTTGGGTAGATATCATTGCTATCTTTTGATTTTCTTTTTCTTTCTCCTGTTTTCACACCCGTTAGACACCAGCAGGCTCCAGGTGTCTTCTTTGCTTATGCCCACCTCTTGGTTAGCACTCCTGCTAGTGGCAGCTCAATGAATCCCCAATAATTGCCCTCTGCTATACTCTGTATGGTCAAAATCATACAGTTTTCACTTGATTAATTTTTATACACTCTCTATTTAAATCATTTTAATGACAAGAAAAATAACCATAAAGTTGATATAATATATGATTTATTTACCAGTTGCTTCCATTTTTACTACTAAAATAATTCCCTATTGGATATATTAATGCATGTGTTTAAAATATTTTCTTAGGTTAAATCCTGAATAATTGAATTCAAATTCTTCTAAAAAGGGTTTTTAAAGGGTTACAATATTAGATTTTATATTTACATTTTTACATGTCAAATAATACCTCATTCTAAATTAGTATTTTTCTGGTAATTAGAAGTTGAACATTTTCAGTGTCTACTGTTTGTATTTCCTCAAGCATGAATTATCTATTTGAATATTTTGGTTTGTCTACTAGGATCTAGATGTTTTGGTATAAGCTGGATGAGCCAGTCTAGGCAATACTGTGGACTCGAGAAATAATATTTTATTGATGACGCTCAGCTACCATCTATCTAGCAAGACTTTGTCTGTCATTCACATTATTTAATTTATCACACTATATTTTACTATATGCAAGATTACTAACTTCTTGAGAAAAATGTGAAGCAACAGGGTAGACACAGTAGACACTCAAAAATGTTTTGGGGGCCGGCCCCGTGGTTCACTCGGGAGAGTGCGGCGCTGGTAGCGCCGAGGCCGTGGGTTCAGATCCTATATGGGGATGGCCGGTGCACTCACTGGCTGAGCGTGGTGCAGACCATGCCGTGCCGAGGGTTGTGATCCCCTTACCGGTCAGAAAAAAAAAAATGTTTTGGGAAGAGGAAATCTTACTATAGAAAATTTTGTAGAGAAATCTTCAACATGAGGCCAAGATCCCCTAATACCCGCAGGCAAAAGCTTTTTATTGCAAAGGAAGTGGAGGAAATAGCCTCATCCTTATGTTACAATTAGAAAGAGAACTTGCAGTTTCTACAAAAGAGTAGGGAAAGCCCTCTCCAGCACTGTCTGGAGTAGAGCATAAAAACATTGTAATTGAGTATCATCACACATTCTTTGTTTTGCTCCTGAATGAAACAACAAAAAGGGTCCGGACATGCACCTTCTGGGACGAGATGACCTAAGTTGTCACTGCAAGGTGTAGTTGAGGGCCAGGAACAAACCTTTTGCCACATGACACTATTCCCAGGTGAGCTGGTGTTATGCCAGTTTTGGGACCCCCAAGACTATTTTGATAGATGGAAAGACCCTTGGGCAGGGGGCTAAAGTATTATGGTTAATACCTGGACTCTGGAATTAATAGGTAACAAAGGGTGAGTCTAACCCTTTAACCCATCTCACTCTCTGGTTATGTTAAGATTAGGTTCTTATGATGATCAAAATAAAGTCTGGTCATACCTGGAGAGGGGAGGTAGTTCAATTTGTTTTGGCGGCCTGGGCTAGTACACAGTTTCTGGACTTAGTAAGTAAGCACCTGGCAAATGTCAGGTGAATAAGTGGATGCAGGAAAAAATTCACAGTGTAGATATGTCTGCCAGTCAATTGATAGGGTTTTTGTTTGGTTGTACCAAAGTAATAAGTTCCTAAAACTGGAAAGATTTTCTGGTTTCTTGCTTCAAAATTTAGAAAGGTGTCCATTCAAAGATCTGACAGATAATATAATTCTGTATCTAGTGGTTTTTCTACCCTAATTTTATATCTGATTATTTACTTTAGCTGGAGTTAATTTTAGTGTTGTTAAAAGAAAAACTTCAGATAAATTAAATTTAACAGAGCTTAGTTTGAGCAAAGAATGATTCACAAATCGGGCAGCCCCCAGAATCAAAATAGATTCAGAGCGTCTTCCCAGCTGCGTTGTGGTCAGTTAAGACTCATAGACAGAAAAAGGGCAATGACATACAAAAAATGGAAGTGAGCCCAGAACAGTTGTCTGCCTGGGATTGGCTGAGACTTGGCTACATGTTAAATCAGGTCTCTTGCACATCAAGTCAGGTTACAAGAGTAGGTTATTCTGTTTACACATCTAGTCAAGTTACAGTTCACTGTGCTTGAAGAAACCTTTAGACTAAACTTAACAGTGTGGCAACAGCAATCACTTTTTTTGATCAAGAAAAACTTCATTTACTTCGGTAAGTTTTTTTTTTTGACCGGTAAGGGGATCACAACCCTTGGCATGGTGTCGTCTACACCACGCTCAGCCAGTGAGTGCACTGGCCATCCCTATATAGGATCCGAACCCACGGCCTTGGTGCTACCAGTGCCGCACTCTCCCGAGTGAGCCATGGGGCCGGCCCTACTTGGGTAAGTTTTTAGTGGCCATCTGTTATTTATCCTGGTCTGACAGCAATCTCTTCCTTCTCTGGTCAGAGCACCTCTATTTCCCTTTGGGGAACTTCCCCCTCAGTTCATGTGGTTTGTGAGGAGCAAATCTTCTCTTTGGCTCCAGGGATAGTCAGGAGCTCAGAACTGGCAAGTGACTTTTTGATAGTATTGGGCTAAAGGTGCTCTTTTCCCTCTGGGGTTTCCAGACTGATAGGAAGCAAAATAAGAATTGACCCTGGGCAATTTTTGCCATCCTTTAGACAATTTTGCCTAAGAATGAAGATAGCATATTGGAAAATAAACTGAGGGACAATTTTCCGAGACATTTTTTGAGCATTTGGATCCAGCAATGTGTGAATCTTCTAGACTTTTTCCATTTCAGGAGACAAATAGATTTTTCTATTTAGTGAAATAAGTTGCCATTGTGTTTCTGACACCAAAACCAAAAAACATTCTCATTAATGAAGTTCTTGAAGATTTTGTAAACTATAATTCATTCTAGCTAATTTGATTTTTTGTTTTGTTTTGTTTTTCTTTTTTAGTTGATGTAGATGCCAGAGGTAAAGCATAAAGCATACATTTTTTCGTTTTTTTGCAACCATTCTCAGGGATCAGCAGGTGTGACACTGCTATGTTTCTTGGGCCAATTGGATATCTCCTAGGTATTTAAAAATTAACATGGCCAAGAAAGGATTCCCAATTTCCATCTCAAACTGATTCCTCCTTCTGGCATCTCCCATCTCAGTAAATGGCATTTGTATTCACTTTAGCTGTTCAAGTATTTTCTGAGAGTCATTCTTTATTTTTCCTTTTCCCTCATATCTTACATCTAATATGCCAGAAAATTCTTGTCGACTCACCTCCAAAGCATATCCCAAGTCCCTCTTTCCTTCAAGCCAGTCTTATCTCTGGTTTGCTCTCCTGCAAAAGCCTTCCAAGTGGTCTTCTTGCTTCCACAATGTGTTTTACACTGAATCATCTCAGTGGTCTCTTAACACACAGATTAGAGGAGAGCTCCCTCCCTGCCCAGAATCTTCCAAGAGCTTCCCATTGCCCTGGGTTAAGATCTAAATTCTTTACATAATGTGACACCTGGTCATTTCTTCATATCTCTCTTACCCCACTTCCTTCCCTGCCCATTATGCTCATCGATGTGCTACCTGATTCTTGAAGGGCTGTTAAAAAGTTGTTAGGACACATTAAAACCAATTATTTAAAGAAATACGAGCTTCCAGTCAAGACGGCAGAATAGACGGTTGCAAGCGTCACTCTCTCCCACAAATCAACCAATTTACAAATATTAAAAAGCAATGACAGCCAAGCTGGGGCCGCTAGAGATCAGGAGAAGAGGAGGAGAGACCTACAGAGCATGAAGGCAGGAGAAACCTCGTTGAGAGAAAGCAAAAACCACTCCGACCATTTCGAGCCCCAGCTGCTTCAAGACCTGAAGGGGAGAAGAGGGCCTTGGTGGCCTCCAGGCCAGCAAGACTGCTAACAGCGTTCCCAGGGACCCACATAGGAATGAGGAACCACAACAACTGAGAAAAAGGAGGAACTCAGAGGCCACTGAGTCATTGCAAGGGACCAGTGCACAGCCCGCTTCATTAGAAGTGTTGAGAAGTATAGGCGCACTGGGAGAACACGGGGGCATGGCAAGGACAGCTGATATGCCTCCCAGTCAGAGTAAGACCACTCAGTGGAGACTGGTCAGGAATATGGAACTGCAGGGGGTGCAGTTTGCTGAAAAGACTCAGGCCCAGACCAGAGTTTCCAGTTATAAACCAGGTGCACCAGATCTCAAGAGGGCCGGAAGTGCCTATGAAGTCAACCATTAAAACCTGAGCTGCACAAAAAGCCTTCCCCAGGGAATCAGCAGCAAAGTGGCAATTTAGCTTAACTACACAGCGCAAGTACTGGTCCCCAAAGGAAGTTCTCCCATTTTAGAAGTAAGCAAAGGACAACAAATTAGTTCCAGTCCAGAGTTTAAGTGGTAGGAACAGCAAATAATCCAACACAGAACTGGAAGAAAAAACAAAATACCCACAGACAAAGTTTGATATTAACTAATAAAGGTCTCACATCACCAAAGAACACCCATAAAATCTAGAAAGCATGGAAGTCCCCTGGGCTACCAAGCCAGGGAGCAGGGAGGACTGGGGGCCTCAGCCATGCCCCCTGACACCCACAACCAGCCCAGCAATGACCACTGAGCTGCCACAGGAAGCACCCGGGGCTCTCCCGAGCCAGGGTGGTGGGGGGCCTCAGGGCTTGGCCGTGCCCCCCCATCACCCACAGCAGTTCAGTGATGACCAAGACACTGCTGGAAGTCCTCTGGTCTTCCCTGCAGGAATGAGGGGGGTGCCACAGGCCTCAACCCCACCCTTCCTCCTTCCTCCTTCTCCCACCCTATTTCTTTCCCTCTTCTTCTCTCCCCCTCTCCCCCAACTGCTCCACAACAACATCGTAGAATGTAAAAAAATAATATTAATAAATAAATAAACTTAAAAAATAAAAATAAAATAAAATAATGCATAATTGCAGGACATAGGTTATTTTCTATTTGATGTTAACTCCACTGGAGATTTCCAGAGAGCAACACTGATGATTTGTACAACCTTTCATAGATCCCTAAGATCCTCTACCTATTTTGTCTCAGTGAATACTTAAAGCAACTATAGTTAGGCATCGGGGTGTTATTATTGTCATTGTTTAGGGAAATGCAATGATGCTAGTGCAGATTTTAACTTACCCAAGATGAAAATGATTAGTAACAGACAGGTGCCAGAATTGGAACTCAAGTCTCTGGTGTCCTGGATCATTGATTTTCCTTCTGTTACTTTCTGGCAATAATTAGACTGGGACCAGAGTGCTATCGCTCCAAACTTTTATCAGAATAAAAAATGTCAGCACATTAAATAAGGAATTTCTTTCAAGAACTGTGTGAACCAAGTAAATGATGGCAGTGCTCTTCAGTGCACAGAAACTGCCCTGCCTGTGTAGGTAGAAAATAGCCAGCTTTCTGCACCTGGGCACAGCTGTGCAATTAGTTCTATGTTGGTGAATACTTACACAGAAGGTTTCAATAAAAGAATGTGTACAAATCAGAAAATGTTAGCCATATTTCTCATTACAGAGAAAAATGAGTTTTTCAGTCGGCTTTTTAGGAATGTACTTGCGGGGGATTGGTGGAGGCTAACCAGCCATGTGTCCTAGTACATTCTACACACCCGGAGACTCATTGCCTCAAGGCTTGTGGCTTGCTTCAGATGAGCTGTAACAAGAGGCAGGCAAGGAGGGGGGTGTTCCAGGGGCTTGTCATCCAGGTACTCATTGCCTTTCCTGCAAAAGTCCTATACCTGCCTCTCATGAGTGCACACTTTCAAAGTAGACTGTGTTTCTGTTTGCTTTTACTTTTTAAAACATGTCTACATAAAAACCTGGCAGACCAAGTTTATATTAGTGAGCAAAATATCTGCAGCCAGCCACTTAGAAAAGCAAACTGTTTACCACAGAGGCTGATAAAACTGCCCTATAAATTTTTAGCGTACAATTGTGTTATTTGCTTCATCACTGAAAATCCCGAAACAGGTGAAGATATTCTGACATCATATGTATCAATTCTACATTGGCCACAAGGCTTAATATCCTGAGTCAGTGGCGTGTGGAAAAATGGGGCTCGTAAAGAGTACACTGGCAGCCCGTAAACTCTAACTGGGTTTCTGGGGAGTTCTGTGATTCCAAGGAGAAGTGAGACCTTCTGTCCCTCCTTGCTGCATGTGGGGAAGATGGGGTACAGGCTGGCAGTGCCCATGGCAGGGGAAATGTGAATGAGGCAGGCAGGAGGCTGTTGCTACATTGTCAGTCATTGGTCTGCAGGACTCTGATTTATTTCTTCCAGTATCTGCCTGTTTCTTCCCTCTTGACAGGGCGGGAAGGCTGGACAGGATGCAGGATGGTTGACAGGAATTTTACAAACTGCCCAAGAGGCTCACGCTAAGCCAGTGCTGGATGGAGGTCAGGTAGGGTGTCAGTTCCCCTTGACCTCATATTTGCTGACCTCCATTTTTCCCCCAGCCAGATTTCAAAATATGTCATTTCACTATATTTGGGTGACCGCATGGAGCAATGGAAAACACATGAATAATTTTGGACTTGAATTCTGATTCCATCAGTGAACTTGGGCAGGCCACTTCAACTCTCTGAACCTCAGCTTCTAATCTGTGAGATTTTTGCCTCAGAGGGTTTGTTAAATATTCCTTAAACACTGATTGAGTCCCTACTATGTGCCAGACACTGTCTCTTGGGTGGTGGGAGCCAAGATTCTTACAGAATTTGCAGACTAGAGAGAGAGCTAGACATTGATCCAGTAATCATACAAGTGACTGCATGATTGTAGTGTAGGTTGTGCACTGCACAACTCCAGGGGGAGCCATTCGTACTGTCATCTATATGAATGGCGTTCTCTGCAGTCATGCAGTTCATAAACTATACAGCAGTTCAGGGCAGCCCAGTTTGAGATAAGGGCTCAGAATAAAGGAACCTGGCTCTATTAGAGAATGTGAAAAGGATAATTTAGACTGGTGAAATGGAGAATGCTTCTGTAAGGAAGTGCTGTGTATTAGTCCTTTTTGTGTTGGTATAACAGAAATACCTGAGACTGGGTGATTTATAAAGAAAAACAAAAGTTATTGCTTACAGTTTCTGAGGCTGGGAAGTTCAAAGTCCATCTGGTGGTGGTGACAGTGACCCAGGGGTTTCACATTGCAAGATGGTGGAAGCAGAGAAAGCAGAGAAACAGACTCTCCTCTTCTTTTTAAAGCCCTCAGAACCACGCCCCTGACCACCATTTTTAACCCATTCACTAGGCATGGTCCTAGAATCCAATCACCTCTTCAAAACCCCACCCTTCAACTACCATAATAGGATTTCCCACCCTCTTAACAGTCACAGTAGGGGCTAAGTTTCTAATATATAAAACTTGGAGGACACAATTCAAGCTTAAATGGGTTTTGGGGGTACATAATTGAATCCACTGCATGCTACTTAATCTGAGATGCAAAATAAGTACTAGTTTAGTGCCTAGTACCAGCCGAGACATGTTATATAATCCATAGTGTACTTTCATTGTTGTGTTATTTTTCCTGAAAACATCTCCCTTGGGTCTTACTCCCCTGATATGAGGTGTCATTGGGTAGGTTCCTGAGCAAGACAGTCTCTTGAGCTAGGCATTGGACTAGGAGGCAGGGTATCAGAGAAGAAACTCATACAGAATTAATCCCAACTTTTGATGTCAGGATGGATTCCGAGCCATGGTTGAGTTAAAGTTGAGATTTAGTGGTTCTAGCTCAGGGTAGAGGCCACAGATAAGGGATGAAACACAGCAAGATTTGGTGACATTATCACTGTTACCAGTGACATTTCCAGGACTGGGTCATTCCCCAGTGATGCTCTCAACTCACACTGTAGGGAGCAAGTTCATGAAATGGATACTAAGAGTCACAGGCCCCTTGCTTCCCACCACTGATTTCCGTGTAGATCTTAGAGCATGAGCAGGGGGCCAAGACAGGAGATTATGAGGATATGAGGGGAAGGAGGACCCGGGTTGTGTTGGTGGGATCTGAGCATCAAGGAGAAGGACTGCAGAGCTTGGGCCTGATGGTGAAATGTTACTTCCCCAAGGCTGGAGTAAAGACCCTTCAAGCTGGCCCCAGTCTTGGGAGGAAGGGGCGTCTCATCTCCCATCTGACACCTCTGTGCATTACGAGCATGCTTTTCTCATTCCTCTCTGAGCAGATCGTCATATTCCAAAGTCAGGCCTTTGCTCACTCTGTGACTTCGGTTTCAGTCCTGGACAGACACCTTTCTTGGCCCCTCCACTGCCCTCTCTACCCTTCTCCACTTTTTCCACACTACGAGGCTGACCTGTCTGGGCTACATTGATGCGTCCTGTTGCTCATTGGCTTTCAGATGGGTTTGGCCAATGGGTGCTACTCTGCAGGAGATTACAGGGAGGGGAAGGAGGTCTGAGTACACATTTTCCCAGCTCCCACCTAAAAGGTCACCTCCGGCTGGCTGTGTCCCTCAACCAGTGGTTACTGTTCCTTCCCAGGTGTCCAGCTCTATGTTACTTCCTCTGTTTGGATTTGGTGAATGTACATTCTTTACAGCCTAGTGTTGGTAACAGTGCAGCTTATGCCAGCCCTGGATTACTACATACCCCCCTGGGTTACTGTGGTTCTTCTCACTCATACTTTTGGAAATAGTCCCTTTGCAATAAATTCTCCTCAAATTATCCCTGTTTGAGTGTCACTTGCTTCCTGTTGGGAGTCTACAGCCCTTTCACTTCTTCCCTTAATGATGAACTTCAGCACATGTTTCAGAGTCTAACTCAAATGCTACCTTCTTTCTAGAGTACTTCCTACCTCCCACCTCACCCTACACACAGAATTACTTGTTGCATACTCTGACTTCTCACGACACCCTGCCCCCCTTTATGGTTCCTATTGGGTTTTATGGGCGTTAGTTGATGCATGTCTGGTTTGCTCTTCCCTTCTCCACACCAGACTGAGCTCTTCAAGGCCGGTGTGTGTCTTACTCACCTTCCTGACCCTGGTGCTTCACTTGCTGCCTTCTCCTCTAGTGAGTCCATTGAGGCACAGCCATGGGAAGCTGGCATGGACCACTGCATCTTTACAGGATGTGTCATCTTATTCCTAAAGTTGGGGCTTGTGACGTTGAATCTATACAGGGCCACATGTGTTGGTTTTTCCAGCTCTGTTGAGAATCTTGGCATGATGATATTCACATAATTCGGGAGCCACTCTGGTGAGCTTTTTGATGGAATCTGAAGAAAAACTTTGCCCCAGTTTGCATCATTAGTAAATGCGTTCACGTCATGTCATAACAAGCACTGTGGATGAAGAGTCTATTGTGCGTTAGGAACTTCATTCACCCTTGTAGGGTGCCATGATTTTCAGGTCAGAATTTTGGAACATTTACAAAGAACTTTGGAGGAAATGTGAGCAGAGACAAAATACGTATAGTTGCTCTTCTTTTGAGCCTCACGTCTAACACCTGCTATTCCTTCAGAGCTCACAGGGTTGTGCAATCACACTAACTCAAGAAGGTACAGAATCTCCCCCGTCCCCCATCACTTCCTTTCTCTGTCCTTCCTGGAACAGATGTCTATAGCCTAAAATGCCAAGGTTTTATAGTAAGTAAAAATCTTTTTCCTGCTCAGAACTTTCTCATGGCAAGCAGAGATGTATGAAGCCAAGGATGACTCATATTAAGTCACTAAATAATGATTTATTAAATAAATAGGTGATTTAATTTGATTATAATGGAGAATTCAAGACTTGTTTGACTCTCCCTGGTATCAAAGACACCCAGGTGGTAGGGGCTGCTGTCCAAGGTCACAGCTCCTCGGCCGTCATCTCCTTTTGATCAGACTGCAGAGCAGAACCCTTCTGAAGATAGCTCATGTCCTGAGGAACCTTTATGCTGCTTGGGTCAGTGAGTCTAGGGACTCAGAGTAATCGGTCCAATAACAAGTCTCGGAGCCTCCAGAGCAGAGGCATTGAGTATCTGCTGTCTCTTTTCACCTACAGAAGCACAACAAATGTCTTCATTTATTCTGTCTGAAGGCTTCTTTGTAAATTCCACTCATCTTTCTTCTTTAGAATTTTGATTAAAAATACTGTCAGCAGAGCAATTGGATGTCCAAAAGAAGATGCTCTCTGTGAGGCATTTTTCTTCTTTTTCTTTCTTTTTTCTATAATAGTTGAAGTAGAAGATCCTTTCATGCTTGAAAACATTTCTATTGTGTTTTTTTTTCCCCCACCATGAATGTAAAGTGGAAGCTGAGAGAATGTGTTAACCTCTCTTTCCTGTGTCACTTTATCGGCACTGCTCTGGGTCTCTGCACACAGCTTTGGATTTCACAGGCACCAAAAAGCAGGTGCAGCTGGGTGCTCTAGATGCACAGTCGGACACCTTGCCTTTCTTGTCAAAAGGTGTTCACCCTGCATGTGGTGACTATAAGGAATGAAAAGTGACAGAGCAGAAGCACCTTCAGAGGTGTTACAGGGATGGGGAGCAGATTCAGTCTCTAAAGCTCTTTCACAAGCACTTGTCTCCTAGCAGTCCCACTCCTAGCTAATTTAAATATCTGAATATCATTAATGGATTTGAAAAACATTTAGCATGAAACTGAACCTACTATGTGCCTGGTACCATGTTAAACATTATGGGCAGAATGCAAAATTACTGTCCTGAAGAAGCTCAAATCTAACGGGGGAGACAGATGACACACACCCACACACCAAGTTAGAACATGGAGTGCTATGGGAGCAAAAAGGTGGGTCTCCCTAATCTGGGTTTGGTAGATGCTCCAGTCCAAATCATAGCTACTGACTGCAGGGCTGCTGGGGGGACAGGTAGATGTGGACAATCAGGTGGATTATCCTTCTCCAGGGTCTCAATCATTTAGCTTAGTAAAAAGGTAATAGTTTTCAGTTTTTGAGGCTGATCAAGTGAAAAGCATCCAGAAGCTTCTTAAGAAAGTACAGTTTGAATGAAGACAAATATCTTAAACTGTGATTATCTGCATCTGAGCTTCAGGGAGGAGGCAGTGGGGTGAGCAGGAGGGTAGAGATTGTGTTCTTTTCACAGAATCCAGGGAGGTGCCTGACACAGAGAAGCAACTCAGTAACTGTTGATATTAGGAGCTGAGTGATCTGTGTTAGAGCTGGTGGCTTTTGATCCATCACTTTTTTCTTCTCTTGATTTCCTCATCTATGAAATGAAGGGCCATGCTTGAAGAGCTCCAAGAACCCTTCCTGACTTTTCATTCTCTTAGTCAACAAAACAATATAAAACAAAGCAAACATCCACCTTCTCCAAAAGAAAAGGAGCCCAGAGTGCCTGACAGTGCTGAGGAGGAGAAAACCAGCTCCCTGAAGGGTATACAAAATCAGTACATGCTATAAACTGAAATCACATAAGCTCTAAGGCCAGCGCATTGCACAGGGGAGGATCTGTGGTTGATTGAAGAGTTTGGAGATTAAACATTCAAGGTTAAAGATACTGTTCCATTAAAGGGATCTATGCCTCTATGACACACAATGCCATTTTTTTCCCAATACTTCTTATTTATGGAAATTTTTGAAGCATTAAAACTCTAGGAAGAAAAAGAGTGTTAATCATATTGCTTCTTGAAGTTGGAAGAAAGCTGTGGTCATGGGCCCTGGGATAATTTATGAAATTGTCATAGTTAATTGACAGAGGTCAATGATGGAAGTGGTATGTTGCATTTCTATTTCATCTGAGTATTGAACAGATAAAATACTTAATGGCAATAAGTGATTTGCCTGGAAAAACTCACTACCATGCAGCTACCCATTTCCTCACTATGCCTCTAGTTCAATATCAAGGATCACTTTGTACAGATTGAGGATGCTGGAGGCTCTGAATGAAGGACTCAGTGTTATTCTCCAATGTTTGTCCTAAATATTTCACCTGAAGTTCAGCCCAGAATTTTTACTTGAATCTTTGCTGACATTTGAGGAGCTCTGAAAAAGGAGGGGAGTAATATCTCAGAAGCTACTTTCTTTTTCTTTTTTTCTAGATCCAGGCGTGAAGGGACATGAATTTGAAGTTTTGTCACAAATTAGGTGGTCAGCATAGTGAGAAAAAAGACAGGTAGGATGACTGAACAAAGTAAAAATACCATTAATTAGGAATTTTGCAGAGGCTGTACAAGAGAGTAACTGACATAAGAGATGTAGTCATAAAAATGTTTTGTTCAGGGACAGAAATCATTGTCCCTGAAGAGAGGGAGTTGGTAGATAAGGCAGGTGAGGGGTTAGGAAAAAGTTAGAGTTCAGGACAGGATGTTAGTCACATAGGCGCAGGAAGGCCAGGACAGAAACATATGATAGAGATGCACCAATTTGGAGCTAAATAAAGAAGATGGCTGTAAAAGCTGAACACATGAACTATTTCCATTAAATTCCATAGCAAATACCATGACACTTTTCAGACTTTGTACACCCTCCCTGGCTGCCTTCAGTATCAACCTAGAATCCAGGACAGGCTGAAGTGGAAACCAGCTAGTTTCAGCTTCCAAGGGTATGAGGGTAAAGATTCCAACAGGCTTTCGCAACACCTCTCCACTCAGGAAAGTCCTGTCTCTACACAGCCCTAGTTCCAGAAGGTTTCAGAATTTGTGGTACTGTTAAATTCTTTAGAAAAGGATTGGAGAAGTTAGTGAAAAGTATGATTCAATTTGAGAGTGTTGGTGCTGGAAAATTCAGCTGCTTAGTGTTAATGGTATTAACAGATATGTCATCTGTCAGGTCCACCGATATGAAACTATCATCTGTGCACACCCCACCTTCCAAGATTCCCTTAAAAGTGTTGCAGCTTGCAGGCTGTGGACTGTTCTATTCTGGAAGGTGGAGAAAATGTGGGATCTGCAGCATATCTCTGAGGGTCTGCACCAGCTAAGTCTATTTCAATTTCAAGTGAAATAATTCCTTAAGATGGGAGGAAGGTTGTAGTTCTCATATATGTCAGTCATTAGCTGAGCTATTGTCCATCTGCTAACTTCAAACTTACTGATTTCTTTTAGGAAGTGAAAATTAAAAAAACAAAAAAACAAAACAAAACAAAAAAAAACAAATCAAAAAACAAACAAAAAGAGACCAGAATAAGTTTCATGTGCTGCCAACTATAAAAGATACCATTTGGATTCATGAATAATAAATAGAAGGTCATTCACTCGGACTCAATCTGCTTGACTGTTACCAACTTTCCTATGAAATAAATAACCATTAACTTATATGCTGCTCACCTCTGAGGACACATTGAGAAATACGACAGGAGCACTAGATGGTATCAGAAATCATTTTTTTTTATGTGAAGGGAGACTTATAATTCATCACTGAGATTTTTACCCTTACAAAAGTCTCCATAGAGAAAAAGAGAGAAAAATAATTGTAAAGAATGCCGAAAATCTTCCTATAGGAGAGGATGTATTGATTTAGATCAGCTCAATAAACATATAGGCAGTAAAGTCATCTTACCTAATCCCTCACAATGTGATTCTACCCAGGGTTAGAAGGGAGGTGGGTGAATTAGGAAGTCAGAGAGCTCTAGACTGGTTCTGGTCATAGCATTTAATAGCTGTTAGATCTTAGGCAAGTCAGGCAAGTCTTCAAGTCTTCTCTCCTTATCGACAATATCATAAAACCTTCTTATACAATTGTTTTGAAAATTGAATAAATGGATATAAAGGCACATCATTAAACTATGAAGTATAAGAGTATTATTAGGTTTAAATCCAACTCATTTACATATTTAGACTGCCTATATTAAAATGTAAAGGTACAAACATGTTTTCTGGAAATAAGGTTTTATGAATTAAATATGTCCCCCCAAAGTTTATATGTTAGAATCCTTACCTCCAATGTAATGATATTAGGAGATGGAGCATTCTTGAGGTAATTAAGTCATGAGGGTGGGGACCTTGGGAATGGGATTAGTACCCTCTTTTATCAGGATTTTTTTCCCACTGCATGTGAGGATACAATGAGAAATCAGCAGTCTGCAAACTAGTGAAGGGCTTTCAGCAGAATCTGACCATGTTGTCACCCTGATCTCAGACTTCCAGTCTCCTGAACTATGAGAAATTAACTTCTGTTATTTATAAGCCACCTAGTCTATGGTCCTTTGTTATAGCTGCCTGAACTAAGACATAAAGAATGATTGGGTCTATCTAGATATTTCTTTGATGAAAAAATTTTCTGGAAAGAGAACACATTTCATGGCAGAATATAGGTTTTCTCATTTTAAAATTGCACCAAAATGAATAAAACAAAAGCCATTATCTACCACGTGCTTTTCCTTTTTCCTTGGATGTGAGGGAGAGTAGGATAGTGTATACTATGATCTGAAGATCCCTGGCCAGGCCAAGAACAGTGTTTATTTCTCAAACATCACCTTTCAGGAGACAGGAGACAGATCCATTAAATGCCTCTCAGGTCAGGTCTTCGTGATTTCAGAATTCAGGGCGCATGACATGAACCTGCAAAGGAAAATCTACTGGCATTGGCACAATTTGTACTTCAGTTTCAGCATATAAATTCAGATTCATAAACAAGAATGTCTTCACATTTGAAAATTTGAGCAACATTCAAACAAAATTAAACTTGATTATGCATAATTGTGCTGCTCTTTTTATTTGGAAGAGGGACCGTTTTGAAGACAATGAATACTGTCAATCTCGAGTCTTTCTCTGGTGCTATTCTTCCTGGGAGCACAACCTACTTTACTGACAATGTCTCATTAGACTTCACAAAAATATGGTGTCCCCTGTGAATGTCCTTCTACCAAGTGTCTCTTGGAAGAAATGAGATTGGAGCCATTTACAAGAAATTGAAGAATTCAAAGAATTTCCAAGGTTGGAATGAAAAGAACTTAGATCTTTCAGTTGGCAGGAAAAAAAGTCACCAGGATCTCTTGAGGAACAGAATCTATTGTGCACCTTCCTCTGAGAGACATGTGTTTGCAAAATCAAAATGTGCCAACAGTACACTTCAAGGACTCTATTGTAACAGCCCCAGCTCATTTTAAAAGTAAGTTAAATTTGTTGGTCTCTGTCTTATGCATATCATTAGAATCAGAGAATGATGGGGAAGCAGGATTCTTATTTGCTAAATGAAATGTTGTAAAATCAATGAAGTAAAAGATGTCAAATAAATTTATATGGGATACAGAGTAAAAATGGGAATTGCAATCATTTAATCCCGAGCAGTATTTTGTGTTTCCTATCCCCATCTTTCTCAAAGGAATATAAGAAAATCATACAATCCCTAAGACTGAGGCAAAAAATCCTTGAATCACACTTGGTAATAACCTGCAATGTAGTCCAAGATAAACCATAAGAGGAGGTCATTGCACTTCAGTGTAAACATATATGATGCCTGCATCTCTTTCCCCTTGGTAGGTAGCTTTCAGGTTAGAAACTTCTTATATTAAGCCAAAATTTATCTCAGTATAACTTCCATCCACTCGTTGTAAACTCCATCTCACCAATATACAATTTTCTTCTTGCAAATTACAGGCTTTCAAGAAGTTGAAGACAGATCTTTTATCCTTTACAAGTCTTCTTTGGAGGAGTCTGAAATAAAATTACATGTTGTTTTCCTCAGTGCTTTAGATGTGTTTGGTATATGTCTGAAAGTCTATTTCAATTCAAGATGATTTCATTCTATGGATAACATACCTGCCTTACTCTGGTCTGATGAGAGTTGGCTATTAGAACTGAACAAATTGTGCATTCTCAGTCACTGGAGATATGTCTTAGCCTTAGATTCCAAATTGTGCATTCTCAGTCACTGGAGATATGTCTTAGCCTTAGATTCCAAACAGAGCTGCTTTTTACTCCTGGACCTTTGCTTCACGAGGGCAATGTATGTAATTTCAGCTCTCTGATATTTTTCTTAGTGCCCTGATGCTGTGCGGGCATTGTGGGTTGCCCTGTGCATGGTGGGGTGCACAGTGCAGGATGAACTCCCATGTGGTGAGAAGGGCCATGGCTCTGGGACTAGGCGATGTTACAGGCAACTGTGGCTGTCATGGGGGTGGGCTAGGGAAGGAGCAGGAGGAGGGTTATTGCTGGGAAGTGCTTGCGGCCAACCAGATTCTTTCTGCTGCAGTGGAGAATTCCTTCTGGTTGTTCCTGGTTTGGGAGACATGGTGGTGGCTGAAGTCAGGTGCCTTTTTCTCCTCTATACCACCCTGCTATTTGTTTGCACTCCACAGGATTGTTGTCAGGCTCCCACTGCCCTCCCACACTCTCCCACCGATGTTCTCTCCCATCCTTAGCTGTCCTTTCCTTGCTCTTGTCCCTTTCTGTGGGAAGATCGTATGTCGGGCACCTCTGGTCTGCCATCTTGCACTGTCTCCTCAACTTTTTTCTCTTTTATTTTGTTAATAGAGTAAACTATATTAAGAGTTTAAAATGTTAATTCAGCTTTGCATTCTTGGTATAACTCATTTTTGTCATGATGCATCACCTTTTTTCTATACATTTTAAGATTTTTCGTAAATATATTTATGGAAAATATTGGTTTGTAGTTTTCTTGTAATGTCTTTGCCAGATTTTGGAATTAGAGCCTCATGGTTTTTAAATATTCCATTGTATGTTCATGATTGGTGTATCAGTTGTATCTTTTTGTTTTACTTTTTCAACGGTTGCTTTAGGATTTAAAATATGCATGTTTTCCTTAAAGGAGAATACCTTTAAGTAGTAATATAGCACTCAAGCTAAAATTTAAGAATTTAAAAATATCATGCTTTTCTTTTTCCCCTTTTGCTTTTGTTTTCATATGCATACATTATACTTCCATGTGTTATAAATCTCACAGTACATCAGTGCATCATTATAATTTTTTTCTTTAAAATCAATTATCTCTTAAGAATTAAAAAAAATTTTTTGGAATAAACAACAACAACAACAACAACAACAACAACAAACCCCAAACCAAACCAAAAAAAAACAAACAAACAAAAAAGAATTAAAAAATTTAAATTTATATTTATATGCATACTTACATACTTAGCATTTCTGGCTCTTTTCATTCCTTTTAATATACTCAAGTTACTATATGGTATCATTTTTTTCTCTAACTGAATAATTTACTTTAATATATTTTTTTGGATGACAGATATCTTAGATTTTTTTTTTTGCCTGAAAAAGTCTTTATTTTGAAATTATTTTTGAATGGTAATTTCACTGTGGATAGAATCCTAAATTGAGAGGTTGTTTTTTTTTTTTACTCCTTTAAAGCATTTTAAACAAACAGATGAACCCACAGTCCATTGCCTTCTGGCTTCTGTAGTTTTTGATAAGAAATATGTGGATTCTCATCTTCACTCAGCAATTTGATTATGATATGCCTTGGTGTGTTGTTTGCTTGTGCTATCTTGCTTGGATTTGTTCAGCTTCTTGGTTCTGTGTGTTTATAGTTTTCATCAAATTTAACAAATATTTAACAATTATTTATTTAAACATTTTTTCTGTCCCCCCTTTATGGTACTCCAGTTACATCTATGACAGACCACTTAATATTGTCTCCAAAATTGATGAATTTAAAAAAAAATAATTTTCTGTATGTGCATCATTTTTGAATAGTTTCTATAGTTGTGTGTTTAAGTTCACTTACGTTTTCTTCTGCACTGTCTAATCTTTTGTTAATTGTATCTAATGAATGACTAATTTTAAATATTTTATTGTCTTATTTTATTGTTAAAACCATTTCTTTCCTCATTATGCCCATCTTCCCTCTACTCCCAAGTCCCAGTGTTTTGAGCATATTTATAAATGCTGTTTTAGTCTTTCTCTACTAATTCTATCTTTGGATCTGTTTTTATGTACTGATTTTCTCCTGGTTATGGGTCACTTCAAAGTTTTACTTTTTATTTTTTTTTGCTTCTAGGCATGTTTTGTAATTTTAAATGAGTATTAGATGAAGTTAATGCCACATTTTTGAGTGGCTGGATTTTGTTGTTTCCCATAAATAGTGTTGAGTTTTGATATCGTCAGAAGACAATTTACTTGCTAAGTCTTATTTTTAAACTTTGTTACAGCAAGTCTAGATTGCATTTATCTTAGGGAAAATATAGCTCTTATACTAGGGTATGACCCTCATGGATCTGTTCTGAATGTCCCAGGTGGTCAGTGAGGACTTTCCTTTCTTCCTGGTTGAGGATCGACTGTCTTCTCATACTGCGCATCATTTGCAAACTGTTCAGCTTATAGTTCCCCAGCTGTATTTGCCTTGTCCTCACGCATTTCAGTCCTATGCAAGCATAGCTAAGTATTTAGCAAAGATTCAAGGAGATTACAGTCCAGTTTCTAGAGTCCTTTTCTATAGCATAGTCCTCTCCAGAATCCTTTTCTGCACCTTCCACCTCTCCCATTTTCCTTCGGTTTTAATCTCTGTCTCCTCAACTCAGAAAAATCACTTTGCTTTGCTTGGAGCCCCCTTCTCTGCATTGTAGTCCCGAACGTGCTTCTAGGCAGAAATCTGGGGTGATTAAAAGGTTCATTTTGCTTTTTTCTGTCTGTGGCTTAGAGAGGGGTCTGTAATCAAAAAGCACATTCTGACTCTATTATGTTCTAGAATGACACTCCTGTCATATACAACTAGAAAACTGAAAAGAAAAAAAATATATATATGTATATGTATTCTGCTGTAATTCAGATCCTAATGCTTAGGCATCCATGTATACTTTCTACATATGTAGGGCCATTCTTAAAAGGTCTGTCACTTCCTTCTATTCCTTGACAGCCGTGGGCCTTAAGTAGTTACCAAGGTGTTCTTCCTTCAGCTTGTAGTATTTTGGATCATAGAGCTGCTTCTCTGTTCTGCAGTAAGAATAAAGAGTAATTAGTCTGAAATTACTGTGTGTTTTTATTAGGTTGCACATTTACATTTCAAATATAATCAGTTCAATTATTGAGACTAAATACACAGCATTTATCCATGCAGTCACAGTGACTGTTCCCATGTTGTAGAAAGCATAGAAAATGTTATACTCGGTTCATTTAGATTATCCTAAAATAACAATGATGTTCTTAAATCCTTGCATTTGCACAGATTCTTACACTTTATATATCCCCTTCAGGGCACATTTTCAATTCATGAAGGTACTTTGTTGCAGACAGTTTGCTTGGCACCTGTGACAGAGAATAATAATGCAAGGTCCCTGTTCTTTAGAAGTCACAGAGAGGTTACACAAAATACTGCATAATAACTTATAAAATACACACACACACACACACACACACACACACACACACACACGGAAACAGTGGGACTCATATGAGAGGGAAATACCTTCTATCTATATTTGACATCTACTGACATTGATTATCCTCTCTTAATGCTGTTAAGAATCCTGTGAGGTGGGTGTATCAAGTTTGTATTCAACAGTGAATGACAGAAGTCCCTAAACTGGAGGCTTACACAAGATATATATTTATTTAGGTTTCCGGTCAAGATGGTGGAGTAGGTGGTTCCTAGTGTTGCTCTTTCCCACAGATCAACCAATTTGCAACTATTAAAAATCAACAACAAGAGGCCTGAGATCTGCGCTGGAACAGGCAGGAGCCATGTGCTACAGGGCCCCAGTCCAGACCAGTGCCTGCTGCCCAGAGAGGTCCGAGAGCTGCAGGGCCCACACGCCCTGAGTCAGTCATGCCAGAAAAGGCAGGCACTGTGGTACCCCCAGCCCAGGCCTGTACCTCACTCCCAGAGAGGTCTGAGAGCCTCAGGGCCTACATACCCCAAGTCAGCTGCACCAGAAAATACAGACGTCACAGGACCTCCAGCCCAGGTCAGTTCTGAGAGCCACTGTACTCACATGCCCTGAGTCAGCCACACTGGAAGAGGCAGGCACCATGGGATCCCTAGTCCAGGCCAGTCCCTGCTCCACAGACAGGCCCAAGAGCCACCGGGTCCACATGCCTCGAGTCAGCCATGCCAGAAGAAGCAGGTGACATGGGACCCCCAGCCCAGTCAAGTACCCACCACGCAGAGATGCCTGAGAGCGGCCAGGCCCACATGCCCCAAGTCAGCTGCAGGACACCCAGCCCAGGTCCATCCCTGTTGCCCAGAGAGGCCTGAGAGCTGTCGGACTTACATACCCCTAATCAGCTATGCCAGAACAGTCAGGCATTGTGGGACCCCCCCAGCTCAGGCTAGTTCCCTCTGCCCAGAATTGGCAGTCCCTTGAGTATCTAGGCCAGACTTTAGGGTGGAAGGAGTGGACTGTGATGCCCTCTGCCACAATGACTAAACACCAATGGAAAGTTATCAGAAATATGAAAAATCAAGGAAGTACATCTCCACCAAAGGAAAATAATAACCCTCAAGCTCTAGATCCTATAGACCAAGAAGACTTTGAAATGACTGACAAGGAATTTAGAGCAACAATCCTAAGGAAAGTAAATGAGATACAAGAAAACTCAGTTAGACAACACAATGAAATGAGAAAAAATATACAGGATCTGAAAGAAGAAATGTACAAAGAAATCAATGCCCTGAAAAAGAATGTAGCAGAGCTTGGGAAGCTGAAGGATTCATTCAACAAAATAAAAAATACAGCAGTGAGTCTAACCAGTAGGCTAGAATAAGCAAAAGAGAGAATTTCTGACCTTGAAGACAGGCTGTTTGAATTAACACAGGCAGACCAGAAAAAAGAATTTAAAAAATTGAAGAAAATCTAAGAGAAATAACAGACAACCTTAAGCACTCAAATATCTGAATCATCGATATTCCAGAAAGGGAGGAAAAAAGGAATGGCACCAAAAACATATTCAATGAAACAATAGCAGAAAACTTCCCAGGTATAGGGAAAGTCACAGATCTTCAGATTCAGGAGACCCAAAGATCCCCAAACATATTTAACCCAAAAAGGTCCTATCCAAGACAAGTTGTAGTCAAACTGGCAAAACTCAAAGATAAAGAGAGAATCTTAAAAGCTGCAAGAGAGGGGCTGGCCTGTGGCTCACTTGGGAGAGTGTGGTGCTGACAAAACCAAGTCAAGGGTTAAGATCCCCTTACCGGTCATCTTTTCTTTTTTTTTTTTTTTTTTTAAGCTGCAAGAGAGAAGCAGCAAGTCACCTGTGAGAGAGCCCCAATCAGACTAACATCAGACTTTTCATCAGAAACCCCAAAGCCAGAAAAGAATGGGATGATGTATTCAAAATACTGAAGGACTAAAATTACCAGCCAAGAATACTTTATCCAGCAAGGCTATCCTTCTGAAATGAAGGGCAAATAGTATATTTCTCAGACAAACAAAAACTGCAGGCATTCACTACCACACAACCAGCCTTACAAGAAATTCTCAAGGAAGTGCTGGGTTTGACACCTGAAAACAACGAACACTGCCATGAATACTCAAGAAAGAACAAAACCTACCAGTAAAACAAAAATGCTAACAATAAAGAAAAAAAAATAGTGTATCTATTACCCCAAGAAATCAACAAATACAGAATAAAGAGAGAAAATTAGGAAGAAAGAAACAAAAGGTACTTAAGACATCTAAACAAAAATCAATAAGATGCTAGGAGTAAATCAACACCTTTCAATAATAACTCTAAATGTAAAGGGATTAAATTCCCCACTCAAAAGACACAATCTGACAGGCTGGATTAAAAAGATGGACCCAACAATATGCTGCCTTCAAGAGACTCACCTCACCTGTAAAGACACACATAGACTAAAAGTGAAAGGATGGAAAAAGATATACCATGCAAATAGAAATGAAAAATGAGCTGGAGTAGCTATTCTCATATCAGATAAAATATACTTTAAAGCAAATACCATAAAAAGAGATAAAGAAGGCCACTATATAATGATAAAAGGATCTATCCATCAAGAAGACATAACAATCATAAATATATACACACCCAACGTTGGAGCAGCCAAATTTATAAGGCAAACACTATTAGATCTAAAGAATGACATAGACACTAATATCATAATAGCAGGGGATGTGAACACACCAGTCTCAACATTGGACAGATCATCTAGGCAAAGCAAAGAATCAGCAGAGAAACACAAGATCTAAACAACACTTTTGACCAATTGGACTCAGCAGATATCTACAAAACATTCCATACAACAACCTCACAATATTCATTCTTCTCATCAGTTCATGGAACATTCTCCAGGATAGACCACATGTTAGGTCACAAAGCAAATCTCAACAAATACAAAAAAATTGGAATTATTCCATATATTTTTTTCAGATCACAATGGATTAAAATTAGAAATCAGGGGTCAGCCCCGTGGCTCACTCATAGCTCACTGGTAGCGCTGAGGCCACAGGTTCGGATCCTATATAGGGATGGCCGATGTGCTCACTGGCTTAGCGATCACCATACCAGTTCAAAAACAAACAAACAAACAAACAAACAAAAAAAACAAAACAAACAAAAAAACAAATAGAAATCAATAACAAATGAAACTCTGGGAACTATACAAACACATGGAAATTAAACAGAATTCTACTTAATGACATATGGGTCCAAGAAGAAATTAAACAGGAAATCAAAAAATTTCTTGAAACTATAGAAAATAATGATACATCACACCCAACCTGTGGGATACTGCAAAAGCAGTACAAAGGAGAAAATTTATCGCATTAAATGCTTACTTCAGAAGAATGGAAAGATAGGAAATAAACAACCTAATGCATCATCTTAAAGATCTATAAAAACAAGAATAATCTAAACCCAAAGTTAGAAGATGGAAATAAATAATTAAATCAGAGCAGAAGTAAATGAAATAGAAACCCAAAAAACAATACAAAAGATCAATGAAACAAAAAGTTAGTTTTCTGAAAAGATAAATAAAATTGACCAACCTTTAGCAACACTAACTAAGAAAAGAAGAGAGAAGACCCAAATAACAAAAATTAGAAATGAAAAAGGTGATATTACAATGGATACCTCAGAAATATAAGGAATCATTAGAGAACACTATGAACAACTATATGCCAACAAATTTGAAAATCTGGAGGAAATGGATAAATTTCTGGACACACACAAACTACCAAAACTGAGCCAAAAAGATATAGAAAATCTGAACAGCCCAATAACAATAAAAGAGATTGAAGCTGTTATCAGAAAGCTCCCAACAAAGAAAAGCCCAGGACTGGATCAGTTTACTGCAGAGTTCTACCAAACCTTCAAAGAGGAACTGATACCAATTCTATACAAACTGTTCCAAAAGATTGAAACAGAGGCCATTCTGCCAAACTTACTCTATGAGTTGAACATTACCCTGATATCAAAACCAGACAAAGATACATAAAAAGTAGAAAACTACAGGCCGATATCCTCGATGAATAGAGATGCAAAAATCCTCAGTGAAATACTAGCTAACAGAATACAGCAACACATATGCAAAATTATACACCATGGTCAAGTGGGATTCATCCCAGGGATGCAAGATTGGTTCAACATATGCAAATCAATAAATGTGATACATCACATCATTAAAGGAAAGACAAAAACCATATCATCATCTTTATAGACACTGAAAAAGCATTTGACAAAATTCAACATTCTTTCATGATAAAGACTGTCTACAAGTTAGGTATAGATGGAAAGTATCTCAACACAATTAAAGCCATATATGATAAACCCACTGCCAATATAATCCTGAATGGGGAAAAGCTAAAAGCTTTTCCCTTAAGAACAGGTAATAGACAAGGATGCCCATTCCCACCACTCCTATTCAACATAGTGTTGGAAGTACTGGCCAGAGCAATCAGAGAAGAGAAGGAAATAAAGGGCATCCAGATTGGAAAAGATGAAGTCAAATTGTCCCTGTTTGCAGATGACATGATCCTATATATCAAGCAGCCTAAAGCCTCTACAAAAAGACTCTTAGAGTTGATAAATGATTTCAGCAAAGTTGCAGGATACAAAATCAACACACAAAAATCAGTAGCATTTCTATACTCCAACAGTGAACATGCAGAAAAAGAAATCAACAAAGCTAGCCCATTTGCAATAGCTAACAAAAAAATAAAATACTTAGGAATACAGTTAACCAAAAATGTGAAAAATCTCTACAAAGACAATTAAAAACCACTGTTGAGAGAAATTAAAGAGGACACAGAAGATGGAAACATATCCCATGCTCTTGGGTCGGAAGAATTAAATTGTGAAAATGTCCTCATTACCCAAAGTTATCTACAGATTCAAGGTAATCCGTATCAAAATTCTAATGACATTTTTCTCAGAAGTGGAAAAACTATCTAGACATTTATATGGAATAACAAAAGAACATGCATAGTCAAAGCAATCCTAAGCAAAATAAATAAATAAATAAATGAATAAAATAAAGCTGGAGGCATAACACTACCTGACTTTAAACTATATTACAATGCTATAATAACCAAAACAGCATGGTAATGGCATAAAAACAGACACACGGATCAATGGAATAGAACAGAGAACCCAGAAATCAACTCATACACCTACAGCCATCTGATCTTTGACAAAGACAGCAAGTCTACTCACTGCAGAAGAGACTGCCTCTTCAGCAAATAGTGCTTGGAAAACTGGATATTCATATGTAGGAGAATGGAATTAGACCCATACCTCTCACTGTATACCAAAGTCAACTCAAAATGGATTAAAGAGTTAAATATACCTCCTGAAACAATAAAACTCCTTAAGAAAACATAGGGGAAACACTCCAGGAAGTAGGAGTGGGTACAGACTTCTTGAATAGGACCCCAAAAGCACAGGCAGCCAAAGGAAAAATAAACAAATGAGATTATATCAAACTATAAAGCTTCTGCATAGCAAAAGAAAAAAATCAACAGAGTGAAGACAACCAACAGAGTGGGAGAAAATACTTGCAAAATATACATCTGACAAAGGATTAATATCCAGAATATACAAGGAACTCAAACAACTTTACAGAAAACAAAACAAAACAAAACAAATAACCCAATTGAAAAATGAGCAAAGGAGCTGATAGGCATTTCTCAAAGGAAGATATATGAATGGCCAACAGACACATGAAAAAATGATCAACATCACTCAGCATATGGGAAATGCCAATCCAGACCACTTTGAGATACCATCTAACCCCAGTTAGGATGGCTAAAATCCAAAAGACTGTGAATGATAAATGCTGGCGAGGTTGTGGAGAAAAAGGAACTCTCATACACTGTTGGTGGGACTGCAAAATGGTGCAGCCTTTATGGAAAATGATATGGAGGTTCCTCAAACAATTGCAGATAGATCTACCATATGACCCAGCTATCCCACTGCTGGAAATATACCCAGAGGAATGGAAATCATCAAGTTGAAGGTATACCTGTTCCCCAATGTTCATTGCAGCACTCTTTACAATAGCCAAGAGTTGGAACCAGCCTAAATGTCCATCATCTCATGAGTGGATAAGGAAACTGTGGTATATCTACACAATGGAATTCTACTCTGCTATAAAAAAGAATGAAATACTACTATTCATAACAACATGGATGGACTTAGAGAAAATTAAGTGAAACAATAAAGTTAATTAAGTGAAAATTAAGTGAAACAATTCAGGCACAGAAAGAGAAATACCACACATTCTCACTTATTTGTTGGAGCTAAAAATAAATAAATAAATAAATAAACACAAACAAATAAAAAGTTGGTGGGGGGGGGAAGAAGACACAACAATCACAATTCCTTGAACTTGTTAAGATAAGTGAACAGATATGATATAGGGGAGAGGAAAGAGTGGGACTGGGGAAGAGGAACAGGTAAAGGGTCATGAAAATCAGCTACAATGTGTATTGAGAAGTTAAAAAAAGATAAATAACAGGTATAAATCACACACACACACACACTCACACACACACACACACACAGATATATATTTATTTATTTCCCAAGTCTAAGAAGCCAGGAGGTAGACACCCATGGCTAGTGTAGTGTTTCTACAGTCACAGAGGAGGCAGAATATGTTCCCCCCATGGAATTTTTAGATTATGACTGTCACACCAGTAAGGTTTATAATCAATATTTGAGCTTGGAGAAGAAGGGAGTATACCCTCTCTTTTAAAGAGACTTGTGGATGTCTCATGCGATCTTTCTATTTCGGCATGAAATTAGCAGTGTGCACCAAGGTAGGCATGTTATGGAATTTTGTAGGTAAAGAATTGCCGGCTCAGGGAGCAATGTGGTGACGCATGGAATTAGAAGACCTGTGTTCTTGGTCAGCCCAATCATTTACTAAAGATGAGACTTGGAGCGAATCACTCACTTCTGTGCACTTCAGCCTTTTCACTGAAAAAAAAAAAAAGATATTATCTTCCAAGTGAGAGATACTTTGTAATGATTAAGTGACAGGGAACACATGTGAAAACAACTGCAAACTAGGAAGTACCACACTAGCTCTGGGCAGAGCTGACTTTTTGGTTAACACCATGAGACAAGTAAAACAATAAAATATAAAGTGGTGGTTAATGCTTTTAAGAGCCAGCAGGTAGAATATTTTTCAAGAATTTACAGATGCATAGCTACTTTCTTTCCACGCTTCACTTCAGAACGCCTCTATGTTGTTTTGTTTTCCCAGGACAGATCAAAGTGTACATCTTCTGGGGATGCTTCTGAGTGTGAGAAAGCCAAATCCAGTTTCACTCTAGTTTGGGGTCAGAATGAATGATACTGAGAAAATGTGTGAATGCTGAGATCAAACAACTTGAGAGTAACATCATATTTTGCTCCCTTGGCCACTTGGTGGGAGCAGGAGAACCAGAGCCAAGGGGACGGGGGTGGGTGCAGAAGAATTCTCACAGCTCTGGTTCCAGACTGTGCCCCAACCTTGGGGGTGGAGTGAATTTTTATTACAGCATTGACAGGGTATGAGGAACTTAGTTAGCTCTTTGAGAGCTTAATTTTCTTTCATAGGACAAAATCATTTCTCCTTGGATTCATAAGATGTTTCTTCAAAGTCATTTCCTATTTTTGCTGATGTAACTGTTAACTTTCGGATGGAGCAGGTTCAGATGAATCTATTCCAAGGGGGAGAAACTGAGGCACAGAAGGAAATAAGAAATGACTCCTAGGACGAAGGGGCTCTTCTCTGTTTATCAGCGATAGCTCTGCTGCTTCCTCTGGGCTCTTGAGCAAGTTATTTATCGTTCTGAGCTTCAGTTTCCTCACTTGTAAAATGGGGCTCATGATACATGCCTCTCAAAGCTATCATGAGAGTTAAACAAAGCATCCGTGCAGTGCCTAGCACATCGAAATCATTCCCCATCCAACTAATGGTGCTCACTGTTCAGTCCAGGCCGGGGCTGTGTCAAGACACCCAGCATTCCTCACTGAAGTCTGATGTGCTTTCTACTTCATGATAATGTCTTTCCTGGCCCCTCTGTGGCCTCTGTCAAAATGTGGACTGCTATCCACTCCTCTCTTTATCTGGGCGGGAGGTAGAAAGAGGAAAGCAGAACTCTGCCTTCATCATGGGATGGTGTGATACGTTGACAGCTCTTAGAATGGTAAACAGAGAAGAGATCGAAGAGGTATACTTCCCCCCCAATTTACAAGTTGAGAAACTGAGGCCCAGAGAGGGGAGGGACTTGCTAGAAATCAACAGCTTTTCTATTTTCTTGGTGATTTTTTAAACCTCTCTAGATTGTGGCAAAGCCCAAGTATTTATGAATTTGTCTGTTTTGCCTTGTCTGGTCTCATATGTAAAGGGCATCATTTGGCACAAAAAGGAAGTAAAGCCCAATTACGGCTTCAGCAGCAGCTGGCACAGTTAGGGACTTAATATACACTTAATAGTGGTTTTATAATTCTTGGTTTGTGGCAGGCTGGCTTCTCCTGCATGTCACTAATTAAATGTATTACTCTGGTTCACCATGGAGAGAATGGATCGATGGATGTTGTAATACTCTGAAGCAGATGAAACACTTCTCAAATGCTTTGTATGAAATATCATTGGTCTTAGTATTACTGTCTTGATTCTTAATTCTCCACAGCTTAGCAACCATAATTAGTCTTTAAAATATCATTTTAGTCCACCAGTCAGAAAACTAGCTTTTGGTGGGGATAAAGGTAGGGAGGCCTGAGTCTACAGAAGAAGTTCTGTTGGAAGAATCCAAGTGTTGCAGTCCTGAATAGCATCTTAAAGATCTATAATACACTTCTCTGAATTTTCAGATAAGGAAAATAAAGCCAAGAGAAGGGAAGTACTTACTCTACGTTACAGAGAAAGCATGCAGAGAAAAAAAATGCTGCCTGGTGAATACTTTACAAGCAAAATGTGACTAGATGGTCAGCTCCTTGAAAGCAGGCTTTTTTACCCTTGACACTGAGCTGAGCACTTAGTGCATATGTGAGTGATCTATCAACTAAAAAAGTTCTGAGACAAGCTAAGTCATTTCATTTCTTGGGTAATAATTGTCTTTTTGATTACTAGCACAAGCCAAGGAAGAGAGAATATTGGCCTGACTACTTATCAGTATCAGAGCTCCAGGTCATGATTTTGGAGTCAGTGATCAATTTCTGCCTTTCCAAGCTAAAAGGACAAATCTTTTTGCAGAGGTGTAATTAGTTTAAAGGGTATAGTTGGCTTTTCTAGGTCCTGGCTCTGTCTTATGAATGTTGGGCATTTCTCATTGTGAGTCAATGCTTGGCCAGGGACAGTAATTAAGCCAAAGCTAAATGATGCTGGGTCCATGGCAGTGCCCAAGCACTGCTTTCTGGTCGCCAGCCTTCCCAGAAGGTCATATGATTTGCTGGCTGTGCCTGTGGAAGTAGGATATTTCCATTCAAAGACCTCAAAAGAGACCCTAAACACAGAGGGAAGATTTCTGGGATTGCTGGTGCAAAGTTGGGCTCCACTGTAGGCCTCTCCCTTTGCACCTCACAGATACCGTCTATGCCCCCAGGTTGGTACAAATAAGTCAGAAGGCAGCCTGTTCCAAAGACAGCCCCTGTCAAAGAAGCAAAGTTCTCTGTGCTGTTTCTTTTCATTAGCCCTACTTATTCAATACTAATACAGCTGAAGTAATATTAATAAGAAAAACACATACAATAATGAAAGAACACTAATTATATGACTAAGATTTTCAGACACTTGCCAACATTATCTTATGTAAACTACACAACCTTCTGAGGAAGATATTATTCAACCTATTTCACAGATGTGGATTTTGAAACTCAGAACAGTGAACAAGTTGCTATTAAGGAAGTTTATGTATTTCAAACATTCTTCTCTAACCCTGAAGTCAGTGTCTTTTCTACAACATTTGCACATTTCTTTACTGTTTACAAGCTAGATTCATTTGTACTAACTCACTTGACTTTTGAAACAACCCTGAGACCTAGTTTTTCTTATATTCCTTATTATTATGTTAGGAAACTTTCCAAATTTATATTTTTTTGGGTGAGGCAGAGCTGGTATTTAAATCTAGATCCTTCTGGCATTAGAAAATAATTGAGCTGATTTTGAATACCTCAATGTTGTCATGACCAGGATTTCAAGAATACCTGTATTTTGCCTGGATCACATCCTTGTGGGTTCCCAAGCAAGACATACTCACATGAAGGTAGGGAAAACAGAAGTGAAGAGCACATTATTATTAGCTGAGATTTGTCATAAAAACCCAGTGCAGAGAATTCTGAAAAACTCACCTGAACTATGTGGAACAATCTTTATTAGGAAGTTGAGCCTCAGACTAAAGCAGATCATGAGGCCAGCTGCTCTGTCCCATTACCACGCTTGGCAGGCATCTTGGATTTTTCCTCAATGTGGTCCTTTGAATGGAAGGGCCAGCAAAATGGAATCAAAGAGCTTAAACCAGGCTCTGACTTCTGATGCTCATTGACCTGCAATTATGAGTGTAGGTTTTAATAGAGAGGGAAAAGGAACAGAGGAAGAAATCAAGGAAACAGAACATTTCTTTCTCTTCATTCATATCTGATTTTGAATCATGTTGCCTCTTTTTACTTGAATTTCCCAGAACTGTTGGTTCTGGCTTTGCCTGTCTTTCCTCTCCAAATTAGCTTTATTTCAAATTTGTCAGATTAACAGGATTCTTTACTTGCTGCCTGTTCATCTGACGTATTTTTGTCAAACTTTTTCAGAATGCCAGTAATCTTAGTCCCTTCTCCCTGCAGCCTTGGCTATTGATCTTTTTTCTTCAAGGGCCACAGTTCTCTGTCTATTACTAATAAGTGACACAAAAGATCTGTCTGTTCATTAGACCATGTATTCCCAAGGTAAAAAAAAAAATGTAAAATTGTCTGATTTTGCTAGTATGAGATTGACATAATAAATATTGGTGGAATCAAATAAACAACATATACAGGGAGAATAGCTGGGTGTGGAATTAATCTCAATATTAGGGGCAGTGATGGGGAGTTATTATATAATTTGTATGAATTACTACAACACTTCAACTTAGACAGACTCTAGCATCCATCATGTATGTGTTTATACCAAGTGCAAACAAAGTTATTGGTGGTCTGGTCTGCGATAATTCAGCTCTGTTTAACTAGACATGTGGAAAATGGATATCTAAACAGGACATATAACAAGCACTTGTTGTTCAGTGAGTGTTAATGAGGAAGCAGATAAATTCTGGGATGGGAGTCAGGCTATCTTAATTTTCATCTTAGACTTGCCACTAACCAACCTTGTGAGTTGGGGCTAATTCTCCTTTCTGGGTCTCAGTTTCCTCATAGTAAGATGAGAGGAGGGCAGCTCTCAAATGCTGTGGATCTAGAATTTTGTGGAATAGAAGTTATTTGCAAAGGGAGAAGCAACAGATTGTCTGAAAAGCCCTCATCCTCTTTTTCTTTGAAGGCCCTATTTCAGCTCTTTTTTTCAAACTTTAGCTCTTACGTAGCATCTCTCTGTGAAGCTTATCCTGCATCTCCCGTTAAAGTGACGACTCCTGTCTTTCAATCCCCAATGCACTTCACTGAGTACAGTTTGCACCACTTAACACTTTGTATTTTGTATTATTTTGTGCTCATATCTTAGTCTTCTATTAAGCTTGTAGAAATCTTTAATAGCAGGGTAGATATTTAGTCCATTTCTGTATCTCCCATAGTCTCTAGCACAATGGCTGGCACACAGTGGATATTTATTAAGTGTTTTGTGGTATGATGACTAAGTGAATCAGTGTCTGGATGACCAAATAAATGTAGGAGTTCCGGTCAAGATGGTGGAATAGATGGCCCCCAGTGGCACTCTCTCCCACAAATCAACCAATTTACAGCTATAAAAATGTAACATCAGCCAAGCTGGGGATGCTGGACCTCAGGGGAAGGGGAGGAGAGACCTACGGAGTTCATAAAGGCAGCAGAAACTAAGATGAGAGAAAGAAATAACTGCTCTGAGTGTTTCGGGCCATGGCCATTTTAAGGCTGGAACTGCTGAGTGCATGGAGCAGGAGATGGCAGAAGCTACAGCTGTGCCCTTCAGATGGAGTTGCTTGGAAGTGGCAGGAGAGAAGAGGGCCTTGGTGGCCCCCAGGACAGCAAGACTACTAATAGGGTTTCATGGACCCACGCAGGAGTGAGGAGCCAGAACAACTGAAAAAAGGGAGCCATTCAGAGGCTGGTGAGTCATCACAAGGGACCAGCACAGGGCCTGACCCATGGGAAGTGTTTGGAGCATTGGCAGTGGGGGAGATGGGCCCACCCACCAGGAGAACACCGGGACACAGAAAGGACAGCCGACCCACCACCCCACTCAGAAGAGGCTGGTTGGCAATGCAGAATTGCATGGGGTGCTGTTTGATGAAAAAACTCAGGCTCAGAGCAGAGTTTCTACACAACACAGATCCACCCGGTCTCTGGAGAGCCAGAAGTACCTATAAGGTCAACCATTAAACCCTGAGCTGCACAAAAAACCTTCCCTAGAGAAATAGTAGCAAAGCAGCAATTTAGCTCAACCACACAGCTCAAGAGCTGGTTCCCACAGGAAGTTCCCCCACTTTAGAAGTAAGCAAAGGACAAAAAATTAGTTCCAGTCCAGGCACACCACTAGCACCTCAGGGCCTGCCTGGCAACCTGAGGCATGGAGAAGGGGACCAGACACTCCTCCCACGACCAGGCACACTGTGCCAGCACCTTGGGGCCAGCGTGGGGACCCAAGGCATGGACCGGGGACCAGGCACACCCCACAACCAGGCACACCACCAGCACCAAGGAGCATGCCAAAAACATCACCTCCATGTGGGTGGCTCACCACAGCCACCACAATAACCATGGCTGCTGCGAAAGTGGCTAGACACCACAACCACCACACGGATGGTCTGCTGACCACTGGAGTGCATTGACACAAGGAGAGTCACCAGCAGAGATAAAGAAAAGAAGAGGATGTCTCTTTCCCAAAGCCCATTTCAGAGTGACAGAAGAAGCATCTGCTTTATGATAATGTTGGGGGACCTGATCACACTTCTCACCACTGGGCGGATCATCTAGGCAACAGATCAAGAGAGTAACCATTATTCTTTCAGAAGGAGAGAAGAAAGGTAAGGTGGGATGGGGAGAGATTGGGAGCAGGAGGGGGATGGGGAGAGATTGGACAAGGGGCATAAAGAAGAATTAAGATTTGTAACTATATATGCTAGTAATATTGATTTGATCAGCATATCTCAATGTTGAACTGCAAAAATATGTATAATCAATTTTGATTCAATAAAAAAATTAATTAAAAATAAAATAAATAAATGTATAAATAGGTAGATAAATGAGTGAGGGAGACAGCAATGGACTGATTAATATAATGTCTGTTCTTAACTCTGTATGAGGCATTATGCTAAACACTATGTATATGATTTCACTGAATCTCACAAGAATCATCATGTAGGGTAGATATTATCATTCCTAATTTTCCCCAAGAATAAAGAAACAGAGATTTAGAAAATGTAAGCAATTTACCCAAAGATTTGTAACTCCAGTGTGTCTGACTACAGAGACCATTCTCTTAGCCACTGCACTACATGCCTGCCATCTCCAGGTGATGAGGCAGAGAACAAGAAATGTGTTTACCAAAATGCAGCTGTACACCAAGTATTAGAGATCAAATAGATGAGTTGTCCCTTTAGTATTTGTCATGTGTATCTTCTTTCCTTTGGAGTCTCAGAAAATGTGACAATCTCATTTTCAAACAATGTTTAATCAACCTGTGGCTATTCCTTCTCTAATGAGACCTCAGAAGAATTTAATACTTATTGGCCAACAGCCCATTATATTGGCCCAGTGTCAACTTTGGTGTTTACTTTTGCTGTATTTTATACTGAACATTCTATGCAATTATGCATAAGCTTATCACCATTTTATCTGGGAGTTCCCAAAATCTCCTCTATTTTAGTTAGCTATTGGCCTAAGGGATTTATTATAGTGAAACCTACATCAACTCAACTTGAAAATGTTTTTCTCATATTCCCTAGGTTGTGAAGCTATGTAACCTTCTTGAAGGTTAAGATTGTTTTGGATACTGACTGTTAATGTTGATATCAAGTTAGGATGTAGAATAATAAGCCAAAAAAATCTATAACTCAACCTTGACCTCAATCATATTTTGCAGTTAGGATAAACATATGGGGCAGTAATAGTGAACAACATCATTTATTATTTTTTAAATTGAAATTAAAGTTAAATTACAAATCTTAGTAGACTTTTTTTTTAGAGAAGTTTTATGTTTTCAGCAAAATTTAGCAGAAAGGACAGAGAGTTTCCATGCATCACTTGCACATGCATAGCCTCCCCCATTATCAACATCCTGCATTTGTTATAACTGATGAACCTACATTGATATAACACTGTGCTCTAACCAACTGAGCTAACTGGCCAGCCAAACCTGTATTGATATATCATTATCTTCCAAAGTCCATACTTTTCATTAGAGTTCACTCTTGGAGTTGTACATTCTATGGGTTTGGACAAATGCATAATGATATTATTGTATCATACTGAATAGTTTTACTGCCTAAAAATATTTCTTCTCCAACTATTTGTCCCTCCATCACCCTGAACCTCTCAGCAGCACTGATCTAATTACTATCTCCACAGTATTGCCATTCCAGAATGTCATATAGTTGGAATTAGACAGTATGTAGCCTTTTCAGATTGACTCTTTTCACTTAGCAACATGCATTTAAGGTTCCTCTATGTCTTCTCATTTCTAGGTAGCTCATTTCTTTTTAGCACTGAATCATATTCCACTGTCTGGTTATGCCACAGTTTATTTATCTAATCATATACTAAAGGACGTCTTGGTTGTTGTCAAGTTTTGACAATTATGAATAAAGATGCTGTAAATGCCTGTGTGAAGGTTTTTCTGTGAATATACGTTTTCAACTTATTTGGATACATACCGAGGAGCACAACTGTTGGATTGTATGATAAAATTGTATTTAATTTTGCAAGAAACTGAGGACCCAGTGTGCTTCTCACCTCCCCCAATAGGGGATGCATAATCAAGGACAAAAGCCCCCAGGAAACCCACCCACCACCCACAGACAATGCAGGACCCAATACTGCCCATCACTGTGACTGGGAGACCCTGCACCATTTCCGAAGAGGTGGTTCACAACAGCCATCTCCACAGCTTCTACCACTGCAAAGATGACTAGTCACCACAGTGGCAGCCACGACCACCTTGCAGTTTATCTGCCACATATTCAACTGCATTGACACAAGGAGAGTCACCAGAGGAGCCTGAAAAAAGAAGAGGAAGTTTTTCTCCTCAAAGTCACCTCCAGAGTAATAGAAGCAGCACTGATTTGCCAGGTGATCAAAAATCAGCTTAGAGATAATAGAAATAAAAAAAAAAAAAAAAAAAAAAAGAAAAGAAAGAAAATATGATGCTGCCATGGGAATACAGTAATTCCCAAGTAAGACCCTACAGAACAGGAAACCCTTGAAATGACTGACAAAGAATTCCAAGTAACTATCTTAAGGAAACTCAATGAGATAAGAGAAGACTCAGTTAGACAACACAGTGAAAAGAGAAAAAAAATATCCAAGATACGAAAGAGGGAATTTACAAAGAGATTAATACCTTAATAAAGAATATAGCAGAACTCCTGGAACTTAAGGATTCATTCAATGAAATAATAAACACAACTTGGAACTTAAGCAGCAGATTAGAATAAGCAGAAAAAAGGATCTCTGATTTTAAAGACAGTCTTTATGAAATAACTCAGGCAGACAAAAAAAAAAGGAAGAAGAATTTAAAAAAATGAAGAAACTGTATGAGAGTTATCAGACTACCTTAAGTGCACAAACATTCATATCAGGGGTATTCCACAAGGGAAGGAGAAAGGTAAAGGCACTGAAAACATATTCAATGAAATAAGAGCAAAAAACTTCCCAGATATAGGAAAGACACAGACCTTCATCCAGGAGGTTCAAAGATCCCCAAGAAGATTCAATCCAAGAAGATCCCCTCAAAGACACATTATAGTTAAATTGGCAAAGCTCAAAGACAAAGAGAGAATCCTAAAAACAGCAAGAGAAAAGCATCAAGTCACTTATAAGGGAGACCCCATGAGACTAAAAGCAGACTGCACAACTGAAACTCCACAGGCAGGAGGAAAATGGGATGACAAATTCAAAATATTAACAGAAAATAAAAACCTGCCAGCCAAGAATGCTATACCCAGCAAGGCTATACTTCAGAAAAGAAGGCGAAATAGTGTATTTCACAGACAAACAAAAACTGTGTAAGTTCATCAACACATAGCCAGCTCTGAAAGAAATTCTGAAGGGAGTCCTGCATCTAGAATCCAAAAACAATAATCACTACCATGAACACACAAAAAAGAATAAAACCCACTGGTAAAACTCAAATGGAAATGAGAAAGAAAGAAAACAAAATCTTACCTCAAAAAATGAACAAAATATTGAAGATGAATAATAAAAGGGGAAGAAAGGAACAAAAAATATTTAAATCATCTAAACAAAAAGTGGTAAAATGGCAGGAGTAAGACAATACCTCTCAATACCAACCCTAAATGTAGATGGATTAAACTCCCCACTCAAAAGACACAAATTGCTGGATTAGACTGGAAAGCTAGACTGAACTTTATGCTATCTTCAAGAGACTTACCTCATCTGTAAATATTCACACAGACTAATAGTGAAGGGATATAAATAGATATACCATAAAAATGGAAACACAAAATGAGCAGGAGTAGCTATTCTTATATTAGAAAAATAGACTCTAAACCAAAACCATAAAAAGAGACAAGGAAGGCCACTACATAACAGCAAAGTGATCTATCCAGCAAGAAGACATAACAGTCATAAATATATATGCACCCAACACTGGAGCACCTGAATATATAAAGTGAACACTATTAGACTGAAAGAAAGAGATAGACCCCAATACAACAATAGTGGGGGATCTGAACACCTCACTCTCAGCACTGGATAGACCACCCAGGCAACAAATCAAAAGAGAAACACAGGATTTAAACCACACTTTAGACCAGTTGGACCTGGCCGATATCTATCTATTTCATCCAACAACTACAGAATACACATTCTTCTCATCAGCCCATGGAACATTATCCAGGTTAGACCACATGTTAAGTCACAAATCAAGCATCAAAAAGTATAAAAAAATGGAAATCATCTCAAGCGTCTTTTCAGACCACAGTGGATTAAAACTAGAAATTAATAACAAGTGAAACTCAGGACACTATACAAACTCTTGGAAATTAAACAACAGGCTCCTGAATGACCTATTGGTCCAAGAAGAAATTTAACAGCAAATAGTTTTGCAAGAAACTGCTAAACTGTCTCCCAAAGTTACTGTACTATTTTGCATTCCCACCAGCAGTGAATGAGAGTTCCTGTTGTTCTACATACTCCCCAGCTTTTGGTGGTGTCAGTTTTTTGTATTTTTGCCATTCTAACAGCTGTGTAGTGATATCTCATGATTGTTTAATTTGTACTTCATGATGTGGAGCATCTTTTCATATACTTACTTGCCATCTGTATAACTTTTTTGATGAGATGTCTGCTCAAGTCTTTTGTCCATTTTTAAAAAATTAAGTTGTTCATTTTCTTATTGTTGAGTTTTAAAATATTTTGTATATTTTGAGTAACAGTTCTTTACTGGATACATCTTTTGAGAATATTTTTTCCCAGTTTGTGGCTTGCCTTGTTATTCTCTCAGTAGTGTCTTTTGCAGAGCAGAAATTTTTAATTTCAATAAAGTACAGCTAATCAATTCTTTCTTTAATAAATTGTGCCTTTTTTGTTGTATCTAAAATGGCATTGCCATACTCAACGTCATCTAGATTTTCTTCTGCGTTATCTTCCAGGAGTTTTATAGTTTTTCATTTTACATTTAGATCTACAATCCATTTTGAGTTAAAGTTTTTGAAGAATGTAAGGCATGTGTCTGGTTTCATTTGTTTTGCATGTGGATGTTTAGTTGGTTCAGAACCACTTGTCGGACAAAAAACCTGTTTTTTTTTTCCTTTGTATTGACTTTGCTCTTTTGCCAAAGATCAGTTGACTATATTTTTGTGGGTCAATTTTGGGGCTCTCTATTTTATTCCATTGATCTATTTGTGTATTCTTTCTCCAATACCATACTATCTTTGTTACTGCAGCTTTAAAGTAGGGTATAAAGTAAGTCTTCAAGTCAGATAGCATCAATCCTCTTTGTTCTTCAATTTTATGTTGTCTATTCTGGGTCTCTTACTCTCCATATAAACATTGGAATCAGTTTGTCAATATCTACAAAATAACTTGCTAGGATTTTGATTGAGATCTTATTGAGACTATAGATTAAATTGGGAGGAACAGACATCTCAATAACATTGGTTCTCCCTATCCATGAATGTGGGATCTTTCCATTTATGTAGTTCTTTGATTTCTTTCTTCAGTGTTTTGGAATTTTCTTTATATAGATCTTGTACATTTCATGTTAGGTTTATACGTAACACAAGTATTTCATTTTGGGGGGGTGCTGAAGTAAATGGTATCATGTTTTAAATTTCAAGTTGCACTTGTTCTTTGCTGGTGTACAGAAAAGAATTGAGTTTTGCACATTAAACTCATATCCTGAAACCTTGCTATAATTGCTTAATAGTTCCAGAAGTTATTTTTGTTGATTCTTTGGAATTTGATACATAGACTATCATGTCAGCCATGAACAATGAGAGTTTGATTTCTTCCTTCCCAATCTGTATCCTTTTTCTTTACTTTTCTTGTCTTATTGCATTAGCTAAGACTTCCAGTATGAAGTTGAAAAGAAGTGGTGAGAGGGGATATCTCGACTATGTTCCTGATCTTAGTGGAAAAGTTTCTAATTTTTCATCGGTAAGTATAATTCTATCTGTAGATTTTTTGGTAGATATTCCTTATCAGATTGAGGAAGTTCCCTTCTATTCTTAGTTTGCCAAGCATTTTTATCATGAGTGGGTTTTGTCAAATGCTTTTTCTGCATCTATTGATATAATTATGTGATTTTTCTTCTTTAGCTTGTTGATGTGATAGATTACATTAATTTATTTTCAAATGTTGAATTAAGTTTTCATACTTTGGATAAGTCACACTTGGTCATGGTGTATAATTATTTTTCTACATTGTTGCATTCAGTTTGCTAATATTTTGTCTAGTTCTATTGTATCACCACCTATTCTTAATGCATCAGCTATTCTGCAGTTCAGATTAAGTCAAAACATATTCTATTGTTGAATCAAATGAAAATATCACAGATATAGTATTTTTGTATAGAAAGTACAGGATGATGGAAAAGACAATTAATATTTATTGATTATCCCTACTAACTACATTAATTAATTTCTCATAAGTAATTTAGAAGTGTTACTATTTCCATTAATCAAATTAGAAAATAATTTTCCCTTCATTTAATCCTAAATATGTTTTATCTGTACAGAGCATAAGTTGTGGAAAATAATTAAAATCATCTCCAATACCCACCTAAGAAGGAGCAGAGCCAAAACCTGAGCCCAGATCTACCTGATTAAACATTCATGCTATTTCCTCTATAGCATATATAGAGCAGCTTATTTTAGACTGATGAGTCCCATAATCCTTGGAAGTGATGCTGAAATGGGAGAAAGTCATCAGAATTTATAATTCTTCAAACAATAGATGTAAGAATTCGCCTGTGCCTAATCTTTCTGGGGGTATCAGGTCATCTGTGTAGCCTCAGGGGTTCCTAAAAGAAGGATGCATAAGAATAACATCTTCCCTCTTGCTCCCTCATCTAGAGGCAAGGATTTGTAATCTGACAGTCACTGGTCCAGTGGTCCAGTCGCAAATATCACTTCTCCTGTGATATCAATGATACCTCTTTTTCCCACTTGGACTCTTGGGAGTGTCTTATTTTTTCACGAATGAACCATGGACACCCAACTAGTGTCTATCATGTAGGTGGCCTAGGACCCTGTCCATAAGGCAGGCTGTCTGCCTTGGATCCCTTCCTTAGTTGTAAACAGATCCTCAGCCCACAGTGGGGCCACAGTGCTCAGTCAAGTTCTTGCCATCCCCACTTTTGCTTGGTTGGGCCCCATTCCATCCCCTTTGGTCACTACTTACAGCCTTGTCATATGTGGGTAGATTTCCTCAACAATGGGCAATAAAAATTCAACTCTGTAGCATCTGCCAAAAGTCCAGATTTTCTGCCACTATTTTCAGCTTACTCGAGCTAGGACAGACTGGAGATTGTGACCACTCCTCCTCCCACACTCCTACTGCCATCTGAACTTACTGGCTGCCCTTTTACTACTGGCATCTTTAATAAAATTTTCCTTAGTTCTGGTGCTCTCAGTATCCCTGTAGCCCTATTTTACATTAAGCCTATGGCAGGATATTATGAATGTATAATGCAGGATGCACTGTGAAGTCCAGTTCCTTAATATCACCTGTCCAGTTCCGAACTGAAAAGAATCAGACTCAATTGAGCTGTCTGACTAATAGGGCAGTCAGTATTATGACAACTTCCCTGTTAATGCTTTCCAATGTGGTTGTTTCAGGGTTGGGAAGGCTGAGAATTCTGATAAGCTCAAACATGCTGTGCTAAAATGATTGCATAAACAGATTTGATTGATGATGACTAGTCACTAATCTCACAGAATGCTTGGACTAGTGCAACTTCAGGAGCACATCAATGCCACTGCCAAATTAGTCCAGGCTGATGCTAAGGCTAGACAGTCCATTGCTATGAGTAACTCATGCAGCTTTACAAACATGCCTCAGATCTATTTGTTTCTTTGATCCAATTGGATTCCACTAGGACATGCTTTCATTCTTATACTACTGTGATTTATGGACATAATGATAAGCTTTGTGGATCCTGAAGTTTAAAAGGCTTCAGCACCCTGGTCTAGGGAAGTCATCAGATTCAGTGAAAACAAAGTTGATCTCAGCATCAAAAACTCTGTCTCAAAGTCATGTGGCATCAAGTCATAAAGTTGGTCTGTTTCTCCTCTCTCCCTCTTCCTTCCTCCTCATTCTCTTTGGCAAATTGATGAAAACATGACCTATTGAAATAAAGCTAATTTTAGTTTTAAAGCCATTAGGAAATAAAGTACTCGGAGAATTTTAAGTAATTTCATTTTTAACTGTTAAGATATTTAGATACAATGCATCACATTTTATGCTTGAATGCACTGTCAAAATCAAAAGCACTGTGTCCTGTGAGCTAACAAATTGGTGGTGGTATCTATTTAAAAATTTTGATATCTCAGTGAAAAATTACTTGAAAGCTTTTCTAATACCTTATTTATAAGGAAAAGTTCTAGAGTCATTAGACACCTGTGGGATGGATTCTTAGTCATCAAAGGTCTGTTATCAAATTGATATTGTTACAGTTTGCTCTTGACTTAGACATAGTCTTATTTCTGAGGCCGATGTCATTCTCATTTTGATTTTGGTCTTATTTAATTATTTATATTCCTTACATTTCAAGAATGATCTAGCCATAGGCAAAGAGTTAATTACTAGCCAATCCTATGTGACAGGTAGTAAAGAGGCTCCCAAGAAAAGATCTTAAAGTCTTCTGTATAAAAAAATTTCATGTCCAGAGAGAGATAGTAAAGCACTTTAAAAATTGCCACTAGCCACCCTTTACATACCAAGCATACAAAAAGAAGACCAGATCAAATATTATTATCCTTAGTGTGTGTACAGTCTTCTACAAGATACAGAATAAGAAGAACTAACATTTCTTAAATTCTTACTGTGTGTTGGATATTTCACTGGTTCCAGACATGCAGTTATATGTAGTGGGTTGAATAATGTCCCCCCAAAACTGACTGAAGCTTGAATTGGGTCCCCTAAGTTTTACGCATTAGAAACTTGTCCCTCACTGTGACTATTAAGAGGGTGGGAGATCCTATTACGGTAATTGAAAGGTGGAGCCTTAAAGAAGTGATTGGATTGTAGGACTGTGCTGTAGTGAATGGATTAAAAATGGTGGTCAAGGGCATGGTTCTGAGGTTGTTAAAGGAAGAGGACAGTCTGTCTCTCTTTTTCTCTGCTTTCTCTGCTTCCACCGTCTTGAATGTGAGACCCCTAGGTCACTGTTGCCACTATTGGATGGACTTTGGGCTTTCCAGCCTCAGAAACTATAAACAATAAATTTAATTTTCTTTATAATCCACCCATTTCCAAGTATTTTGTTATAAGCAATGGAAATGGACTAATATATAACTTGTCTGAGACAATGTATCTAGGTAGTTTTGGAAATGGGATTGAACCATGTTAGTGTAATTATAGGGCCCTGACATGTAACTATCATATGACCCTAATATATGGAAGTACAAGCACAATTTTTTGTGAAAGAGCATTGTGCAATGTTCTTTGGGATCACAAAAAAGACAATGCCTGCCTTTGACCAGAAGGCCTGGGGAGCTGGTTGGAAAGTGTTCACTTAAGTACCAGTCAGTGACAGCACTGCTCCATGAGTGCTGGCCATGAAGAGTAGGCAAGGAGGAATGTCACAACACAGAGCCACCCTGGGTGGCGTTGGGAATCAAGGGAAGGATATGTACATAGCCCTGTTTCCTCCATTCTAAAACAGTGCCTACCTTACTGGGGACATTTTCTCACCAGGCTTCTTAAGATAGTGTTCTTATTACTAAAGTATAAATTAACAGGCGATTTGCTGTCAGAAAGATAAAAGTTGAAATCTCTTCTCCATAATTTGCTAGTTTTATCATTTTGAGCATACAACTTCAAATCTCTGAATTTTAATGTTATTGTCTGTATAATGGGGATATTAATACATATCTCACAAGCATATTATGAGAATAATAACTAAAATTTAAAAATTGGGTGAGATATGACCTACCGAGCTCTACACTTGCAATGTAGCCTGTTGTTCAGTCAGAGTCGGTATCTCCTTTTCACACCTTGCTCAGAGGGAAAGTTTTTAAATCACTCTTTTGTACTTTGGTACAATCACACTCCAAACTAGATCTTCTTTCTCAAAATGATAGCTGAACACCAAGCCTGACATTTTACTGACTACTTCTCTTCAGAGATTTCAATGTCAGAGATTTTACTAAGGGTGTTTACTTGGGTCACGTTTTGTGCTGCAAAATTCAACTCCAGAGCAGGTGATTTTCCTGCTTTTTATTCAAGGCTTGGGGCTTCTAATCTGTGAGATAGTCCTAAACACTATGATGAAAAGCAGTGGGGCAGTTGAGTCCCAAGAGATATCCCGAGGAAAGCAAAACCCAACAGTTCTGCCATCACCTCTGGTGAAATGAAAATGTGAGGGTCCAAGGGTTATCTCAAACTCTAATGTGATGTTCCTATTTCCCTGGACAGCGATACAAAGGCACAGCTGTGCTCTGCAAAAGCACTGACATTACCGTATTTCCAAACAGCCTCCTTCCCATCAGCAAGTAAGCAGTCTTGGTTGTAATCAATAAGTGCATTAGAGAATCCGTGACTGGGAACTCCATTCCTTAGGCTACTCACCGTGATGCCATTCTCAGATCATTGTCAGGCTCGGGGAAAGCATTTTGACCATCCTTCCAGTTAGCTGAATACGTTTATTTAGTGTTGAATTCTGCCTTGCTGAAAGACCCACCTCAGCATGCCAATGAAGTACATCAGATGGTACTTCACACAACTAACATAATTTCTTTCAGTTTATTTATTTGCTTTTACCATCTCCTCTGCTGCCTCATTTTTTTTTTTTTTTTTTTTTGTCCTTTTCGTGACCGGCACTCAGCCAGTGAGTGCACCGGCCAGTCCTATATAGGATCCGAACCCGCGGCAGGAGCGTCGCAGCGCTCCCAGGGCCGCACTCTACCAAGTGCGCCACGGGCTCGGCCCTGCTGCCTCATATTTTATCCTCTTTCTTTCTTCCTGAGAAATAAAGGCTTGGTTTGGTTAAAAAACACTTTTTTTCCCCTCTGTTCAGACTTCATATCTTTGGTGGAATCAAATAAACTGTATTTAATAAAATTTCAAACTGGTTTAGTTTTCTAAGGTGCTAAATACATTTTTGTCCTTAAAAACACTATGTTCCTTACATATTTCATTCTATGGATACTTGCTGAGCATTGTGTAGATGTAGTCCTGGGGATATAAGTGTATATCATGTAGTGTCTGCTCTAGAAGAGATGTCAGCCATGTAGGAAGTAAAAGATGTGACTAAAATTATTAATAAAATAGAACAGAAAAAAGTAATTCAGAAAGATCAAAAGGGAATTCATTTTTGCTGGACAAGGCACCGTTTGACTGGATCTTGAATATTTACTGAAAGTAGTGAAACTACCACTTGGTGATCAAGATACACAGGAAGGATGAGTAATTGGAAATCATCCCTAACTAAAGGTGTCTGATTTCTCTGGATCCCCAGATGCATGAAGGGAAGTGGTGGGAAAAAAGGATGGATATAGATTCATGCTGATGTATTCAAAGTACTGAACAATAAAAAGAATGACTAGACCCCCAAACCCCTTACCCAGGGGTCTGTTCTTCAAACCGATCTCTCTTTTGGGTGATCCCTTTGATGTTATCTGTTGTAGCAACATTATAGTATTGCTTGGTGTCAAAGGATTAGGGCAAATACCCAGAAGGAGAAGTAGAAGGCATGACCTGGGGTGAGAGCCAGAAGGATGCCATATCTTGTCTTCGCCCTCCTATGTGGTACTCTTCAAACCCTACACACCATTGTTGCAGTTTTTACCCAGGCTGCCAAAGAGGGGCCTGTTTTGTGATAGAAAAAAAGCTGTCAATAGGAAGAGTGGAACCACAGTGATCTGCAAAAAATAACAAAAGGCCAATTTGATTATTGTGAGAACATGAACTTTCAATTACTAATCTGAAATCAAAGATATTGGAAACATTTTATGTCTTTTGAATAGTGTTTCATATTCAAGGTACAGCAACACATCTCCCAGTTAAAAAGGTTTTTATTGATAGACTGATTATTCATACTGATTAAATGCACCAGAGCCAAAATTTATGGGTAAAACTCAATGCTTTCTAGCAAAATCACTGTTTTTACAAACTAGAGTGAATTAGGGTATTTATTTCTTTTTAAAGAATAATGTAAAATGCTCACAAATGTGTAGGAAACACAATGAGCCCAATATTCGAGTTATTTAGTACTGTCAATAAAGAATGGGTTTGAGAAATAGATTAATAGTAAACATTTGTGCAAAAGAGTACAACTCTTGTCAATTGTATGCAACAACTCATTTTTTATGTTTATTAATGAAGGAAGGCATAATAAGATCTCTATATCTATGTATTATGATAGCCATTGAGAATCTGTGTATACTCATGGATAATCTAAAACTGCTGCTTATTTAAAAAGTTAATTGATGTAGAAGTTTAAAAAATTTTGACTGGTTTTCTTTTCTATTACTACTCAACAGTGTTTTCTATTATGCCAAATATTGTTGGGTGAAGAAAATAAAACTCATAAATTCAGTTTCATTGTTTACATACATTAATAAGTTGGCTTGACGTCTATAAATCATCTGTTCTGGAAGACTGTCAGAAAGCTAAGTTTTTCTCTTCTTAGGTAAGGAAATCAGTGATTACATGACTCGGTTCTTTGTATGGAAAAGCAACTGAATGAAATTTCTTTCAGATATCAGTAATAGAGAAAAATGCTGGTGTATCTCATTACTTGTTAAAGAAATCGAATAAACCATTCAAAGAAATATAAGCATAAATATAAATATAAATATAAATGTGTTTTCTTGTGACCGAGCACAAAGTCATCACTATATACTCAACTAATGTTCATGTGACCTAGAAGTAGTCTCTCTTCTTAAAATCAAATGTTTTATCAAGATTAGTTGAAAATTTAATCTGAAAAAGTAGATTTTGATTTCAGTATGGGTATAAATAAATAGGAAAGGCCTGTGCTCTTGTTGTAATACTAAGAAAAGTCAAGACAAAATAATTATGCTTATCTATGAGACAACTGACGAGTGGTGGACAAAGGGGAGCCTAAATGACCTGACTTCCAAAGAGAGAAGCCCTTCATGGGGAGCAGTGAGTTGCCACAGCCTCCTGGGGTTCAGAGGAGCAGGGCTCTGGGCATAGTCAGGCAGAGGAGAGACTTTGCCTGGTTGGAAAAGGCCAGCTGGACTGGAGGTGATGACAATGCAAGATGGAACGAAGCCCACAGTACCTCAAACACAGCAATATTTTAAGTAGCCTGAAAATCCTTCCTGCTCTCCTCCAAATGTTCCTTTAGCAGGGCGATGAAGGTGAGGCTGAGGCACAGTAGGAATCTGCATGTCTTGCACATTCTCACAAGGTCTCGAACTGGGTGCCCTCCTGTGTTAAGTCTAAAGGTGGCACCTCAGCCCAACCTCCTGCCTCAAACATGGATAAAATCAAAGAGATTAGACCCCTCCCCAACACAACTTCACTGGGAGTGGGGACTGGGCTGAAAAGAGATGAGTTTAAATCTTAAAGCTGATATCTAGTTCCAGATCAAACTGACTTTTGGTGAAATCTGGATGACCGCCTCTTTACCTCAGCTGACAAAATAAGAAAGAGTTTATATTATCTGGGAGAAGGCAAAAGAAACCAAAAGAAACAAACCAATGAAAACCCCCAAAACTTAAGTATTCCTCAAATTGTTTTTCAATACACTGTCTGATATAAAATAAAAAAAGGTACAAGATATAAAAAGAAACAAGGAAATGGACCCACAATTAAGAAAACCCCTTCTGGTTTTAGTACCACATGTAATCCTTCAAAGCCACCTGCTGCCTCTAATTACTGAGCATTTCTGGAACTGCAAAGAACTTGTCACCTGTTCTTGTTCTGTACTCTCTACGAGCATGTAAGTTTCCACTTTCTCCCCATGGCTAGGGTATTTAGCACCCATTTATGTACTTCCATCTTCTAACTTTAAAAAAAAATTCTTCACCTAGTGTTACCTTCTTTTCATTTTTATTCATTTAGTACCATTGTCCAGATGCTTCAGAAGAAAGCAGAGATAAATGCATGTATTCAATCTGCTATGTTTAACACCAAATTGTCATTTTAATAATGATAACTAAGCTGTCACTGAGCTTTGGGGTTGCAACCTGTTTATTATTTGTGTTACATTTTGAATATATAAAAATTAAGTTATTTATATATGTAAATTATATATATAATTATTGTATATATTATAATTATATATTTGAGACTCCTATAATGGATATAAAGCTCAAGGTTACACCCAGGTGACAGCTGACTTTGACATGGTCTTGCCTCTTAGATGGCACAGTCATATTATGGCTTTGTGGAGTCCTCATTCCCTTGATTTTCTTCTCCCTGTGCTTCTCTCTCTCTCCCCTACCCTCCCTCTCCCCCACCCCCTCTCTCCTTCTCTCTCTCTTTCCGACAGCATTTTTAGGTGTTTTCGTTGGGAGGGGGGGTTCAAGGTCTCTAATCTGCCATGCTGCCAGAAATAGTAATCTCTTCAGTTTCTTTTCAAATAAAGTTTGGCAATACTACAACCTGATAGCTGGGTCCATGTTTAGATTCACTGATTCAACATAGCCAGGTCTAAATCTCTCCTAACACCTTGTAACTAAAACTAGGGACTTGGAAACCAAGGCCTGAACCTTCACATTTACAAGAGTGTGTGTTTCTCCCATAACCCAGACAGAGGTATTTCAAAGTGTAGCAGGTATTAGGCACAAGGCTTTGGGGTCAGACAGATCTGGGATTGATACCTGTACTCTCACTTTTTCTAATAGCATGAATCTTCTCATTTTATTTTACCTCTCTGGTCTTGTAACCTTGGATATAATCATGCCTATGTCATTGTTCTTATGAGGATTACTCGGAACTGAAAACGTGAAATGTTTATCACTGTGTCTGGCACAAAGTAGTCATTCAAAATAATAACTATTAATAGTTATGAGTCTGTCTTTTGGTCTGTCTTCAAGTAGGTATATTCTGAATAAGTGTGAGTAGTAAGGACATGTAATGAGGTGAGTGTTCATACTTTCTACCTTAAAAGGGAATATTCTGGATCTATGTATTGAGACTTACTTAACGGGCTTATGTAGAAGTGATTTGTCATCAGTCCTCAGCTCCTTATGAAAACTCAGAGCAGTTGTACAATGTTTGTCATGATCAATCTTTAGGCCTCTGAGCATAAGTTGCTCTTGGGTTGAAGGACATCTCCTGTATCTGATGGCTTCATCATCGAGCTACAAGCCTTATGCAAGTATGACAATTGGTAGTAGGCTTTGCCAGTGGTTTAACTTGAAAAAAAATGGTTCTTTACCTCTGTTGTGAAAAATGGCTTTGGAAATGAGTGTACTTGCTACATTCTGGAATACTTATCATCCTTAAAGCCTGAGCTGCAGTGATGTATATTAATAATTCAGTGGTACAATAACTTCTTTTACATCAAAAAACCTGAAATGGTTTCCCAAAGGTATTTCAATGTGGTCTCTCTACATCCACGTGACTGAGGAAATAAACTGTTGTACCAATTGTTGATGCAGCAAATCTCCAATCTTGATGCCGTGTCTTTCAGAGGAAAAAAAGTATCTGGCTTAAGCATAAGCAAATGGATTAGCTAATGCCTTCCTCAGGAAGTCACTTTTTTATCCCTCGTTAGAAATAAAACAATTTTTAGCCAATCAAAGGAATTTTTCAGGTATAAACATTATATTTGTGAGGTACAGGATAAAGCAATAGCCCATTTCTGTGTTGATTAAAGGGCAATTGAAGACACTTAAAATATAATTATATTTTGATCTTAGAGGTTGAAATATTGTGTGTGTGTTGATCTGTGGGCAATTTCCTTTTCTTTGTTATTTATTGGATTAGTATATTTCACCGCCAACTTCCCACCAACCCAGACATACTAAAAAAAATTACTAAGCACCTAGTATATGTCAAATGCTGGAGACAGAAATAGATGAAAGGGAGACCAGACCCTTGCAGCACTGGGGCTCAGTCTAAGGCCTGGAGGGAAGTGCACACAGCCCAGCAGGTGTTGAGGTGAACTGAGACCTGCACAGCATCCAGGGGCTCAGTCTACAGCCACAGAAACCTAGAACAGGAGCCAAGGTGGTGTAATATAGATACTGCCACACCTTCTGTCACCACAAGGACAGTTCAACACCACAGTAGCAGCCTGGGCCAATCTACAGGCAATCTGCCACTCATTTGACTACATTGATATAAGAAGAGTAACCAGTAGAGCCTGCAAATAGAGGAAGAATTCTTTATCCTCATAGCCAACCCCAGAGTAATGGAAGAAGCAAGTCCTCTAGCAGAGGACTAAACATCAATGAAAAAATACTAGAATTACAAATAAACAAGAAGATATGACACCACCAAAGGAATACAGTAATGCTCAAATTCAAGACCCCATAGAACAGGGGATCCCTGAAATGTCTGAAAAAGAATTCCAAGCAATGATCTTAAGAAAGCTAGAAGAAATAAAATAAGACTCAATTAGAGAACACAAGGAAACAAGAAAAAATGTCCAGAATTTGAAGGAGGAAGTTTACAAAGAGATTAATACCTTAAAAAGAATGTAGCAGGACTCCTAGAAATGAAAGATTCACTCATTGAAATAAAAAAAAAAACACAACAGAGAGTTTAAACAGCAGGCTAGAACAAGCAGAAGAAAGAATTTCAGATCTTGAAGATGGTCTTTTTGAAATAAACCAGACAAAAAAAGGAAAAAATAATTAAAAATAATGAGAAAAACCTAACAGATAACAGACAACCTCAAGTGCTCTAACATCCAAACTGTGGGTATTCCAGAAGGGGAGGAGAAAGGAAAAGGTATCGAAAACCTATTCAAGGAAAAAAATAACAGAAAACTTCCTAGGGGTAGGGAGAGATGCAGACCTTCAGATCTAGGAAGCTCAAAGGTCCCCAAACAGATTCAATCCAAAAAGATCCTCTCTGAGACATATTATAGTCAAATTTGCAAAGCTCAAAGACAAAGAGAGAATTCTAAAAGCAGCAAGAGAAAAGCATCAAGTCACCTATATGGGAACCCCCCATCAGACTAACAGAAGACTTTTCAACTGAAACCCTACAGGTCAGAAGAAAGTTGAATGATATATTCAAAACAAAAAAAGAAAAAAATTGCCAGTCAAGAATTCTTTACCCAGCAAGGCTCTCCTTCAGAAATGAGGAAGAAATAGTGTATTCCCCAGACAAACAAAAATTGGGGGAGTTCACCACCACACAACCAGCCCTGCAAGAAATTCTCAAGGGAGTCTTGCATCTGCAATCTGAATAATGAATGTCACTATCACAGATACACAAGAAAGAGCGAAACCTGCCATTAAAACAAAAATGCCAGTGAGAAAGAGCAAGAAGCTAAATCATGCCACCTCAAATATCCAACTAACATTGAAGAAGAGAAATAAAAGGGGAAGTAAGGATCAACAGATATTTAAAACACCTAAACAAAAAGCAATGAAATGACAGGAATTGAACGATACTTATCAGTAACCACCCTAAATGTGAATGGATTAAACTCTCCATTCAAAAGGCACAGATTGACTGATTGGATTAAAAAGCTAGACCCAAGTATATGCTGTCTTCAGGAGACCCATTTCACATACAGGGACACACACAGTCTAAAAGTGAAGGGATGGAAAAAGATAACCATGCAAATGGAAACCAAAAATGAGCAGGAGTAGCTATTCTTGTGTCAGATAAAATAGACTTTAAACCAAAAAAACATAAAAAGAGACAAAGAAGGACACTATATAATGATAAAAGGATCTATCCAGCTAGAAGACATAACAATCACAAATATACATGCAACCAATACTGGAGCACCCAGATATATAAAGCAAACACTATATATATATATAAAAGGCCCTAATATGTTAATAGTGGGTGACCTGAACAACCCTCTCTCAGTGTGGGACAGATCTCTCAGGCAACAAATCAACAGAGTAACCACCCTGTTTAAATTACATATTAGACCAACTGGAACTGGCAGTTATATACAGAATGTTTCACCCAACAACTAAAGAATATACTTTCTTCTCATCAGCACGTGGAACATTCTCCAGGATAGACCACATATTAGGTCTTAAATCTAGTCTCAGCAAATTAAGAAAAAAATGAAATCATTCCAAGTATCTTTTCAGACCGCAATGGACTAAAACTGGAAATCAATAACAAGCAAAGCCCTGGAAACTATACAATTCATGGAAACTAAACAAAAGGCTTCTGAATGACCTATGGGACCAAGAAGAAATTAAACAGGAAATCAAAAAATTTCTTGAAACTAATGAAAATAAAGATACATCATATCAAAACCTGTGGGATACTGCAAAAGAAGAACTAAGAGGCAAATTTATTGCAACAAATGCTTACATCAAAAGGATGGAAAGACTTCAAATAAATGACCTAACACTATGCCTCAAAGAACTTGAAAAACAACAACAATCCAATCCTAAAGGTAGTAGATGGAAAGAAATGATTAAGATCAGAGCAGAACTAAATGAAATAGGAACCCAAAAAATGATAGAAAAGATCAACAAAACAAAAAGTTGGCTTCTTAAGAAGATAAATAAAATAGACAAACCATTAGCTAGTTTAACAAAAGAAGGAGAGAGAGAGAGAGAGAGAGAGAGAGGACCCAAATAACAAAAATCAGAAATGAAAAAGGATACATTACAACTGATACCACAGAAATATGAAGAATCATTAGAGACTATTATAAACAATGGTATGACAACAAATATGAAAAACTGGAAGATGTGGATAAGTTTCTGGATATGTACAAACTACCCAGACTGAACCAAGGAGAGGTAGAAAACCTGAACAGACAAGTAACAAGCAACAAGATTGAAGCAGTAATCAGCAATCTTCCAACAAAGAAAAGCCCAGGTCTGGATGGCTTTACAGCTGAATTCTACCAAACCTTTAAAGAGGAATTAATATCAATTCTCCTCAAACTATTCCAAAAGTTTGAAACAGAAGCCATTCTCCGAAAATCATTCTATAAGGCGAGCATAACTCTGATACCAAAACCAGATAAAGACACAACAAAAAAAGAAAATTACAGGTCAATATCCTTGATGAACATAGATATAAAAATCCTCAATAAAATATTAGCAAGCAAAATACAGCAAGACATCAAAAAAATTGTATACCATGATCAAGTGGGATTCATCCCAGGCATGCAATGTTGGTTTAACCTATGAAAGTCAATTAATGTGATACATCACATCAACAAACTCAAGGACAAAGACCATATGATTATCTCAATAGATGCTGAAAAGGCATTTGACAAAATTCAGCATCACTTCATGATAAAGACTCTCAACAAATTAGGTATAGAAGGAAAGTATCTCAACACAGTAAAAGCCATCTATGACAAGCCACCGCCAGTATCATTCTGAATGGGGAAAAACTGAAAACTTTTTCCTTAAGAACAGGAACAAGACAAGGATGTCCACTCTCACCACTTCTATTTAGCATAGTACTGGAGGTACTAGCCAGAGCAATCAGACAGGAGAAAGAAATAAAGGGCATCCAGATTGGAAAGGATGAAGTAAAACTGTCCCTATTTGCTGATGACATGATACTATATGTAGAAAAACCTAAGAACTCTATCAAAAAACTCTTGGAGCTGGTTAATAATTTCAGTAATGTTGCAGGATACAAAATAAATGCCCCCCCCAACAAGTTGCATTTATATTATCCAATAATGAGCTAACCGAAAGAGAAATAAAGAAAGTAAGCCCATTTCCAACAGTCTCCCCAAAAATAAATACATAGGAATCAATTTAACCAAGGAGCTGAAAGATCTCTACAATGAGAGCTACAAATCACTATTGAGAAAAATTAAAGTAGACACAAAACAATGGAAAGACATTTCATGCTCTTGGATTGGAAGAATTAGCATTCTGAAAATGTCTATACTACCCAAAGCAATCTACAGATTCAATGCAATCCCCATCAAAATACCAATGACATTCTTTGCAGAAATGGAAAAAAACAATCTCAACATTCATATGGAACAACAAAAGACTCCAAATAGCCAAAGCAATCCTGAGCAAAAAACATAAAGCCAGAGGGATAACACTATCTGAACTCAAATTATACTACAAAGCTATAGTAGGCAAACCAGCATGGTACTGGCATAAAATTAGACACTCGGACCAGTGGAGCAGAATAGAGAACCCAGAAATTACCCCTCAGGCTTACAATCATCTGATATTTGACAAAGGGAACAAAAATCTACATTGGGGAAAAGACTGCCTCTTCAATAAATTGTGCTGAGAAACTTGGATATCCATATGTAGAAGAATGAAACTAGACATGCACCTCTCACCATGTACTAAAATCAACTCAAAATGGATCAAAGACTTAAGGATAAGACCCAAAACAGTAACATTACTAAGGGAAAATATAGGTGAAACACTTTAGGAACTAGATCTGGGCACAGAGTATATGAATATGAGCCTGAAAGCACAAGCAGCAAAAGAAAAAGTAAACAAATGGGACTACATCAAACTAAAAAGCTTCTGCACAGGAAAGGAAACAATCAACAGAGTGAAACAACAACCTACAGAGTGAAAGAAAATTTTTGCTAACTATGCATCTGACAAGGGATTAATATTCATAATATACAAGGAACTCAAGGAATTATACAGTAAAAAAACAAATAACCCGATTAAAAAATGGGCAAAGGAACTGAATAGATATTTTCCAAAGGAAGACAATCAAATGGCCAACAGGTACATGAAAAAATGCTCAACATCACTAGTCATCAGGGAAATGCAAATTAAAACCACATTGAGATATCATCTCATCCCAGTTAGACTGGCTATAATCAAAAATAATGAGAATAAGAAATGCTGGTGAGGATATGGAGAGAAGGTAACTCTCCTGCACTGTTGGTGGGACTGTAAATTAGTACAACCACTATAGTAAACAGTATGGAGGTTTCTCAAACAACTACAGATAGATCCTCCATATGATCCAGCAATCCCACTTTTGGGTATATATCCAAAGGAATGGAAATCATCATGTCGAAGGGATACCTGCACTCCCACGTTCATCACAGCTCTGTTTACAATAGCCAAGACATGGAACCAACCTAAATATCCATCAATGGAAGATTGGATAAGGAAACTGTGGTATGGATACACCATGGATACTACTCTGCCATGAAAAAGAATGAAATTCTCCTATTTGCAACAACATGGATGAGCTTGGAGAAACCTATGTTGAGTGAAATAAACAAAGCACAGAAGGATAAATACCACATGTGCTCACTTATAAGTAGGAGCTAAGAGAGAAAGAAGGAATGAATGAAAAACCCCAGTGGTGTGTTGGATTTGCAGAGGGAGAGAACATACCTAGGGATACAAAGTGGAGTGGGGAAAGGGGGATGGAGAGGGTGGTCGGGGGTAATTGGGTGGAGTACACGGGGTATAATCACAATTTGTGGTAATGGGCATGCTGCCAGTGTAGATCTGACCATTACATCTTAGGCACAAGTGGTGGCAATTTGCTTTGCACTGCATGAATACTCATAAGCAATAAAAACAAAACATAACATTAAAAAAAAAATAGATGAGACCTTGTCCCTTTCCTAAAGGCAAGGAGCCTAATGAACAACTCAGAAACTCAGAGGTGGAAGAGACTAGATGTAGAAAAGGAAGATGCTTAGGGCTTCACAAAGTGGTGGTATTTGAAGATAATCTTAAGGAATTGCTAAGGCAAAGGCAAGGGGAATGTTATTTCAAGAAGAAGGAGTGTCATGAATAAAAACAAAGAGGGACAAGAGAGCTCGATGAGTTTAGGGAATAAGATGTCATACATAGCTCAGCTTGATTAGAATTAGGAGGAGATACAGCTCAGGGATAAACTCATAATGGACAAACCTGAATGACAAGCTTAGCATTTGCCTTTTGTCTCCCATGCAACTAAAAGACACCAACAGAATGACATGATCAGATTTATGTTTTGTGTGGCAGACTGTTGGGAAGATTTTCAAGGAATTGAAATGAGATTTAAAAAATTACAAGGTACTGCTTAGATATTAGTTATAAATATTATTGTTAATGTTTTAGAGGTGAAAGAGACTAGAGATGGGGAGCTTTTCTGATTCCTCTCTCTGGCAAGGGCTGGGTTTCCTGAGTTTCCACAGAGCTGGAAAGGACACCACACAGGGCCTGTTACCTAAGTTGCAGCCCACAGTGCTAGAGCAGGAATGTCAGGTCATGTCCAAGGGTGATTCCTGAGTTGACTCTGTATAACTGGCTGTAGATGGATAGTCAAAACCAGAGGCACCCTAGAAGTAAACTAGCAGATGAGACTTGGATCAGCACACGCCAGTGAGTGAATTAGTGCAAATAGCATCAGAACTGGCAGAAACAAGAGGAGGGAATTTGACAGAAGGATTAATGCATGAGATTAGTGCAAGAAATAGTATCAGAACTGGCAGAAACAAGGCGAAGGAATTTGACAGAAGGATTGTCTTTCTTATTGTTCTTTTTATCCCAGCAAGCTGTTCAAACAGGCTAGGTCCAAACAGGCAGAACAGATGAGAGATGATGAGACAGGAACCACTGGCAACACACTGTAGGAGGAAGAAGAGAAGAAATTCCAGAGATGTTAGGAAGACCTGATGGCTGGTGAGATGAGAATGAGAAATTAAGATACTTCTGTGTTTTCTCAGCCAGCCTGAACAACTTGGGCAAACAGAAAGAAGACTAGATTTAGGAAGTAGGTTATAAGTGCAGCTTAGGAGTTGCTGAAGATCTAGAAAAAACTGTCTAGGTTGGAGTTAGGAATGTTGCATTGGATCTCAGGAGAAAGCTTAATGCTAAGTATGTAGATGAGAGAAAAATTCATATACCCTGTAACCACAGTCTCTGGTATCTCCTTCTGTATCAATCATGCACTAAGTTCTCCAGCTCTGCTTTGGGTTGTGGTCTAACAGATCCATTCGTGGGGCTAAAGAAGAAGCAGACAGTACAGGTTGCATGTGAGGGTAAGAGCCTGATCAATTGCCTGCAGACGTGTATACAGTTCCACATCAAGGAGATTGTTTTGGTAGAAACTGATATATGCAATTCAGGTGAAGCAGGGCCCATGTAGTATGTCTTCCTGTTTGTGAGGAACTGGAGAAATTGTCCTCATGGTCTCCTGTGCTTGGAGAAGTTTCATCTTCCTCACTTAGAAACATGCCCACTTTCCTTTGAGTTCTTGTGAACCTAAGTTGTCGAATGACAACTGAGATGTGAATGGAAGGTTTCTTTTGCCTAGATTTGGCAGGCTCTGAAGTGCAAAGTCTTCAGTTCTGTTGCCCCACCTGAGGAAGGTAAGAGGGACTTCAGATCACATCTAGTCTTTCCACTGGGGAGATCTGAGGCTGGTTTCGTCTTCCTCTACTGAAAAGCAACACATTTTATTCAGAGGGACATTATGTTATCTTATAGACAATAGGCTTTTGTTACAAATGAGAATGACATATTCCTTCTCAATGTGATTTTGACTAGGAGCGTGGCATTCATTGTGCCAAGAAGCGCTTCACTCCTTCTGAATTTGTTACAATAGAAGGGCTGTCTCATTAGATGGCAGTGGCTCTGTCTTTAGCCATCCCAGATGGTGGAACTTGCTCCAGGTACATTTTTTTATGACCCCAAATTTCTCTTCTGAGGGATGGGAAAGCCCTCAGATTATACCATCACACTTTTATTACCAAAAAGTGACTAGAAATTATTTGGTGGCTATCCACCTTTTGATTTGACCATGAGTTTTCTCCTCTCCTCTTGAGCCATGACTAGGAAAGAGGAGAACCATTCTCTTTTCTTTTTTTACTTTTGGTCAGGAAAGGAGAGGTGAAGGAGACTGTTGGTAGAGACGCTCTCCTAAAAAGTAGGAAACGAGACATGTCAGAAGAACTCAAATGCCAACTTAAAGATGATTCTTCTGGCCAAATCTGAGACAATTTGAGCATCAAAATTAATGATAACAATGGTTGTAGCCCATTGCAAAGGATCTGTGAGTCTATATTGATAATATTGATATTGAAAAAGAAGGAAAAGCTCTTTCTTATCATAGGACTGTGCAGTCCTAATTAAATGCTAATAAATATGAACAGAATAATGGAGATAAAAAATTATCAAATTATTTGCAAATAATAATGGACTACGGCAAGATTCGTTAACTGACACTGAAACTATTAATCATTTGATAAGAAACAGGATATTCATATAGTCTCAAAGAATCTCAAAATTACTATTAAGTGTAAAGAGGAAATAGTGACTTTAGAGTGAAGAAACCTGATGGATGCTACCTTAACTAAATGACCAAAGTCAACATCACCACTGATGAGACAAACCCACATCATGTATTTCCTGAAATGACGCACTGAGAAGGACACAATATCACTGATGTAGGATTCCTGTTAGAAACGCATATCCTGAGGAAACACCAAACGGACTCAAGGTGAATGACATTCTACAAAATAAAAGACAGTTAAAAAAAAAATGTCAAGGTTATGACAGAAAGGCAGAGGAACTGTTCAATTAAGAGAGTCCACAATTACATACGAGGTGTGATTTTGGATTGAATTCTGGACCAGGAAAAATATCTATGAAGAACTGTATTGGGACAGCTAATTAAGTCGAATACGAATATTTCCTGATTTTGTTAATTGTACTGTGGTTTTGTTAGAAATTGTTTCTATTCTTAAGGAATATGTTTTGAGGTATTTAGAGTTAATTTTGCATGATGTTTATAGCTTCCTTTCTAATGTATGAGTATATGCACACACACACATATATATATGTGCACATACAGAAGGAATAATTAAACAAATATGGCAAAATATTAAAAATTGGTTAATTTGCTGAAGGGCATATGAGAACTCTTTATATTACTTTTGCAACTTTCCTATATGTTTTATTCTTACACCTTTCCTATATGTTTGAAAATATGTAAATACAAAAAATTACAAAATGAAAGTATAGGAAGCTTGATGTTCCTTTAAAGAGCTATCATGCAATGTTAGTGTAGAACATGGGGAGCGGGTGAGGGCTCACAGCCTCAGCCTGAGGATACTAACGTTGTCATCTCTGCTTGGTTAATTATTTCTCCTGAGCTCAAGTTTCTTCTCTTAGAATAATAGAAAGAGGAATCTGTACCCCATTTGCTTCACATTGTGAGCATTGATTTAGAAAATACACGTGCAAAGTTACTGAGATTGGCAACAAGACACAAATAGGCATTTTTATTATTCACCGTAAGTGCATGAATAAAATACGGCAAGAACTTGTTTGCTTAAATCGATACTTTGCTTTCCATAGTTGTGTATATATTTTTAAGGAAACGATATAAACAAGAAAGAGTAAAACCAAAAAAAAATTTATTTTTAAGATAGGGAAACTTTGCCCTGATTCAGCCCTTAGACCAGCAAGATAGCTATTATGATTGAGGGTATAAGAGAAAATGTGACTGGACTGCTCCATCTTTAAAGTTCCTGATGTGAGACAATCTGTCATATCTTATAATGGGCATGAGTGCATGTGTGTGAGTGTGTGTGAGTGTAGGAGGTCAGGGAGGAGTTTGTTATGAGGGGCTGGGTGGCCTCTCATTTGGAACTCAGCAGGATCAAATGGTTATAGGAAGGTGTTATTAGGGAAGGAGTGTAAGCTGCCAGAGTTGGATCTCTGAAAGGCACAAACATTTATAAATTCAAGTTCCAGAGGATTAGGTGTGAACTCTTGACCAAGAGTGGACAGCCCCCTTTTCCTATTTTTAGTTCTGTTTTTGAGATAGAGTTTGCACCAGAGTATGAAACAATTTGAGCTAGACAAAAAAGCAAGTCTGGGTTAATGTCGTGGGTACTGTTTGTTCTGGATTGGCCAGATGCTCTGTAATGATTGCAGAGTACAAACGTGTCCACCACATTTCAAATGCTATAGAAATTGTAACACCTCTGTTTGGCATGTGTGTGCAGTGGGGTGAAGACAGTCGCATTGAACAAATATAGACAAGTTCAGATCAGCTGGATTATTGTTAGTAATATGCTTCCTCACTTTTGACTAGAATAAGTGGTGAAATAATGTGAAATTGAGACTATCAATCTATCAGCTCATAGATATTTTCTTGGGTGTCAGACATTTCAAAATACATGTGTCAGATCTTGATGCATCACATTCTAGCCCAATCCCTAATCCCAAACTTGCTCTAGTTAATGAATGGCTCATTCCAATGAATGGAATAATCATCTACCAAGGTGTTTGCTAGCTCTGGTCAGTGACAGGTAACTATTTACAATAGCAAGATCCGAAGAGCTTGAGGAATGAGCAGATTTTTCTTTGAAACAACTTGACTTGAATAATTTTCAGCCAGCCCTATCTATGTCCTTCTCTCTTTGACAAAGTCCCTTCAACCATAAATGTCCTTTCTTCCTCGTTCAGGCCACACCCAAATGATCTTTCAGGACCCTGGTCGCCTTTAGGTCTTCCAATCCTTCCAGAATTTTCAGCTTGTAAGTTGGAAATGATTTTCCCTCTACTGAAGTACTGTCACATTTCTGGGGGCCTCTTTTGAGGTACCATGTCCTTGCCTGTCATGCATCTATTTGTGCATGATTACTTTCTCTACTAGACTATAAGTTCCTCGAAGACAGGTACCATGTTCAACTTATCTTTGTATCATCAAGTTCCATTTTCCACATAGTAGAAGCTTCATAAATATTTTTGCATGAATACAAAAAGGACCATGTTGGTAAAATTTATGACCATATAGCTTTGAGGTTAAAAGTGTCTAAAAAGGCCATCTGTGTTTTGGATTTCTCTAGAGTTGTGACATCAAATATGGTATCCACTAGCTATATATCACTAACTTTAAATTAAAATGAAATAAAATTTTAGAAATTAGTTCTTCAGTCTCACTACCCACATTTGAAGTGGTCAGTAGTCACATATGCCTAGTCACTACCATACTGGCAGTGAGGTGGAGAATATTTTCATCATCACAGAGAGTCCTGTTGGACAGTGCTGGTCTCGTGCATGGTAATCCCAAGTTTCCAAATCTTAGTTCCTGAGCCAGCCACACTTGCGTTCATCTACCTCGATCCCCGTACTTGCTTTTCCTATCCAGCCTTGTCTGGGATGCTGGTAGATCATTTGTTCGTATATCTAAACTAGCACTCCTGGATAAGAAAAGCTTTGCATAGGTTGTCTATATCTACTAATTTTGTCAAGTTAGTTAGACAGTTAACCTACTTGTTTGCTTATAAGCAGCTTTATTGAGGCATAATCTACATACCATAAAATTTATCCATTTTGAGTGCATAATTCAAAGATTTTTAGTAAATTTACAGAGTTGTTTAGCCTTCGTCACAATCTAATTTTTAGAACATTTTCATCACCCCCCAAAATTCCGTGTGCCCTTTTGCTGTCATTCTCGATCCACACCCCAGTCCCATACAGCTACTAACCTATTTTCTGAACTTATAGACTACTTTTCTTGAAATTTCATATAAATAGTGTTGTGCAATATATAGTCTTTTGTGTCTGGCTTATTTAAATTAGCATAATGTTTTTGAAATGAATTTATGTTTGTAACCTATATCAGTACTTTATTCCATTTTATTAACAAATAGTATTTTATTGTATGAATGTACCACATTTTATTTGTTCACCTAAGATGGACATGTGGGTTGTTTCTGCTTTTTGGCCATTACAAATGATGCTGCAGTTAATATTTGGATAACATGTCTTTGCGTGGACATATGTTTTTAATTTTCTTGTGTACACACCTAAGAGTGGAACTGCTGGGTCATATGGTAAATCTATGGTTAGCATTTTAAGAAACTGCCAATCTTTTTTCCAAAGTGGCTGTACTATTTTTCACTTCTCCCAGCGATATGTGGTGTTCTAGTTTCTCCACGTCCTTCTACATCATTGTCAACACTTGTTGCAGTCTGTTTTTTTATTATTATATTTGTCTAGTAAAATGACATCTTCTGGTTTTAATTTGCATTTATTTAATGGCTAATGCTGTCGAGCATCTTTTATGTGCTTATGGGCCATTTGTATATCTTCCTTGATGAAATGTCCATTGAAATATCTTACCAATTTTAAATTTTGGTCTTTTTTTTTTTTTTTAGTATTGAGTTGTGAGAGTTCTATGTTTATTCTGGATACAAATTTTTTTTTTTAAATCAGATATATCATTTACAAATATTTTCTCCGTGTCTGTGGCTTGTATCACTATTTCACAGACAAAAAACCTAAAGCTTGGAAATCTTAAGTCATTTAACAGCTCTGAAATCACAGACAAGAGATTTTGCTGACTGTAAAACCTACAGTCTTCATTGCTATTTGTTCTTAACATCCATCCATTGGCCACAGATTTGCACATTTCATCCCTTAATCTATCTGGAACTTTTGAAGAAATAAATGCTTTTCCCATAATAGCTTTACTTTAATATAATATTTACTTAATATCCCAGTTTTTCTTTTGAATCTAGGAATTCCAATCACCATTCCAAGGGGACTGCAATCTTATAAATAAAAATATTTTCCATAGCATTTAAAAATATATTTACTAAGGTGCTTTGGGATCCGTATTATAAAGTAATTGCATAATTTTATAAATAATTAAATAGTATAATTTTGAAATGCTAGTCTAATTGTGAAATTCTTTAGCATTTTGTGAATTCGTTGCGAAGAGAGTTAAAAAATAGGTGCTCACAGTGTTAATAGACTTATTTTTAGAATCCCTAATAGATTAACACTGATGGCCTCATCAATCTGTTTGAGTGTCCCTGGCATCTATGGTTTTCACTGATGGGTGATATTTATTACTGTCTTAACAAGTAGTTCCAGCCAAACCTGCTTTCATGTCATAAGTACAGGGAGATATTCATGTAGAAAATGATGCAAGAATTAAAACATAATTTCAAATTTATAGATAAATTTTTAAAATACATAGCTCGTCATTTCTTTCTTAATATGAAATAAAACAACCGTGACACAGATACTGAAATATGGTTAAGAAATGCCCGCCCTGTAAAGACCACTTGTAGGAGGAGGTTAGGATTTATCTTTTTAATCCAAATACCTTTTCTCAAATAAAGACCTTTAAATGGTTTCTTCTTACTGAGTGTAATGATCCATTGCGTCTTCCTTTGCCATCTTTTTCCATGGCCAGCAGCACTAGTGAGTTATAAATAAGTACTCTGTGGGAGTCTTTGTCTCAATTCAAATAATAGTTTAAAACTTCTACAGTGATCTATGGACCTTGCCTCAGGAAAACAAGGTAAAGTAGAAGAAATAATATGAAGAAAATTCAAGCTAAACCTGCTGGAGTTTTTGACGTCCGTGTGACTCTGATATAGACAAATCAACTCTGGCTAGAAGATGTTACTTACTTCCTTTTCAATATTTTGATTTTGTCCTTTGTAAGCTGGCTCTAAACACATTTCTTATCTCAAAGATACTTTTAAAATTACTTCTTGTAAAAAAAAAAATCTACAGATCTTCTCAATAGGGCTGTTCATCAAAGTTTTGGGAAAATGGAATAAATAAATAAATAAAAATTTAAAAAATACAACTTTCTTAGCTTTGGAGCCTATCTCTTTTACTAAGTCCTGCTGGGTATTCACTCTAAATCCCTAGGCTGATTATACTCTTTGCTGTATCAAAGGCAGCATTTCATATTTGGTCAACTAGCTAGCATGAATAGCCACCGAATTTAATGGAATACATTTTTTTTTTTTTTGGCCCAATGCACATAAAACTGTGATTTAGTGTATATTTTGACAAACACAATTGCCTTCCTAAGATAAGAACTTTTTGGCCACCTGTGATTGGATGAGGACCTATAATTATTTCTGTCCAATAGGGTGTGAGCAAAAGTAACATGATTTTTCTGGGCTGAAATCTTCCTTTCCAGTGCATAACCCTCAAGAGATCTCTGTTCCCTAGCTTGATGACCACCAATGTTTGAGATGGTGACTGCTTCTTAGACTGAGACCCTGGGTGACTACACTGAGCAAAAGCCTCCCTATAAAACCATGATGGACATACAGCATGAGCATGAAATAAGCTTTTGTTGTTATAAGATACTAAAACTTTTGGCTTGTTACTAGAACATAACCAAATTTATCCTAACTGGGACATTTTCCTACTCCTCACCCCTTACTGAAAAACATTCAGTGGATACAGGATAAAGTATGCACTCTCTGGCACTCAAGACTCCCATAAATATGGCTTTATTCTATTTTTTTTCTTGTCTCAGGCTGATTCACACACCTTACCTTCCTGTAGAACTGGACTCTAAGTCCTGCCTTTCTTACTTTTTTTATTTTTATTTTTTATTGTAATGTAGTTTATTGTACACATCTGTGAGGTACAGAGTTGAATATCAATACCTGTGTGCAAGATGTGATGTTCAAATCAGGATGATTAGTATATTCGACATTACACAATGTAGTTATGTGGCCCTTTACCAATTTCTCAATAACTTCCCTCCTTCCCCCTTTCCCACCTCTGTTAACCTCAGTTCTGTTCTCTCCTTTTGAAAGTTCAACATATTATTGTGATGTATATTTTTTTCCTTTTTATTTATTTGGTTATTTTTTAACTCCCACTTATGCGTAAGGACATGCAGTATTTCTCTTTCTGTGCCTGGCTTATTTCACTTAACATAATTTTCTCTAAGTTCATCCATGTTGCTGTGATGGCAGTATTTCATTCTTTTTTATGGCAGAGGAGCATTCTACTGTATAAACATACCACATTTTCTTTATCCAGTCATCCATTGATAGACAGCTATTGTAAATAGAACTGCAATAAACATGGGGGTGCAGGTATCCCTTCAACATGAAGGTTTCCATTCCTTTGAGTATATACCCAGCAGTACAATTACTGGATTGTATGGCAGTTTTATCTGTAGTTGTCTGAAGAAACTCCATACCTTTTTCCATAACAGCTGCACTAATTTACAGTCCCACCAACAGTGTAGGAAAGTTCCTCTTTCTGTGCATCCTTACCAGCATTTGTTATTTTGTCTTTTTGTTAATAGCTAGTCTAACTTGTGGTTTTGACTTGCATTTCCCTGATGCTGAGTGATGCTGAACATTTTTGTTTTTCATGTATCTGTTGGCCATTTATATGTCTTCCTTTGAGAAATGCCTATTTGGCTCCTTTGCCCATTTTTTAATTGGGTTATTATTATTATTATTATTATTATTATTTACTCTGTAGGTGTTTGAGTTCCTTATATATTCTGGATATCAATCCTTTGTTAGATGCACAGTTTGCAGATAATTTCTCACACTAAATAAGTTGTCTTTTCATTCTGTTAATTGTTTCTTTTGCTCTGCAGAGGTTTTCAGTTTGATACAGTTCCATTTGTTTATTTTTCCTTTTTGTTGCCTGTGCTTTGGAAGTCATATTCATAGAGTCTTTGCCCAGTCCTACTTCCTGAAGTGTTTAACCTATGTTTTCCTTTTAGGGTTTTATAGTTATGGGTCTTATATCTAAGTCTTTAATCCATTTTAAGTTGATTTTGGTATAAGGTGAGAGGTATGGGTTTAGTTTCATTCTCCTACACATCGATATAGAGTTTTCTCAGCACCATTTACAGAAGAGGCTGTCCTTTCCCTAGTGTATGTTCTTTGTGCCTTTGTCAAAGATCATTTGGCTATAAGTACCTGGGTTGATTTCTGGGTTCTGTATTATGTTCCATTGGCTCATGTGCCTGTTTTTATACCAGAACCATGCTGTTTTGGTTGCTATAGCTTTGTAGTATAATTTGAAGTAAGATAGTTTTATGTCTTTGGCTTTATTATTTTTTTTGCTCAGGATTGCTTTGGCTATTTGGGGTCTTTTGTTGTTCCATATGAATGGTAGGATTGTTTTCTATTTCTGTGAAGAATGTCAGTGGTATTTTGACGGGAATTGTATTGAATCTGTACATCACTTTGGGTAGTATGGACATTTTCCCAATGTTAATTCTTCCAATCCAAGAGCATAGAATGTCTTACATCTTTCTGGATCCTCTTTAATTTCTTTCTAATAAGATTGAGTCTTCCTTGAGGTCTCACTGCTTTTCAACTGTGTGTGAATTTTTCCTTTTTGAATTTCTTTAAGTATCTTGTTATTGTTGTGATTGATTGTTTGTGGCAACTTTTATCTGCTTTTAATTTTTGTATCTGTGAACTAATGAATGAGTTTAAGAGCAGGCCCCGTGACTTATTCATATGTGTATCCTTGTATAAATCAGCTCTGTTTCTAGTTCATAAGAAGTGTTCAATCAATGTTTGTTGTATCAAGTTGTCCTATGCTTAAAAATTTAACTTAATAGAAATAGTAGATTTTTATTTTTATTTTTTTGGATTCTATCTTTCCTCAATCAAAAGTGATTCATAATAATTATAAATGCATGTAAAGTAGGAGACATCTGTGAATTAATTATTCTACTAGCGTTTTTTTCTGATTCATATCTATCTACTATTTATTGTTATTATCTCAATTACCTATCTGCAACTTTGTGATAAATTTATTATGTTTACACGGTCAAACAGGTATATCAGGAAAAGCAACAGTCCACTGCCACATTTTGATCCATTCCTGATTGTATACCCAAGAAATACATAAAGCATTTCTGATTTGTGTTCTTCTGTAGCTTCTGCCATATTTTAAAACAATAGACATATGTAGTCATTACAGCTTTGGACATTAAATATTGACTCTGGTGGGAATTTCATTCATTAACATAATCTCATTCATTAACATAATTTCATTCATTAACATAAGATAACCCCCATCTCCATATACTTATGTCAGTATTTTTAGTCTTCTTATTAGTTACCTTTGTATTTTAATGTCTGTAGTAGTCCATTTCCTGTTGCTTACAACAAAATACTTGAAACTGGCTAATTTATAAAGAAAAGTGGTTTATTTCTTACAGTTTTGGAGGCCAGAAAGTCCAGGTTCCAGGGGCACATCTGGTGAGGGCTTTCTTGTGGTGGATGCTCTTTTCAGAGTCCCAATGCAACACAGGTGAGAACGTGATTATCTTCACATGATATCTTTTCACATATTTTCCTTTCCTTATAAAGCCCCCAGTCTACTTACACATAACCCATTAAACAATTAACCCATTACTCCTTTAATGGATTAATCTATTCACGAGAGCATAATCCTCATGATCCAATCACCTCTTAAAGGCCCCACCTTTCAAATACCATATTGGAAAGTAAGTTACAACACGAGCTTTGGTGAGGACAAACATTCAAATGGTAGCAATATCCTTAAAATTATGTTTCTTGTTTGATCACTTATTGACAGTATCTCTTGACTGCCCACTTGGTGAAATGAGGGTATGACAAGTCTGTACTTCATATCTTCTCCCTACTTACACCAACTTTCTTTTCTTATCTTCACCTTTACTTTAAAATTTTTAACCTTTACAGTTTTCTTTGTAACCTTAATTAAGTCTTCTGTGCTTGGTCAAGATGGTCATTTTAAAAGTTTAAAATCAATAAAGTGCATTTATTTTATTGACTAAGTAAAACTATTCACTGAAGAGCTTGAGTATTATGACTTAATTTACTTCTTGTATAGCAGTTTGACTTTTTCCTTCTGTTGTTTCAATTGCCCTAAAAAAAAGTCCAGCATCGTCAGCCTTTATGATATTTATTTTTATTATTTATTTATTTTATTATGAATATTCCTGAGATACAAAGCTGGTTTTCACCCCTCATAGCATGATGTGAGGGCTAGATTCACACTGGCAGCATACCTATTACCAGAAATTGCTTTTGCACCCCCTGTCCCACACCCAATTATCTCCACCACCCTCCCTCCCATCCTTTCCCCCTCACTCCACTTTGTATCCCTAGGTATGTTCTCTCCCTCTTCAAGTCCAACACACCACTGGGGTCTTTCATTCATTCCTTCTTTCTCTCTTAGCTCCCACATGTGAGTGAGATCATGTGGTATTTATCTCTGTGATTTGCTTATTTCATTCAAGATAAGTTTCTCCAGGCTCATCCATGTTGTTGCAGATGGGAGTATTTCATTCTTTTTTAGGGCAGAGTAGCATTCCATGGTTTATATATACTGTAGTTTCCCTATCCGATCATCCATTGATGGACATTTAGGTTGGTTCCATGTCTTGGCTATTGTAAACAGAGCTGTGATGAACATGGGAGTGCAGGTATCACTTCGACATGATGATTTCCATTCCTTTGGTTATATACCCAGAAATGGAATTACTGGATCGTATGGAAGATCTATCTGTAGCTATTTGAGAAACCTCCATACTGTTTTCCATAGTGGTTGTAGTAATTTACAGTCCCACCAACAGTGTAGGAGTGTTCCCTTCTCTCCACACCCTCACCAGCATTTGTTATTCACCATCTTTTTGATTATAGACAGACTAACTGGGGTAAGGTGGTATCTTGATGTAGTTTTTTAATTTGCATTTCCCTGATGACTAGTGATGTTGAGCATTTTTTCATGTACCTGTTGGCCATTTGTATATCCTCCTTTGAAAAATGTCTACTCAGTTCCTTTGCCCATTTTTTAACTGGGTTATTTGGTTTTTACTGTATAATTGCTTGAGTTCTATGTATATTCTGGATATTAATCCTTTGTCAGATGCATAGTTAGCGAAAATTTTCTCCCGCTCTGTAGGTTGTCATTTCACTCTGTTGATTGTTTCCTTTGCTGTGCAGAAGCTTTTTAGTTTGATATAGTCCCATTTGTTTATATTTTCTTTGGCTGTTTGTACTTTTGGGCTCATGTTCATAAAGTTTGTGCCCAGACCTAGTTCCTGAAGTGTTTCACCTATATTTTCTCTTAGTAATATTACAGTTTCAGGTCTAATACTTAAGTCTTTATTCCATTTTGAGTTCATTTTAGTGTATAGTGAGAGGAGCATATCCAGTTTCATTCTTCTGCATATGGATATCCAGTTTTCCCACCACCACTTGTTGAAGAGGCAGTCTTTTCCCCAATGTGGATTTTTGTTGAGTTTGTCCAATATCAGATGGCTGTAAACCTGAAGGGTGATTTCTGGGTTCTCAATTCTACTCCACTGGTCTGAATGTCTATTTTTATACCAGTGCCATGCTGTTTTCATTACAATAGCTTTGTAGTATAATTTGAAGTCAGGTAGAGTTATGCCTCCAGCTTTACTTTTTTTTTTTTTTGCTCAGGGTTGCATTTTACCAACATCTCAGTAAAATTCTCTAATTGACGAACTCTCCTTTTTTGTAGGATGTCCCAGGTCTGACACTCTAGGTTGTACTGACTCCTTTCTAGCCCTGCCTTCTCTTTATTGCTCTCTTGGCTGAATCCTGAATCTCATTCTTTCTCATTCTTATCCCCTAATTTTGCTGGAGCATATATTTAAGCAACTTCCTAATAATGAATTTTTTGAGTGGAAAATTTTCTGAACATATTCATGTCTGTAGATGTTTTTATTCTTACTCTTGATTCATATTTTGTTTGGGTTCAGATATTGCCTGGAATAAAGTTCTAGGTTGAAAGTTATTTTCCTTTAAGGATGTGAGGGCATTGATGGCGATAAATCAGATGGCAGCATAATGATTCCATTTTCTTTATTTTATTTTTAATTTACTTTTATTCTTGGCCATGAAACACTCAGTACATTTAAAAAGACTAAGATCATAGAAATTAATAGAAAATATGTTCTCTGACTGAAATAACAGAAGGAAATTTAGAAAATTCACAAATGTATGGAAATTAAACAAACTCTCCTTAATAAACAATGGGTAAAAAGAAAAATCAGACAGAAATTATGGAGTACTTTGAGATAAAAATCAAAGGCAACATATCAAAATTTATAGGATGCAGGACTCATGCAGTGCTTAGAGGAAAATTTATACATGTAAACACCTATATTAGAAATAATGAAAATCTCAAATCATTTCTATTTTATCTTAATAGAAAAAGAAGAGCAAACTAAGCCAAAAACAAATATAAGTAGGAAATAACAAAGATTACAATAGAAATATATGAAATGAGGAGTAAAAGAACAATAGACAGAAACAACAAAACCAAAAGTTGCTTCTTTAAAATGATCAACAAAATTTTCAAACCTTTTCTAGACTGACTGACCCAGAAAAAAGGAGAGAAAACCGAAATTACCAAAATCAGAAATAAAGCAGTGGAATTATTACATTGTCATTGTTTTTTTTTTTTTTTTTTCTTGTGGTGGTAAGGTTTAGTTTCTTTCTCTTGCTCATTTGTATTTTTGTTCTATCAGTGGGTTTTGTTCTTTCTTGTGTTTTTGTAATAGTGATTATCATTTTTCAGATTCCTGATATAGGACTTACTTGATGATTTCTTGTAGAGCTTGTTGTGTGGTGGTGAACCCCCACAGTTTTTATCTGGAAAATGCACTATTTTCTCATTTCTGAAAGATAGCCTTGCTGGGTATAGTGTTCTTGGCTAGCAGCTTTTTTCTTTTAGTATTTTGAACATATCATCCCATTATCTTCTGGCCTGTAGAGTTTCTATTGAGAAGTCTGCTTTTAGTCTTTTTAGGGGCATCCTTATAGATGACTTGACATTTTTCTCTTGCTACTTTTAAGATTCTCTTTTTGTCTTAGAGCTTTGCCATTTTGACTATAATGTGTCTTGAAGAGGATCTTACTGGATTGAATCTGTTTGGGGATCTTTGAGCCTCCTGGATCTGAATGTCCACATCACTCCCTGCACCTGGGAAATTTTCCATTATTATTTTGTTGAATAGGTTTTCCATAAGTTTTCCTTTCTCCTCCCCTTCTGGAACACCCACGATTTGAATATTTGTGTGCTTAAGGTTGTCTGCTAGCTGTCTTAGATTTTCTTCATTTTTAAAAATTCTTTTCCTTTTTTTTTTTTTTTTTTTGGTCCACCTGGGTTATTTAAAAAAGACTATTGTCAAGATCAGAAATCTTTATTCTGCTTGTTCTAGCCTGCTTCTTAAGCTCTTGGTTGTGCTTTCTATTATTTTGTTGAGTGAATCTTTCAATTTCATGAGTTCTGTTAATTCTTTTTTAAGGTATTAATCTCTTTGTAAATTTTCTCTGTCATGGATTATTTTTCTCATTTCATTATGTTGCCTAACTGAGTCTTCTCTTGTATCAGTGAGTTTCCTTAAGACTGTTGCTTGGAATTCCTTTTCAGTTATTTCAAGAGTTTCCTGCTCTAGAGGGTCTGGTATTTGAGAATTACTATATTCTTTTGGTGGTGTCATATTTTCTTGGGTTTTCATATTTCTGTCTGGTCATCAATGTAGACATATAAGATGCTTCTTCTACCACTCTTTTACCATTCTGGAGTGGGCTTTGTGGAGAGTGACATCCTCTTCTTTTTGCAGTCTCAGGTGATCCCTCTCCTTGTGTCAATGCAGTCGAGTGTCTTGCAGGCCACCTGTGCAGTGGCTGTGGCTACTGTTGTGGCATTGAGCCACTTTCATAGCAACCATGGCTGAGGTGGTGGCTGTGGTGGGACACCTGCACAAAAGTGGTGTTTTTGGCATGCTGTCTTGCCTGCTTCTGGGTGGAGGGGGCTTCCCTTGGCTCCTACCTAGGAACTGGGCATTGCTGTCTTGGCTGCTTTTGGGTGGAGGGGGAAGCTGCCCTCAGCTCCTGCTTAGAACCATGGGTGTTCTCTCTTCACTAATTCATTTTTCTATGTAAGCTGTTTGTTCTTCCTTTTGTACCCTCTCCCTACCCACTACCCTCTCTTACCCCAGACATATAAAGTTTTAGGATCATCTCTTTATTCTTGGTGTTCTGAAATTTTACTAGCATGTCTGGGTATAAATTTTATTTTTAAATTGGTAGACCATTTAATTTGTTTCCTTAGTTTCTGCTAATTCTTTCCATTGACATTTTAAAATTTCCTCTCATCCTTTTTCACTGTTCTTTATTTCTCAGATATTGCTGCTCTTGATTTAAACTTCTTTGTCTTTGATATTTTTGCTTATATTGCTCTCTTCGTTCTTTGTTGGAGTTTTTTTTTTTTTTTTTTTTTCCTTTACATATACATGCTTCTGGGGAATAGTTTTTACTTGGCAAATGCTTTATTTTTAAAATTTAAAATGTTTTTTCTTTTTTCTCATTGCTTTTTTATTACAGAAATTTGTCATCACTTTCTTGTTTTATGGATACAGTGCCTTGTAAAATTTATGTGGGTGAATGCTCTACTGCAACCCAGATCCCCCTTTAATAGGGAAGCACACATTTCTCCACTCCCTTCTGCTCAGTATTGCTTGCTAAGTCCCTTCTTGGGAATTATACAAGCCCCCTTCATGAGTGGCATGAATCCAATAACTGATCGATGGGGGCATCAGTGGGGTTGAGTTGTGGAAGTATAAAGAGCTGTCCTCTTACTTCTAGTTCTAGAAATATTTGAAGGGCCACACCAGCTCCTGGGCTCTGCCTGGGGTTGCCTGAAGAGTCTGTTGCAGTTGGGGCACTGGTCAATTTCACTTTTTGGCTGAATTCTGCTTCTCATACTACTTTATTCCTTAATTTGGTAGCATGCAAATCTTTCTTTCAGCATCTGTTTCCCTTGGAGCCTGGCTTAAGAAATTATGTGAGGATACCCATTTAAAGATTTTTTTAAAAAATAGCAAATGCTGGTCAGGATGCAGAGAGAGGGGAACCCTTCTACACTGTTGGTGAGACTGTAAATTAGCACAGCCATTAGGAAAACAGTATGGAGGTTTCTCAAATCACTGCACACTCAAATCACAGACTACTGTATGACCCAGCAATCCCACTGCTTGGTATATACCCAAAGGAATGGAATTCATCATGTTGAAGGGATTCCTGCACTCACATGTTTATCACAGCTTTATTTACAATAGCCAAGTTACAGAGACAACCTAAATGTCCATTGTTGGATGACTGGATAAAGAAAACATGGCATATATACACAGTGGAATACTACTATGTCATAAAAAAGAAAGAAATTCTGCCATTCACAGCAACAAGGATGAGCTTGGAGAAAATTATGTTAGGTGAAATAAGTCAGATGCAGAAAGAGAAATACCTCATGTCCTCAGTCATGAATGGAAGGTAGAAAAGAAAGAAATGAAAGAAAGAAAGAAAGGAAGGAAGGAAGGAAGGAAGGAAGGAAGGAAGGAAGGAAGGAAGGAAGAAAGAAAAAGAAAGAAAGAAAGAAAGAAAGAAAGAAAGAAAGAAAGAAAGAAAGAAAGAAAGAAAGAAAGAAAGAAAGAAAGAAACAGAAAGAAAGGACAATCACAATAATATATTGAACCTTCAGAAGTAGAGAACAGAACTGTGGTTACAAAATATGGGAAAGGGCATTAATGAGAAATTGGTTAATGGACACAAAGAATGATTATATTTTGTAATGATGAATATGCTAATTATCCTGATTTGATCACCACATATTGTACACAAGTATTGATAGTCATCTCTGTACACCACGAATATGTATAATCAATTATGTTTCAATTAAAAAAATACCAAATCTTGGTAAAGATGTGTGGAAATTCACTTATAATGTTGGTCTGATACTACTTTGGAAAATTATTTGGTGTTTTCTACTAATTATGGTATGTTCATTTCCTACAGCCAAGGTATTCTGCTTTGGGAAATCTCTTACACATAATCCCAGAAGACACATAGAATAACATTAGCAATAGCACTACTTGTTACAGTAAAATGCTTGAAATAGTGCAAATGTCCATCAGACGAAGAATGGGTAAATAGATAGTGGTACATTCAAAAAATGGGGCAAGAAACAAAAGTGCAAAGTCCAAATAAAATTTATACAGTCTTTTATGTGTGTGATATATTTCATAACAAAAAAATTTTAAAGAAAGAGCATAATATTAAAAAAATTGGCTTAGAACAATAGCTAAGATTTATATATAAATTAATATAACTTCATGTAATTAATATAACATTACTTAAAGTAATAACAGCAGAATTCCCTAAATCAATTCAGACACGAAGTACAATCAGGCTTTGCACTAAGGATTTAAGAAATGAAAAACTAGAAAGCAGGTTAAATTTTCTTCTTTTTAAAATGCAGTGCAATCAGTAAGTCCACGTGGGTATCAGTGAGGTAAAAATTCTCACCCTTTTTTGTTTTATTCTTTAGAAGCGATGCTTACAGAACGAATAGGAGTTAGCCAGGAAAAGAAAAATGGGAAGTCCTTTTTAGTGGAAGAAAGCAGCATGAATAGTTTTTTGCCAGTAGGAATCACAGTCCTCTTTAACATAATATGGGATCCATGGCCGCTTTAACCTAAGATGGCCCAGCTATAAAGTTGGTTTGCTAAATCCCTGAATGTTGAAGTGATAAGTGTAAAGTGCATTTTTAGCACAGGTTGCTCATTTAGTCTTTAATTCACTTATTGATTTAACAAATATTTTTGGACCACCTACTATGTGCTAGTCCTTGTGCTGGGGAGATGCTAGTGAACAAGGCATATATGGTTTCTGCCCTTACAGAACTCACTGTTTACAAGAGAATAGACAGAGAAATAGCCAGAGTATCCACCCATCACTGCTGAAGCCTTGAAATGAGGGTCTTTTCTTAAGAGCCATTTTTACATTGACTATGTATCAAGCACTGAAACTTGGCTTCAGACATATTAACTCAATAAGATGTTTATAAATAGATCAGTTGTGATGAAAATAGGGTGCACTATATGGAAGTCCTTTGGTCTGAAGGATGTTCTAGGTAGAAGAAATCCATTAAACAATAACTTGTAACATTTACCAGGGCGTTTTACGTGTGAGCCCCCGAGAAGAATAGGAAAGCTAATGAGGCATAGATCCTATACTTAGGTGATAGCTGTCCAATCTTCCCCCCTTCATCATTTCTTTTATCCAGCTTCTCACAGTAAATCTCACTGGCCTCTCTTTGGGGATGCTCGGCTCTGACCCAGTTCTCAGACACATTTCAGTGGGAGGGAGTCCTTCCTTCCTCTGGTAGCATGCTCTTCTCTGATGCTTTCTATGAAGAAACTGTTTCCAGCTCTGTGTGCAGTGATGTTCAGTCACTTCTCTGCATTGCCCAGTGTTTCCCAGAAGAATTGAGTGCACACCAGGGGAGCTCTATGCCTCTGGTTTCTTTTCTGTAACCTCAAACCTCCCTGTTAGATATGACCATGCTCAGCTTACAGATGAGGAAAAAGAGACCAGAGATCAATTAGTTGATTTCCCCATGATTTATTAGCCCAAAAGAGTAGAAGAAGAATTTGACCTTAAACTCCAATTTTTTCAAGAAGCCATCCTGCCTCTCTTTTCATCTGTTGTTTTTGTTTGTTTGTTTTTTGCTTCAAGGAGCATGCCTGGATTTCTGTTTTCCCTTGGTGTTGCTGCTCTTTCTTCTTCTGATTTCTGAGTCTCCACTACTACAATTCAAATTTGGCATGTCCGTATGTGATGAGATAGGACTCCAGCATCTAGTCCAATTTTCTCTCTGCTTCTAATAGTATTGATGGATCTAAAGTTCTCCTATGAGTCTTAGCAATGGAAGCACGCATGAGAGTGAAGCTTTACTTCATCTCACTTTGTAAAATCCCTAAGAACTAGTAAAACTAACAAGTTTTACTTCATGTTCACTTTGTAAAATTTCAGACATATAGATACAAGGGAAAGCCAAGCAAGAGAAGGAAGTATCAAGAAGGTTTTTAAAAGGGTCATATCAACCCCAAAGTGAAATGAGCGACAGGGTGCAAGGGAGCTCAGCACTTGCCACATAGAATAGGCTTTCATTTCAGTATCCTATAATAAGAAATGACTGAAAGAAGTCATGCATTCATCAGTAATATTCACTCCTTCCCTCACTCATACATTCTACAGATATTTGTCAAGTGCCAACAAAGAACCCCAATATTATTCTAGGCACAGGGGTTATAGCAGTAAACCTGGAAGAGAAGATTGATATCTTTAAGGTACTAACAGTGTAGTGGTGGAAGACAGTAAATAAGTGGACACATAAATAAATAAATTATGTAATTCTTGGTAGTGATAAGAGCGATTAAGAAAATAAAGCAGGTAATGGACTATAATTATTAAGGGTGGAGGGTTGTGGTGGGCAACATCTATCATGACCCCAAATGACCTACCTCATGACCTTATATTTAAGATATTCAAGACCTTGTGGGCTGCCCTAGCAACTTGCTCCTCATCAATAGAAATTGGTAAAGCTGATGAGATGTCACTCTCTTGATTAGGTTTTAAGAAATTACAACTTCCGTCTTGCTAGCAGTCTCTGTTGCTTTGATGAAGCAAGTTGCCATATTGGAGAGGTCGATATGACTAGGGTATGTGGGTGGCCTCTGGCCAATAGACAGGGAGGAACTGAGGCCCTCAGTTCAACAACCCTCAGGGAACAAATTCTGCCAACAACTTGAGTGTGCATAGAAGCAGATCCTTTCCAATTTGAACTTTCAGAAGAGACCCCAGCCCTGATCAACAACTTGATATTAAAGAAATTCTAAAGCAGAGGTCCCAGCTAAGCCTACCTGGATTCTTGATTCACAGAAACTGTGAGATAATAAATATGTGTTGTTTTAAGCCACTTAGTCTATGGTAATATTGTTACACAGTGGTGTCATTATTGTGTTATATTTATATTCTCAAAACTTATATAAATCTCTTTTAAGTTGATTACAGAAGTGTGAGCCTTGTTTGCCATTCGTATTGTACTGTTACATAATTGGGTTTTTAACCTCTTTGTGGTAAGCATTGATCTTCATCTTCTGAATTGGCATTGGATCATTTGGATCCTTTTTTCTAAATCATTTATCTAATTCATTGTGCCATATTATGCCATTTGCTAAAAGATCTAGCTTTAATGAGGCCTTTTTCAGTTTCTACATTTGTTAGCTTCTCTTTAAGAGTTACAGGCTTATTTATGGACTATTACCATTAATAATGCTCAAATGAGCTAAGATGTAATACCTTGTCACATACCATTTTTTTCTGAGGCATTTAGGACTTACTGAAGTTCTTGATCTAGAGAAAATTTCATGCTTACAGGAATAGTAGCAGTGCATGGGAATCAAAAAATCATACAAGGTCTATTCTATTACAGCCCCATGGGAGTCCATGTGAGGAGTTGTGTGTGCAGCCTGTGGCTGGTGGCTTGTGGTTGGATTTTAGATGTTGCCATCTAAACATCTTTGGTACCATTTCCTAGAATGAGTTCAACATAACATGCTGCCTGATAGCTTCCAGGCTCAGCTTCTAGCAGAAAATCTTCAGTGGAAACAGCTGTACTTGCGTCTGCTCCATGACTTAAGCAGAGATTCCTCTGCAAGCTGGCTTGCAGGAAGATGCGAAAAAAACCTTTCAGGAGGATGTGAAGGGCAGTGAAGAAGAGCAATCCTGGAAGAAAGGAGGGAGGGAGAGACAGGCCACTCAAAAGGTTGGCTCAGCCTAGAGCTCTCCCCTTTGCTGGCAGCTTGATTCTCCTCTCTCTGGGGACCATCAGAAAAGTAGAATACAGAGCCTTTGCTTTCTCTTCCACTACTCACTGCCTCTGTGGGGATTCTCTGTCAACAACATGGCTCATTTTTTCCTACAGAGCTGCACTTTTTCCCTTTATAGATTTCCTAAAGCCAAAGTAACAACCTCAATCATTCCCATTTGAATAGAATAATAAGATTTAATAACTTTAACAAAAATATACTTGATAAAGTAGGATTATTGCGTATGTGTCACTCTAAAGCACAACCCCAGCTGCTATCTCCTGATACCCCAAGTACCCCCACTTTTGTCAAAGTTATACCCACCTGCCCACCTGGGTTGACCATCTGATATCCAGAGGACAGCTAGGAGGGACATCAAGGCTGGCACTCACTTAATGGGATGGCGCATGGCCCATAGTGTTTTCTTCCCCAGGTCTCCAACTGGAGTGTGCCAACCTTACATTTTCTGTGGAGTGGAAGCCTGTCAGTCAAAATGCAGACTGCATTATTAATGCTTCTCCAGTCACTGATAAGCAAAGACCAACACTCAACAAAGCAAGATGCTGCCCAGTTTTCAGGCAGCAAGAAAACTCCAGAACTGGATGCTGTGATTGGAAGCTTGTTTAGTATTACAGACAGGATGGAACGCGTAACATAGCCAGAGATGGAAATTGCATGTATCATCTAAGAAACTGGGTTTTGTAAAACACTTTGTTATTATTGCTACAAAGATTACAAAGACCCTCTTACCAGTCCAAAGGGCGTGGTATCCCTGACATCTTGACTATCATCTGCAAATGATAAGTGTATGTTTGTATGGTATATGTATGGAAGTATGTGTGCATGTTTGTGATAAGGATATAAAATAGTTCTATGGACTGCCACTCTGAAAGTGTCAGAAGACCACCTTCTCATAACTTATGACATTCTTGAGGGTTTAATTTTATGTATAGACTGCCTCAGAAATTATTTATCTTCCCTTATATTCTCTCATATGATGTCAACATGCTTCTTTTAATAGATGGACGGATGGACGAATGGATAGATATGTAGATAGATAGACAGACGTATTAAAATGTTCTGGCAATAATGTGTCTATCACTATAGTTTCTGCATATATAGGTTTTTCCCAAATCTCAGAAACCTATTTTTTTTTTAAAAGAAATAATAGGCATCAAATGACTGAAAACAGTAGTGATTTAGAAGTTAAAATATCATGTGATGGGCTGATTCCTAATTCTGTCTCTGATCAGCTGTGTGTCCTTGAGCTTGTCAAAATTTCTCTGAACCTGTTTCTTACCTGTTAAGTAAATAGTGTTAATAACCTGCCCTTCTTACATCTGATCTTTGTTAGCTCTATGACACTGGACAAATTTTCTTCATTTTCCTCATCTGTAAAATGGAAATAATAGTATCTTCCTCAAAGGGATGTTGTAGGAATTAGAATAGATTCTCTGTGTGAAGTGGTTAGAATGATTTCTGGCACTCTTTGTAAATATTAGCTATTATTATAACCTCAAAGTGCTATGAATCTTAAAAATGGTGTGTCCGTGAGTCATTTGCTGTAAGTTCTGACATGGTATAAGCATGGTGGGGATGCTGGAGGCTACTGTGCATATTTATTGTTTGTGATCTTAAAAATTTAATGCCTTCCTGATTAACTAGGGGAAAAAGTGAGATCCCTGCTCACATTGCATAAAAAAATAAGTTAATGATGTGTCGAATATTAACATGTAAAAAATAAAATTCTGAAAGAACTAGAAGAAATATTCTAGTGAATATGTGTATAATACTGGAGATGGAGAGCATCTTTACAAACATGACAAGGTCAAAAATCTATCCAATTGCACTACAGGATTTGAAAAAAAAGCACCCTGTATATGACAGAGTGTAGTGGATTGAATTATGTCCCCCCAAAACTCACTGAAGCTTGAATTTTGTCCCCCAAGTTATATGTATTAGAAACTTGGCCCCCACTGTGACTGTTAAGAGGGTGGGAAATCCTATTATGGTAATTTAAAGGTGGGGTTTTGAAGAGGTGATTGGATTGTAGGACCATGAATGGATTAAAAATTATGGTCAGGGGCATGGTTCTGAGGGCTTTAAAAGAAGAGAGAGGAGTCTGTCACCTGGGTCACTGTCACCATCGCCAAATGTACTCTGGACTTCTCAGGCTCAGAAACTGTAAGCAATGTTTCATTTTCTTATAAATTACTCAGTTCCATGTATTTTGTTATAAGCAATAAAAATGGACTAAGACAGAAAATTGGTACCAGAGAAGTGGGGTATTGCTTATAAAAAATACTTGAAAATGTGGAAATGGCTTTGGAACTGGGTGTTGAGGAGAGGCTGGAGGAATTTGGAGGAACAGGCTAGGAAAAGCCTAGATGCTGGTGAAAATTTAGAAGATAAAAAATCCAGGCAAAGTTTGGAATGTTTTAGAGACTGGTTAAATGGTGGTAAGCAGAATGCTGATAGAAATATGGAATGTATATCGACAAAATAAAATTAAAAAAAAAAAAAGAAAAGAAATATGGAATGTAAAGACCATTCTAAGGAAGTCTCAGATAGAAATGTGAAGGAGTTTATTGGAAACTGGGGCAAAGATTAACCTTGCTATGGACTGGGAGGGAGCTTGGCTCCATTGTGTCCATGTCCTAGGACTTTGTGGAAGTTGGAACTTAAGAGCTGTGTACCAGAATGCTTGGTGGAAGAAATTTCTAAGCAGCAAAACATTCAGAAGCTGCATGGCTACTTGCAATAGCCTACACTGAATTATGGCAGCAAAGGCTTGACTTAAAGCCAGAATTTAAAAGAGATGCAGAGGGTAAAGATTTGGAAAATTTGCAGTCTGATCATGTGTAGAGAAGCAGAGAGCATTTTCGGCAAGAAAATTTGATGGTACTAAGATTAGTACAAAAGAAAGGGATTATCAAGAGAAGCAGGAAAAGTCCCTGAAGGCATTGCAGAAGCCTCTGGGGCCAACCCTTCCATTTCAGGTCCAACGGCCTAGGGAGACAGAATGGTCTCGGGAAAATAAGCCTGATCCAACTCAGAAAACTGCTTCCAGAACCAGCACCCTGGCTGCTTTGGCTGCTCCAGCCATGGCTAAATTGGCCCCAGGTGTGGCTAGACCCACAGCTTTGGAAAATACAAGCCAGAAGCCTTGGTGGAGCCCATGTGGTGTTAGGTCTGCAGGCTCACAGAATGCCAGAGTTCTGAAGGCTTGGGATCCTCCACCCCAATTCCAAAGGATGTATGGAAAAGCCTACCTAGGGGCCCAGGAAGAGATTTGTCTCAGGTGCAGTTTCACCACAGAGAGTCTTCACTAGGGCAATGCTGAACAGGAACATGGGGTCAGAGTTTCAGCAGAAAAACCCGAGCAGCACCATCTTTAGTGGAGCTATGAAAGCAGGACCATCACAGAGACCCCAAAATTGTGGAGCTACCAGCATGTAACCCCAGGCTGTGAGAGCTGAAGCATCGCCTGCGACCAGGAAAGCCATAGGAGCAGAGCTGCCCAAGGATTTGGGGATCCAACCCCCATACCAGCATGCAGAAGACATCCAGCATGGAGTCAAGGTACTTGCTTCTCCAGCTCTGAGATTTATTGCCTCCCATGCTGGGTTTCAGACTTGCTTAGGATCTGTTACCCCTTTCTTTTGGCCTATTTTTCCCTTTTGGAATGGTAATATGTGCCTTATGTTTGTCCCACCATTGTATCTTGGAAGTATGTAACTTGTATTGATTTCACAGATGGAACTTTGCACGTTGGACTTTGAATTGAAGCAAGTTAAGATTTTGGGGATGAAGTGAATGTATTTGCATATGAAAAAGACATGCATTTTGGGTGGCCAGGGGCAGAATGTAGTGGATTGAATTATGTCCCCCCAAACTCACTGAAGCTTGAATTGTGTCCCCCAAGTTTTATGTACTAGAAACTTGGACCCCACTATGACCATTAAGAGGGTAGGAAATCCTATTATGGTAATTGAAAGGTGGAGCCTTGAAGAGGTGATTGGATTGTAGGACCATGCCTTAGTGAATAGATTAACAATGGCAGTCAGGGCCACGGTTCTGAGAAAGAAGAGAGAGGAGACTGTCTCTGTCTCTGCTCTCTCTCTGCTCTGCCATGTCACGATGTGATACCCAGCATCACAGTCGGCACCACAAAGACCCTCACCAAATGTGTTCCCTGGACTTTGGACTTACCAGCCTCTGAATCTGTAAGCGACAAATTTCATTTTCTTTATAAATCACCCAGTTCCAGGTATTTTGTTATAAGCAACAAGATATCATAATAAAATGAATGACTAATTTCAAACAGGGAAAATTTTTTAAAAGTATGATAGATAGAGGGATAATAGCTACAATATATAAAATCTATTAATCAATAAAGAGAAAATGGTCAATCAAGTAGAAAATGGGCAAAGAATCTGTACATAAATTTTTTACTAAAAAAACACGCAACTCAACAACATCAATAATCAGAGGGATGTATATTAAATAAGTAAAGTTTTGCTACCAAATTGGCAAAGTTGAAAAGGCTGATAATAGCAAATTTTAATCAGAATATAGAAAAATAGGCATTTTCCACACTGATAATGAGAATGTAATAGATTAAATGTTTCCACGGATCAATTTGGCAGTATATATTAAAAGTAAATTTTCACGCTCTTTGATTCAGCAGATCTATTTTTAGAAAATTTTTCTTACCAAAACATTAGTACAAGTTGGCAAAGATATTTTTTTGTGGTAATAATGGTTACTGCAGTATTAGTTTTTAGTAAAATAAAATTATAATTATTCCATGCAAGTGATTTCTGCAGTATAGTATTGTTTACACAGGTGAGTACTGTCAAATGTGGGAGGAAACCAGACAAGGGTTATGAAGAAGAATAGTGTTCTTTCCTTGGTTCTGCTTGCAATAGTGTAGCCTCTGGTTCCCCTGGTCCTGATGAGGATATGGAAGCCCTGACAGTCACTCGGGATGTTGGGGCTAATGGTGCTTCACAGCAACAGTTCTCAGTGCTGGCTTCTCATTAGTATTATGTGGGTAATCGAGAATCTTCGGGGACCACTTTGGAGTCTGGTTCCCACATCACAGCAATGTCGAGGACAACCTGGGGAAGACTTGAAGTCCCCCCCTCCAGTCTCTACTCCTCCTGCTCTGTCAGGATGCTCCTTTCCTCAGGCTGACCCCCACCCATGTCTGCTTCCCATGCCCTCCCCCCAGTTCATGAGCCTTTGGTCTCTTATGGTTTTTATATTAGTTCCTCAGATAAAAATTTCATACTCTTTTGTCTTTTCTCTGGAGTTGCTGCTGGAAAAAAGATCTAGCAGCCCATGCATGTATACCTTCTTAGCATGAATTAAAAGTCCTTGCCTTTATCTTTTTAAATCTAATTAAACATTCTAGGTCTTTTAAATATTAAATTTTGTTACCTTGTTCATTTGAATTCATGATGCAGCTTTTCTTTTACTATTCTGAATTTAATATTTCTTTCACATTTTTATGGGAAGCATCTGTTTCTTTTTTAAAAAATCAGGAAATCTGAATCAATAAATAATTAAGGAAAAGGCTTCAACAACTGAATCTAGCAGATGACATATGGAGCTTTGTCATTTCCCCTGGGGAGTTGGTTAGAAGCACCACAGCTGCAGCTTGCTGCACTCGCCCCCAGGCAGGGTGACTGAAAGAGACTTTGCACTCTGGGAACAAATACCCCTCAGAAGAGTGAAGGCTCTGAAGTGATCTGTCTGCTGTATAGCCAGTTCAGTAGTGGAGGTGACCGTAGGGCTCCTTCAGGTCCCTCCTGAAGATGGTGTTGTCTTTGTGGTTGTGGTTCTAATTCTGCAAGCCTCTGATCCTCTGGGATACTATGGAGCAATAGCTCTCTGTGCTTCTGGCTTCTCATTATAATCATATGGGTAAGTAAATAAGCTGGTTTCTAGACCTCACTCCTCGACATTCTTACTTAATTGGTTTGGGCTTGGATGCAGACATTGCTTTTTTTTTTTTTCTTTTTTCATTTTTAAGGGCCTCAGCTAGTGGAATGACTCATCTCACAACACAGCCAAACCTTGAATCAGGGGCACCTGTTAGAAGGGAGTATCATAATTCCTCCCACCCTTGCTTCCACATGCTTTATAAAGGAACCAGGGTCACCCTCACACTTTCCAAATCCTTTCACCTCCTCAAAGGGGTCACATGCTGCCCACATCCTTCAGTACAAGAGCCAAAGTCAAAGGCTGATCCATCAGTGAATCCACACTAGTATGTGAACGGATGCATGTGAACCTCACCAGGGCAGGACATTTCCACAGGAACACAAATCATTAAAAGGTTTCCAACAAAATCACAAGGGAAAAAAAAGGGATTTATTTTCTAGAGTTGCTTTTCCAGCTTTTTTTATCAGCATAAAAAGCAGTTAGACCAAATTCACCGACTGATTCAGCAAAGGCAAATGGTGCAGAAAAACAGAACAGAAACACAAGGCTTTCATTGTTGGGAAAAACAAACATAGAATACAGAATTACCCACCCTTAGGGAGGAAGTGACAACACTGTTTTTTTGAACCATTTCTCAGTGGTTCTGTTGGTAAGAGAGAACAGAATTCTGGTTTTTTGCTGCTAGTATGAAGAATTTTGGTCTTAAGAGTAACTTTATTTTTGAACCTTTTCATTTTTCTTTTTTTTTTTTAAACTCATATTTAAATTGGAGATAATATAAACTAGGTATTTTCCAAAATATGTTCCTATTTAAAATCAATCACAATATTTATTCAGCCCAGTGTTATTCCTGCAAAATAGGAACTTGATTTGCACCTGAGTTTAGGATCCAAAGGGTTGCTGTGGACTGTTACCCACATTCTTTGAAGGTGGTATCTCTAAGTCTTCCAGACGGGAAACACAGAATCAGGCCACTATGTGGGATCTGGTACTGCCACCAAGTGTTCAGGAGATCCGAGTTAAAACACACCCACCAGAGCGTGGAGGGTTTTTACTGTGGACCTGTAGGGGGCCTATTTGGGGGAGGGGCTCAGGAGCAAGCAGCCAACTTGGATAAGATCAATGGGCTCTAAAGACTTAGATAAAGCCTCCAATACATTAACTACTGGAGAACAGATAAACACAACGAACACAGACTAACAGGAGCTGTGGCATTGTTAAACCTGGTACAGTTGAGTAGCCCTGTCTAGCAATCCCACCATTAGAGCTAAAGTGATTTCTATCATGACTGAAGACCAGGCAGTGTTAATCAGGCACTAAACCTCTTATTTCAGAAATCATTTAATCTCCTAGGCAGCAAAGCAGAAATATAGAAAAGCTTTATGCTGGAATTGTGAGAATGAAAAACTTATAGAACACATCTTTTGTTTTCCATAAATCTCTAAATACCACTATGAAACCGGACTCTTCTTGGCTTCCCTTGGAAGAAGCCTGATTTTATCATTCAGAAACTGGAAACACGAGGACAGAAGGTCTATTGGATCTATGAACTCATCTAGAAGGTCTTAGTGTAATGTCTAAAAACACCTGAAAGTTAATAATTTCAAAATGACCTGACTGACAATTTGAGTATGGAAGAAAAATATAAAAAGACTTTAAAGTCTTTCCAACATTTGGAAAGTCTGCTTTCCAACATTTCCTACTTGCTCCCTGCGTGACATTACTATGTTAATTTATATTAGTATTGCACTGTGGGTGACAGTGCAGACCGAGAACAGATTGCCCATCTGAATTCTAGTCTGCCACTTTCTTGCTGTTTGACCACCAACAAGTTACATAATTACTCTGAGCCTCAGTTTTCCCTTAAACTTACCCTTTTAAACTGGATGTAGACAGTAATAGTACCTATATTACAGAATGTGGCGTGGATTAAATAAAAGGCCCTTTTCATAGTGTTTAACACATAGTTAAACATTAAGTAAAGGTTAACTCTTGAAAGAATAAAAAGCTGTCCAAGATTGAAGACTAAAATCAATGCAGGCTGTTAATAGGGCTAGAAAGATACACACACACACACACACACACACACACACACACACACACACACACACACAAAACCCACAAAAAAAACAGCTCCAAAATTCACAGAAAGAAGTTTCTCCTCAGGTCATACGGCAGCTGTAAAATCCCGTAATGACTCCCTCTTTGAGTGATTACAGTTTTCTTACCTATGACTTCCTGCGACCCACTTTGATATTCGCATATTAGTGGGGATATCCAATTGCTAAATCATTTTCACCTTATGATCTAAATCCTAGTCAATTTCTACTCTTTTTAATCCAGCCTCAAAAAGCAACCAAGTCAGACCTGATCTCTGCTTCCCTTAGATATGTCTCAAAGTCTTTCATTAGAATCCGAAAACTTACGAAAGACGCTTCTCTTCTTCCTCCTTTCATGGTTTTTGTATTGCCCTCTCTCACTGCATTGAATTAATCAATCTGATCTGCCAGACAGCAGATTTGTGCCTGGTGGTCTTTGGCTGATAATGCTTTGGCACTGTGGCTCTTGTTGTTGAACTGGTATTAATAGCATGTGCGGGGTGGGGGGGGGCGGGTATCAGGGAGGGACCTGGAGAGACAACACATACACTCCAGAGGCATTTTATTCCCTTATCACTTACTTAGGTCCAAGAAAGATTGTGTGTGTGTGTGTGGAGGGGGGGGGGGGGGGATCATAACTTTTTGCTCACAGACCTAGCTTTCTTGTTACTTTGCAAAATTCATGCATTCACAAATAAGAAACCAGCCATTTGCAGTTTGATACGTGAGGACGTTCAATAGAGAAAACAAACCTTGAACTGAGAAGGTGGGTGTGTTTTTTCAAAGGGAAGGTGAGTGGAGGGGAGTGGAAGCAGAGGAGGACGACTGGGCACAGCAGTCCAAGCCACAGACAACCTCAGTGACTATTGGAAAATCTGGGCACCCGATACCAAGATGTAAATCAGTGTGACCTTTGTATGAGGGTTATTGATACTTTTTTTTCCTCAAAAGTAACATTGACAGTTCACCCAGAAAAATCAGTGGTCCTATCTTGATGAAGCAACAAGTTCATGTGTCAATCTAAAGAGAGATTAGAGAGAGTGGGAATGAAGAGGCCGTACACAATTTACTGCTTATGAGTCTTCTCGCCTTTTGAAGAAACACAATATACTACATTTTATGGATATAAGTGCCATAGCATTTTGGAGGAGAGAAAGCAATGGGGTAAGGGGTCAGGAAAGGCTTTGGAAAGAGACAGGCCCTAAAATGGTCTTTGAAAGATATGTCGTCTATTGGAAAGGGCATTCTAAGCTGGGGAAGAGAATGAAGGAAGAAAGGGAGACTGGGCATGAAGCAGGGCCTTCTCTCTAATCAGCAATCATCTGTCTTTGAAAAAAATGGGAAACAACATCTTCAATAAAGTTTGGACAATTTTTTAAAATTACAGTGCCCATGGGGGAAAAAACAAAGGTTAATCATTACTGGTGAAGAAGTTAGAAACTACTAATCCCTGAAGGGTCCTTGTGTGTGCTCATTATATCATCATCTTAGTGGTTCAGGGACAAAGCCAGATGTCAGATGAGAGAACAAGCTCCTGGAACATTAAAGTGAACTGAACATTTAGGAAAACCCAGGCCTACCTTCATTTGTGCATCTAAAGCAGAGTTTCTTCCATGTTTATTGCAGCTCTATTCACGATAGCCAAGCCATGGAGCCAATGTAAGTGTTCATCAATGGATAGTTGGATAAAGGAAATGTAGTATATATACAAAATGGAATATTACTCAGCCAGAAAAAAGAATGAAATCCTGCCATTTGTGGCAACAGGGGTGAGCTTGGAGAAAATTGTGTTTAAGTGAAATAAGCCAGATACAGAAAGAGAAATACCACATGTCCTCATTCATGTGTAGAAGCTAAAAAAGTCGATCTGACGGAAGTACAGAGCAGAATAGTGGTTACTAGAGACTGGTAAGGGTAGGGGGCAGAAGGGATAGGGAGAGGGTGGTCAGTGAATACAAAATTGCAGCTAGATAGGAAGAATAAGATCTACTGTTCTATAGCACTATAGGGAGACTATGGTTAATCACTTTACTGCATAATTTCAAATAGTTAGCAGAGAGGATTTTGAGTGTTCCCAACACAAAGAAATGACAAGTGTTTGAGGTGATGGATCTGCAAATTATTCTGTTATGATCATTGCATACTGTATACGTATACGCAAATATCACATTGTGCCCCATAAATATATGCAATTATCATAGTTTCAATTACGAAAAAATAAATTTAAATATAAAAAAATAAAGAAGATTTCCAGTAGAGTTTTCTGTGATTACGGAAATATTTTATATGTGTGCTGTCCAATACGGTAGCTTTGTGTCTATTGGGTACTTGAAGTACGGTTAATGTGTCGAAGAAACTGAATTTTGACTTTAATTCTTATCAGTTCAGATTTAAATTTGTAAAGCCACATGTGGCTCATGGCTACCATATTGAACAACACAGAAAGGACTGATTGAGTTCTGAATTCTATGGCAGAGTGCTGGTTTGACATATTAGTGATATCCATCTCATTGAAAGCAGTGTTCAGGAAAGGTAATCTTTATAAAGCATGCTTATCCTTTTCATTAGGAGTTACAGACCACACAAGCTGCCAAATTTAGAGCTTCTGTAGATGGAATATTTCCAATTTGTAGCCTCTGGCTGCACCTGAAGGTAATTTTTGGGTAAAACAAATAAGCAAACAAAAAATCAAAACCAACCGACCAAATATAAAACACATTTTAGAAACAGTGACTGAGTTGCTTGGATGGTATCAGTTGACACAGGTGAGCATTTGGCACTTATTTATTCTGTTTTTAAGTGTCAGAATTTAAATCCATTTTAGCACCTGACTGAGTTATTAGATGTTACATTTTCATAACATTATTTTAGCCATTAAAATAATGTTTATTTTAAAAATTATTCAAGATATGGGGCTGGTCAGTTAGCTCACTTGGTTAGAGCGCAGTGTCATAACACCAAGGTCAACGGTTCAGATCCTTGTGCCGGCCAGCCACCAAAAAAACAAACAAACAAAAAAATTATTCAAGATATGTATTTGAAGAATCTTAATCCCCTCAGAAGCTTGACTAAGTTCTGATGTTCTGTTTTATTTTAAGGTGGAATACACTTGATTTTCCCACAAACGTGAGTTGCCCAGTTTTTGGGGGGTGTAAGTTGAATAAGGACCCGTGTTTGTAGGACCATTCAGTGGTTCAATCTGGCATAGGCATTATAAAGAGGGCTTCTAACTTGATGTGCAGACAACCACGGTTGGCCTGGTTTGGAAACCCATCCTCCTATCTCTCTACTCTCTTCTAAGGTGCAGGCTGATGTTTTTGCAATCTTGCTCTTTTTTTCTGTAAATGTTAGACTAAATTTTAATTGTAACCAGATACACCTGAATGAAAGTATGAGCAGTAGGACCCACCTTTTGACTAGGCCTAATTTTTCATGCCAGGTTGCAATATACGACTCCATCACTGGGACTGAAAATACTTCCTTTCCATACCTGGTGCATAACTTGCTTCTGATGGTATTTTTTCTGAAAACCTCTTCTTTAGTAAATATCAAAGGTGCATTATGCAAAAATCCTGATCCATTATTCATCATAATCTATCTTCCCAGAGAAGAACAAGGCAGAGTCTTCGCTGGCTGAATAAGGCACTTAGCAGAAGATGCTCTTAAGGACTCTGCAGTATTGATAACTACAGACAATCAAAGGATTTCTGAATTGCTAAGTGTGTTAACAAAAGCCAGGCATTATCTTTGTTGTTGGTGAAAATAGATTTTGGTAAAAATTTTTGTTTTGTGTTCTAAGAAAGGAGAGATCTTCTACAAAACAGGTTTTTGTTTGTTTTATTTTTAAAAGTGGAGAGTAAAGAGACATTTTAGAAACGGCTCTCCCTCAAGGAGTCCATAATAGAGTTAGGCATGGCAGTTTATGTCACAGCTCCTGGTTTGGCTTCCACATTTTACTCTGTGACTTTATCAGATTCTATTTTAATGAGCTTTTTTTCAATGAATTTGATTTACCAAAGCTATACATCTATTTTTTTACTTGCTATTGATTCAAAGGTCTGGCTCTTGGATTTTAAAAATAAACTATATTATTTTTAGTTTATTAATTTTCATGATTTTAAATTTTTTATATTTTTATTTCTGTTTCCTTTTTTTCAATTTCTTTATTATTATTATTATTATTATTTTTATTTATACATCTTTACGGGGTTACAGAGTTGACTATCAGCATTTGTGTACAGCATGTGATGATCAAATCAATATTATTAATTTAGTCATTAAAACAATGTTCATTTATTTTTTTTAAAAGTATTCAAGATGTGTATTCGAAGAATCTTAATCCTCTCAGAAGCTTGCCTAACTTCTGATCTTTATCACAAATTGTAATTACCCTTTGTGTCCCTTACACAACCAGTCCCCATCACTCTTCCCCTTCCCTCTTTCCCACTTCCAGCAACTATAGGTCTGTTCTCTCCTTCTGAAAGTTCAACATTTTATTATGGTCTTTCTCTCTCTCTTTGTTTCTTAGCTCCCACTTACAAGTGAGGACGTGGTATTTCTCTTTCTGTGCCTGGCTTATTTCACTTAAAATAATTTTCTCCAAACTCATCCATGTTGCTGTGGATGGCAGAATTTCATTCTTTTTTTATGGCTGAGTAGTCCATTGCATATATGTACAACATTTTCCTTATCCAGTCATCTGATAATGGATATTTAGGTTGGTTCTAACTCTTAGCTATTGTAAATAGAGCTGTGATGAACATAGGAGTTCAGGTATCCTTTTGACATAATGATTTCCATTCCTTTGGGTATATACCCAGAAGTGGGATTGCTGGACCGTATGTAATTGTTTGAGAAACTTCCATACTGTTTCCATAATGGCTGTACTAACTTACAGTCTTCTACACTAACAATGTAGAAGAGTTCCCTTTTTTCCACATCTTCACCAGCATTTGTTATTCTCAGTCATTTTGATAATAGCCAGTCTAGCTGAGGTGAGATGCTATCTCAGTTTGGTTTGATTTGTGTTTCCCTGATGATTAGTGATGTTGAGGATTTTTTCACATACCTGTTGGCCATTTGTTTTTTCTCTTTTTTTGTCTTTGTTTGTGACCAGCACTCAGCCAGTGAGTGCACCGGTCATTCCTATATAGGATCCGAACCCGCGGTGGGAGCGTTGCCGTGCTCCCAGTGCCGCACTCTCCCGAGTGCGCCACGGGCTCGGTCCTCTGTTGGCCATTTGTATGTCTTCCTATGAAAATTATCTATTCAGCTCCTTTGTAGACTTCTAAATTGGATTGTTTGTTTTTTTACTGTGAAGTTGAGTTCTTTGTATATTCTGGATATTAATCCCTTGTCAGATGTGTGGCTTGCAAACATTGAAGTCTTTAATCCATTTTGAGTTGATTTTGGTACAGGGGGAGAGATATGGGTGTAGTTTAATTCTTCTACATGAGGATATCCAGTTTTTCCAGCACCATTTACTGACGAGGCTGTCTTTTCCCCAATGTATGTTTTTACGCCTTTGTCAAATATTAGTTGGCTGTAAGTACCTGGTTGATTTCTGGATTCTCTATTCTGTTTCATTCGTATGAGTGTCTGTTTTTATGCCAGTACCGTGCTGTTCTGTTTGCTATAGATCTGTTGTATAATTTGATGTCAGGTAGTGTCATGTCTCTGGTTTTGTTTTTTTGCTCAGGATTGCATTGCCTCTTTGGGGTCTTTTGTTGTTTCATATGCATTTTAGGATTGTTTTTTTTTTTTTTTTTTTCTATTTCTATGAAGAATGTCATTGGTATTTTGATGGGGATTGCATTGAATCTACATATTAATTCGGGTAGTATGGACATTTTCACAACGTTAATTCTTCCAATCCATGAACGAGGAATGTCTTTCCGTCTTTTAGTGTCCTCCTTAGTTTCTTTTAGCAGAATTTTGTAGTTGTCATTGTAGAGATCTTTCGCCTCTTTGATTAAATTTATTCCTAGGTACTTTATTCTTTTGTTAGCTATTGGACTTTACTTATTTACATAAGCTAGTAGTGGTGATGGTGGTGGTGGTGGTGGTGGTGATTATGGCTTCTTAAATTTAACACATAGCCTCTTTTGCCTTCCCTCCCTCTGCCTTCCACCTCTTTCTCCTCTTTTTCTTTCTTCTCTTTCTCTCTTCCACTCTTTCTAATAATATGTTTATCTCTGAGTATACCATAAGTTCTAGCCGACACAATTATAAAACTAACATACTTCTTATTTTTCCTAAACTATTTATTATTGTATTTTAAATTTTCTCTTGGACTAATAATAATTTATATAAATAGTATAATATTCCTCAGCAGTTGGGTTTTTAATTTAAAATTTGTTTGCTGAAATTTTTGGAATGTGGTCTCTACAATATCTGTCTTTCAGAGTTTATTGAGACCTCTTTGTTTTCCAGTTAGTATTCAATCAATTTTTATAAATATTTTATAGGCACTTCAAAGGGATGCATTTTTTTGTAAAATACAGCATTCAATAGATAAGTATTGATTAAATCTTCTTATGTACTTCAAATTATTGATGACCACGTCACAGACTATGACTAGCGTGTAAAATTCTTCCTTAATCTGTGTGTTTCAGTTATTTTTTTTCTTAAAAATTTAAAAAGCTACTTTACATATTTCAAAACTATGCTATTTCTTACATAAATGTTTATGTCACATATTTTTGTTGTGAATAGTACCACTGATTAGTACTCACTCACTATGTAAGCTGAGAATCTCAAAATGATCTTAATAATCAAAGGGAAAAATTGTAATCTTTTACTTACCTTTAAACATTTTTAAAAACATAGATAACTCTCTTATTGTTGGTTATAAATGTAGAGGGAAATGAAAAAATAGCAAAAGTAATATGTATTTACTACATGGTAGTTTTTTTTTTTTTTTAAATAGCATTAGCGATACATAATTCACATACCATAGAATTTACCCTATTAAAGTATACAATTGTGTAGTTTTTAGTATATTCAGACAGTTGTGCAATCACCACCACTATTTAGTTTCAGAATGTCTCATCACTGCAAAAAGCAGCCCATTCCCACTAGAAGTCGTTCCTCATTCCTTACTCACCCCAACCATTGCCAATCACGAATCTTCTTTTTGTCTGAATGAATTTGCCTATTCTGGACATTTCATATAAATGCAGTCCTACAAGATGTGATCTTCTGTAACTGTCTTTTTTCACTTACCATGCATTTTCAAGATTCATCTACATTGTAGCATGTATCAGTACTTTATTCTTTTTATGACTGAATACCATTCCAATATACAGATATACCACATCTTGTTTATCTGTTCTTCAATTGATGGGCAAACTTTAAGTGACCAAATAAATATGACCAAATCTCTCCTATGATAACTGTTTTGATCTTATTTTTCCGAGAGAATTTATAGGGGAAAAAATATTTCAAGTTGTCTTTTTCAACTGAACTATTGTTTCCATTTCCCAGAGGGTCCCTGGTAAACACAGAGATTTGTTGTTTTACCTTATAATTTTGTTTATTTGATATGCTTTATGTTTTTAAATAGCTTAACCCTATGGAAGTGCTTCAGGGAGAATGTCAAATGAAGAAGTGAAGGTTTTTCTTTCCTATTTGAGTGCTGGTTAAGTTTGTTTAGATAAAAGTTTATGAATCATAGGTCAGGCAAAGGGCATAAAGAAATATCACTGTTTGTAAGAATGAATTATGCTAAAAATAAATGAAAAATTAAAAAATTTATAATTTGACCAACTTGGAATAAAAATATAAGTTTATGAATGTAAATATATTAGAGATGGTGATCTTTTCAGGACGGATCAAAAGGTCCTGAAGGTTTGTTAGTGCATCCAGTGGCCATATGTTCTTTCTTACAGAATAAATGCTAGTCAAATCCTTATAAAATAGTTATGCATGGTGTAGTGGATTGAATTATGTCCCCCCAAAACTCCCTGAAGCTCGAATTTTGTCCCCCAAGTTTTATGTGTTAGAAACTTAGTCCCCTCTGTGACTCTTAAGAGGGTGGGAAATCCTATTATAGTAATTGAATGGTGGGGCCTTGAAGAGGTGATTGGATTGTAGGACTGTGCTGTAGTGAATGGATTAAAAATGGTGGTCAGGGGTGTGGTTCTGAGGGCTTTAAAAGAAGAGGAGAGTCTGTCTTTCTCTCTCTCTCTGCTCTCTCTGCTTCCACTATCTTGCAATGTGAGACCGCTGGGCCACTGTCACCACCACCAGGACCTTGGACTTCCTGGCCTCAGAAACTGTTAGCAATAAATTTCGTTTTTCTTTCTAATTACCCAGTTCCATGTATGTTGTTATAAGCAACAAGAAACAGACTAATACACGTGGTATACCCTGATATAAAATTTTACTTTTATTTATTCTGATATGGTCAGTTATTGTGCCATTTATTCTTATCAGCAAGTAGTTTTACTTTCCTCTCATGCTTGTCTGAGGCTGTGTTATAAGCTACAGTGTAGAAATTGAATCTTCAATAAAGATGACAGTTTCAAAGATTTGTGGAAAGAACTATGCCAGGGACTCAAGAATTTATACTTCAAAGAATAGATGTGAGCATAGGCTCTGAACTGACATAGCTTAGAAAATTGTCACACAGCAAGCAGCAGGAGACATATTATATTTTCACTTCTCTTTATAGTAAAAAGCAGGTGACTTTGTGAAAGCAGACTGCTGACCAAAGATGCAGCAAAATAAGAATTAATTACAAAGAACTGAATGAACTGATGAAGGCAAACTAATTGTGGTTACTCCTACTTGAATGTTGTCTGTATTACTTTTAACATTCTATTTTTTATGGGAATATGAGGAAGACTTTTATTTTCCTTTTTGATTTATTTCTAAACCTCCATTAGTAGACAACAGAAATCAAGACTTTCAAAAGATGATATTGTGTTTTTCCTGACTACTAAGAAATCACAAACAAATAGTTTTAATGAGTCTCTTTATTTTGAATAGCAACATAGTTATTTTCAAAGGTTCAATAATAATCTTATTTTGCAATGAAGTCTATACCTGGTAAGCCATATTTGAGAACAAATTTAATTCAATTAGGTATAAGAAACTCACCATGAAAGATTAAGATTATACTTCATGTATGGAACTAGTGCCCACACGTTCCTTCCAGGAATCTATTCCAGTGCCTGTTCTATGGCTGATGCATTCCACCCTTACAGGTAAAAAGGAAGGTCACTTTCTGGCAGGCCAAACATTTTAGAAGATTTGGGGGACCTTAAGAAAAGAAGAATTCAACTACATTTAGAGGCAATGAAGATGAAAGAGTATGGAGATACATACTCTTGGGGTTTGGTTTTCTAGCCTTGAACTAGAAGTGCAAATAATAGAGGCTTTTATTTATTTTTTCTTGTTTTTTTATTGTAACATAGTTGATTGTACATATCTGTGGAGTACAAAGTTAAACATCATTACCTATCTGCAATGTGATGCTCATATCAGAATAATTAGTATGTTAGACATTATACAATGTAATTGCTTTTGGTGGCCCTTTACCAATTCCTCCCCTCCCTCTTCCTATCTCTCTCTCTCTTTCACACCTCTCGTAAACTCAGTTCTCTTTTTTCCTTTTGAAAGTTCAACATATTATTGTGATTGTTGTATCTTTATTATTTTTTAAAAATTTACTTGTTTATTTTTTAGCTCCCATTTATGGGTCAGGACATGTGGTGTTTCTTTTTTCATGCCTGGCTTATTTCACTTAACACGATTTTCTCTAAGCTCATCCATGTTGCTGTGAATGGCAGTATTTTATTCTTTTTTATGGCAGAGTATTATTCCATTGTGTGTGTGTGTGTGTATATATATATATATATACACACACACACTACATTTTCCTCATCCAGTCATTGATGATGGACATTTACATTGGTTCCAATTCATGGTTATTGTAAATAGAGCTGTGATAAACATAAGGGTGCCAATATCCCATTGACATGATGATTTCCATTCCTTTGGACATATATCCAGCAGTGGAAATGATGGATTGTATGGCAGTTCTATCTGTAGTTGTTTGAGGAAGCTCTATGTTGCTTTCCATAACTTCTGTACCAATTTACAGTCCTATCAATAGTGTAAGAATCCCTTATTAATTAGTTGACATGTATTTATTCTATAATATAATGACAGTTATATGTTTTTAACTTTTTGGAAATTATATTTTGACACTATTATATCTATTTAGCCTCATTACCATATAAAGTCTAAAAATAAGGGTCTCTTACCTTCTTTTGCTTTCTAAAATGAATATTTCTTTTAGTAGGAAGTGGCCTTTGTTCAGATAAAAGAATATTTTCTTCTACTATATTTTTTTGTTTTTTTCTTTTATGTCTTTTCAGTTTCCAATGCACCTGCTATTAGTTTTGATCTCAGCATACTGTACTTTCTGTTTATCATCTCCTCTTTCATTATCATTATCTTTGCTCTTTGGTCTGTATTCTTGGATCAAAGGCATTTAAAGTTTTCATAATGTTTTCAATTTTAGGGAATATAAATTCAAAACGAATTTCAATTCCATACTTGTGCTTTTAGTTATTATTAATCCAATTTTCCTTAGTTCCTTTTTCAACTCAATTTTCAGCTCAACTCAACATTTATGACTTCCTATCTATATTTTATAGAAGTCATGTTTTATTGTATTTTATTGAGATGAAGCATATATTTTATGACATATTCTCTTTATTATAGCAATCTTTTTACTTCCTGAAGTTGACATCCTTTCAATTTTCAGGATATTTCCCTCCTTTCCTTATGTGGCAGAAAGTTTTTTGTAAGCTCTAGGTTGGTGATATTTTTTGTTTTCTCATGTATCAATGAGGAGATATCTCTCAACATCCAGTGTATGTCCTTTTAAAAGGGGCATAGATTTCCCTTGCCTTCTTCATTCACTTGCATATTTAGAGATCCCAGAACTTTGAGTATTGTGTAGAGCCCCTAGCCAAATTTTAGTCTCTGACCATTACTTATTTTGTGCTGCTCTGATAGCCTACATACCCTAGTTTTCTTATCTCCAGGGCAGTACTTTCCAAATCTGATTGCCCATCAGAATCCCTTGAAGAACTTAAAAAATACATAGTTTCACATACCTCATCTCATCTTTACTGAATTTCAATCTCTGGAGGAAGGAGTTGAAACTTGCATTTCTTAAAGTCTTCCCAGGTAATTATGATGCAGCTGGTGGATGACTCCTTAGTTCAGAATAACTAAATGTATCTGTGACAATCTATAGCTCTGCTTTAACCTACAACCCCAGATGATCTTAAATCAGAATCCTTCTTCAGCACTGTACTGGCCATGGCCACACTTGATACTATTTCTTCTACCCCAAACCTTGTTGCACAGCAGAGCTGCAATCTGCATGTGAATGTAGATGCTAATGCATTGAGAGAAAACAGGAAAAACTCTGGTTTTAGAAACAGAACTTATGCCATAAGGTATCAATTACCTTATTTTCCATTTTATATAAAGGTAGACCAATTTCTTCAATAGGGAAGGCTGAAATTATCTTCATATCTATTTCCTGGCTGGTCAAACTGGGCTGTTTCAGAACGTGGATTTTCCTCAACTGGTTATTTTGTGGCTCCATTTAATAGACCTTCCCTCAAGATGATAGGGTCTACACTTCCTTTCCTAGATGGTGAACTTCCTGAGAGCAGTAACTGTGTCTCTTTGACTCTGTCACCACATAGTGCCTGGCACATAGCAGATATTCACAAATATGTGTTAATGCCTGAATAAATGGTTTTGGTGATTGGTTGCCTAGTATCCTCAGTATTCAAAGTTGTGGCTTTGTCTACAACGAGCATTTTAATGGGAAATAGGGAAAGGAACTGTATCAGTGTCTTTAAATGACAGACCACTTTAATCCAGAAGCTGTACCTGTATTTAATTATCTCCTTAAAAAATAGGATTACCTACTTGAAGTGTGTACTGGAGTGGGATCAGAGGAAGGAAGAAAAATCTAGAAAACTACATCTTTTATTTTGCATAGAGATTGGAAATTATCTTTTTTTAGTGGCATTGAATTTCAAACATGAACAGTGTTGCTGTTGTCTTTATAAACTCAATCTTACAGCTTTTGTATTTTATGCCATGGTATAAAGATACAAAAACATAAAACCAAATTAGTTCTATCCTCCCACATGCTTTTTGTGGAAACTTAAATTTGGATTAACACCATGGAGAGAGATTTCTTACTTCTTTAAGATCAGACAGGATAATTAGTTGTAGTAATAAAGGAAAAAAAAACCAAACAAACAAAGATAGTACTTGCTTTTTGTTGGCAACTCAGTTTCCTCAAAACTTTTCTGCTAAAAAAAAACACATGTCATCCATTTGGAATTTTTTTTTTTTTATAAAGATGACTGGTGAGGGGATCTTAACCCTTGACTTGCTGCTGTCAGCACCACGGTCCTCTAAGTGAGTGAACTGGCCATCCCTATATAGGGACCTGAACCTGTGTCCTTGGCATTATCAGCACCACACTCTCCCAAGTGAGCCACAGGTGGGCTGGCCCTTGGAATTTTTTAAAGAGGGAAGATTGTTGGTTTGGATTTAAAGTAAATTGTTGTTTGGTTTTTCACCAATCTCTTCTCTTATTTTAGTGGCTTCTTTGGAAATAATTTTTTAAATATAAATTTGTGTGCCTTCTAAATTTGAGCACACATTTGGTATGTAGAAATCCTGATTAAGACTAGTTAGACTGAGGACAGAAAACATCTCCTCTTCTCTTGCTCTTATGAACTGTATGACATATTGAAGTAAATATGGTCTCCACAATGAAAACTATAAAACACTGGTTAAAAAAAGATGAAAGTGGACACAGATAAATGGAAAGATATCCTATGGTAATGGGTCAGAAGAATTAACATATCACTCAAAGCATCTACACATTTAACATAACCCCTATCAAAATACCAATGATATTTTCCACAGAAATAGAAAAAAATGATCTTCAAATTTGCATGGAACCACAAAAAACCCTTTATAGCTAAAGCAATCTTGAAAAGAAAGAGCAAAATTGGAGACATCACACTTCCCAACTTCAAAATATACTATAAAATGATAGAAACTGAAACAGCATGGCACTGCCATAAAAACAAATTGAACAACAGAATAGAATAGAGAGCCTTAAATGAAACCACACATTTACAGCCAACTGATTTTCGACCTAGGTGCCAAAAATATACAATGGGGAAAGGACAGCCTCTAAGAAATGGTGCTGGGAAAACTGTATATCCACATGCAGATGATTGAAACTAGACACCTATCTTTCACCGTACACAAAAATCAACTCAAAATGGATTAAAGACCTAAATTTAACACCCAAAACTATGAAAGTACTAGAAAAAAACATAGGGAAACACTACACAAAATGGAAGCGAGCAGTGCTTTTTTGAGTGAGACTACAAAGGCATAGGCAACTAAAGCAAAAATACACAAGTGTACTGCATTAAACTAAAAACTTCTGCACAGGAAGGGACACTATCACCAATGTGAAGAAACACCTACATAATGGGAGAAAGTGTTTGCAAACTGCACATCAGACAGGGGCTGGTATCCAGAATATATAAGGAACTTAACAGCAAAAATTCAAATAACACAGTTAAAAAATGGTCAAAGGACCTGAACAGACATTTCTCAAAAGAAGGCATATGAACGGCCAACAAGCACATGAGAAAATGCTCAACATCACTAGTCATCATGGAAATGCAAATTAAAATCACAATGACTTTTTTTCTTTTTCTTTTTCTTTTTGTGGCTGACCTGTAGGGGAATCCAGTGACCTTAGTGTTATAGGGCAGTGCTCCAACCAACTGAGCTAACCAGCTATCCAAAACCACAATAAGATAGTGTCTCACTCTAGTTAGAATGTCTGTTGTGAACAAGACAAAAAATAATGAATGCTGGTGGATGTGGAGAAAAAGGAACTTTTTTGCATTGCTGGTTGCAGGTGGGAGTGTGAATTGGTACAATCACTGTGGAAAACATTATGGCAGTTCCTCAGGTAACTAAAAAATAGATCTACCCTATCACCCAGCTATCCCACTACTTGGTATATACCCAAAGGAAATGAAATCAATATATCAAAAAGACACCTATGCTCCCATGCTCATCACAGCACTATTAACAATAGCCAAGAGATGGAATCAACCTAAATGTCCATCAGTTGATGAATGGATAAAAAAACTGTGGTATGTGTACACAATGGAATACTACTCAATTAATAAAATGATATCCTATCATTTGCAGCAACATGGGTGGAACTGGAAATCATCACGGTAAGTGAAGTCAGTCAGGCACAAAAAGACAAATACCACATGATATCATTCATATGTGGAATCTAAAAAGAAAAAGTTCTCATAGAAGTAGAGAGTAGAATAATGGTTACCAGAGGTTGGGGGGTGGGGAAGGAGAAGTGGTAAACTAATGGGTACAAAACTATGCTATCTACCCTAAGTGAGTCATTGTGCAGTATAGGCATGTACTGAAACAACACACTGTATCCCCCCAAAATATACAGGTAAATGATAAAATATTTTGAATAAAAGAGAAAAGAAAACAAAAGACTAGGGAGACTGAGGACATAAAACATGCCTCCTCTTGCTCTTATGAGCTATATGACATATTGCAGTATGTATGGCCTCACACATGTTCATTTCATACATCATCACAGGCCACGTTTGGATTTCTGGAAACGTGCTTTTCATCTTTTGCCTTTGCTTTGGTAACTTTTGAGGACTGACTATGGGAAATGTGTAAATAGTATTAAAATGGATTTATTTTCAAAGTGTTTTTTTTTTCTCAGTCGATTGGAATTTATAAAGTATATCCTCATAGAAATGGTGTAGATGATAGTTGGGTTTCCGATGTAGCTTACACAAATCTCTGTAGCTCACAAGTGACAACTTTTGTCATCATTGAGGGACCTAAGACCTGGGTCATGGAGGTTGGAGCCATGTTGTGTAGATTGTGTAGACTCACAGGGTAATGGAAGGGATGGGTGTAGAGGTGGAACCAAGGAAGGTCTCTCTTTTTCCCAGTCCTACTTTTCAACAGAAAATGTTTAATTTTTGCCTTCTTCTCACCCCATCTATTTAAATTCTTGCCCACCTTCTTGTGCCCACAGAGTGCTATGCTGTGTGTAGGTCCAGGCTTGTCTCTTTACCTTCAACCACTTCATGTTTCCAAATTCTTCATTTCTCATTTTCCCAAGTTAAAATTCTTATCTCTTCCATATGGTCAACTCTTGTTAGGATGGTAGTATGATTGAACTATTTTACTATTATCTATTAAAACTAAATACACTTTTGGAGATTTTTAAAAGACAGAACTTATTACCATCAATATGTTTTTGTTTTTGTTTTGTTTGTAGAATAAGACAGGGTCACAAAAATCAATAAAGCCACATAGACCTTGAGAAGGCTTGAAATGTGTATAAATAAGGATGTCCAGGGGTGCACATTGAAATAAACACCATATAGGCAAATTACATCTATCAGGGAGGTCTGTAAGCATTAGTCGAATTTATGTTTGTTTTTAAGAACAGAAAAAACAAAAAGGCATCATTAAGTCAGTCATTTGTGTACGTGAGATAGTTATATATTCAAGCATTCATGTGATAACTATACTTAATATACAGTAAAGCTGGTCTAAGACAGAAGAGTCTGTGACGAAGGAGTTAGGAAAATGAAGCTGAGTGGCTCTGGGGAAGTGAAATAAAAACCCATCTGTATTTTGAAAAATACATGTAGGTTTCAAGGAATATTTTATGCAAATTTCAATTTCTAACTGGATTTGAACTAGATTATCTTAAGACATTACATCCCATGGCTTTTTCTTCTGTGCTTATTTTAAAAAATATTTTCATTGAATTGTTATATTTTTTTCAAGGAGACCTACTTACCTATTCCAAGGCTAATCCCAAGTATGGCCACATGGAAGATTAAAAAGCACAGCTTGTGGAATCTGAACTATGCAGTTACCATCAAATGAGGACACAAGTGTATCATCTCAGAGGTCAAGTTAACTTTGTGTGAGATTGTGGCAACCGGTGGATGACTTGAATTCACAGTGAAGGATATAATACACCATGGGTCTTATTGCCGTGGCTGGCAGGATCACTGCTGTTGGTCTCTTTCCATCAAGAATAAAAGCAATTCAGGGATTTCAACAAGAGCATAAATTCTACAGACTTGATGCAGGATTGCTGTGCTGAATTTTCAAATTGCATTTATACACAAATTTAATAAATCATTTTTCTAATAAAGGAAAAAGAAAATGCAGTCCACCATGGATCACAGCAGCTGAAATACCTGTATGTTCTGTTTCCAAGTTATGGGTGATTTGATTGGAGTATAAAATGACCCAAATTTGGAAAACGGATATGCTTTAATTTCTGGCTTTGTCAGATGTTTGATTGTAGAGTCACACTTTGCTTTGTGGTTTCCTCAATCGTATGTAAAATGAAGCAATAAAATGGTCTGCTTCACCCATCTCACAGGTTTATCATGCAGAAAAAGATATATCATAGTTTGGATCAATTGTGATTACAGTTTGGACCATAGTTGGACTAAGTAGGTCAAATGTTTCCTCAGCATATTTGTTGTGTCGTCATTCTAAGAATATGCAAGGGGCAAGCTCAAAGCTTCCTCCTAGGCCTAGTAGTGGAGATAAACCATTCTTAGGACTGAGAAAGAAACTGGGAGAAGACTTCCATACATAGGACTGCAGTGAGTGACACAGGTCGTGGTACCACTTTCTCTGCTTCTACTTACTCTCTCTTCCGACGTACAGGGCTTTTGGTCATAATTCTTGTTAATTATTGCTGTGCATTAGATTAATCCAGAACTAAAAAATCTAAAGCAACGGTAATCATTTTGTTATCTGTCCTGGTTTCTGTGGTCGGGAATTGAGAAAGGCCTTAGCTGGGTGGTTCTGATTCCTGCAGTTTCAGTCTGATGATGAGCAGAGGTGGAAGAATGAAGGATCGCAGCTGCCTGGTGCTGGCCGGCATCTCTCTCTCTGTTCAGGTCATCTCAGAACCTCCCCAAATGTGTCTATGTGGCCTGGCTTGAGCTTCCTCACAGCATGGTGGCCTCAGGTCAATTGGAGGCTATAGGCTTTAAGAGTGATTACATGTTCTGTCTAGCAAGATGGAAGCTGCATTGCCTTTTAGGACCCAGATTTACAAGGCATTCAGCATTATTTCTGGTGCATTAGATTGGTTATAAGCAAGTCACAAACATACCCAGATTGAAAGAGAGAATTAGACTCCATCTCTTGAGGGAAGAGATGGAATGATTCTAGAAAAATATTTGGGATTGGAAGTACTGTATAAGTCGTCTCTGGAAAGTGCAGTCTGCCACAGTCACTGCCATGCCACCTGTGGGAGGCTTCTGTGACCAGTCAGCTGGATGTGCTTGTTATGTTCTCTCCTCACAAGGAGCTTGTCCCCTGAGATGCAGCTTTCACTCAAAATTGAAAGTAGCTTTATTAAATGATGCACCAGAGTACAAGTTGTCTAGGTTGCAGTCTGAGTCCTCATTTGATATACCAATTGTGAATATCAAAAGACAAAATCAGGTTGAGGCCAGAGAGAGAATACAAGCTAGAGATCAGAGCATAGATTGGATTAGATACGTGTTTTTTATTATCTCCTCACTAAGGACACCCTGTCTTTTTTTAAAGGGCAACTGCATATTTCCTGCTTTTATTTTTTATCCACTCTAACAGTCTCTACATTTTAATTGGTGTATTTAGATCATTTGCATTTAAATTAATACTACAGGGTTTAAGTCAGTCATTTCATTATTTGTTTTCTTTTTATTTCCTCTGTTTCTCTTTTCTTGTCTTTCTGTGGGTGACTTGAACATTTTTAGTATTCCATTTTGATTTATAGTGTTGCTGAGTGCATTGCTTGTATAGTTTTCTTTTTCGGCTATTGGTTACACACACACACATACATATATATACATATATACGTATAGCTGTTGCCGAGTGCATTACTTTGTATAGTTTTCTTTGGGTAGTTTATCTGGGGGTTTATTATGAGACTCATTTCAGCCACTCAGTCTATGGTATTTTGTTATGGCAGCCTGGGCTGGCTAATACAGATGGTGTAATAATTTTTGTTTCAATCCTCAAATAAGATTTAGAAAACTAATCAGGAGAAGAATAGTCTATTGTGTTTAGCCATATTTTCTTTCTTTTTGTTGTTTTTTTTTCCTTTTTGATGCTCTGAGATTTCTTCTTTCACCATTTTCTTTCAGTTTGGAGAATTTCCTACAGCCCTTATTTAAGGGTAGGTCTATTAAATGACAAATTCTCTTAGTTTTCCTTCATATGAGAATGTCTTTATTCCCCCTTGATTTCTGAAGAATAATTTTGCCAGATATAGAATTTGCAGTTGACAATTCTTTTCTTTCAGCACTTGAAATATATTGTGCCACTTTTCCCTGTGCTCCATTGTTTCAGATAAGAAATCTACTGTCATTCAAATAGGTATTTCTCTAGAGATAATGCCTTGTTTCTCTCCGGCTGCTTTTACAATATTGTCTTCTGTGTTCAAAAGTGTAATTAGTATGTGTCTTGGCATGAATTTCTTTGGGTTTATTGTACTTGAGATTCTCTCAGCTTTCTAAATCTGTAGATTTATGTATTTCTCCAAATTTGAGAAGTTTTCAGTCACTGTTTCTTCAAGTATGGGATTCTGACGATATGATATTGGATCTCTTGTAATTGCATGGATTTGACAGATCTGGGTTAAAATTCTGATTAAGCCACTCAGTAACTAAATTATCTGAGTAAAATTAATCTCTTTCAGCTTTGTTCATTCATTTCTTTTTATAAAATGGGAGACGATGTCAGTCTATATTGGATCTCTGTTTTGGTCAGCAATTCCCCGCTCTCAGATCCTATACACACAGGACACATCATTTTCTCTCAGGAACTGCTCTTTCCCTACTGTATTTGGTGGGGCTGTTGATCATAGTACTATCACTACCATTACCACACTCCACAAGGATTAAATTCTGACCATCCTAAAAAATAAACTGCATAAAGCATCAGCATTGTCTTGTTCACCTCATTACCTGGAGTTGCCTCATCCATTAGAATTTAATTATTATTTGTTTCATTTATAAATAAATAATGACTCAAATATCAATAATATTTCCTTCCTGGTGTAATGAAGGTGACAAAATACTTAAAGATTTGTAGTGCAAGTGAGCAACTGGCTCTTTGATGAAAAGAAAGAAATTATTGCATTAACAATCTAATTTTTCTGTGTCTTTATTGTTCTCCGTATATTTCTCCCTCTTCTTTTGGCTACATCTACCCTACTTTGCATGTTTTTGTCTAGCCTATCCTGATATTTTCCTCCATAAGTCTCTAAGCTTTCCTATTTCTTCTCTCTCTCTCTCTCTCTCTCATGATCTCTTCTCTCCCACTATTTTTTTGGTATGTTTTGATTCCTAGTTCTGTACCATTTTAATTTCTCTTTTTGCTTCTTTATTTTTCTAACTCATGATCTCTATCTTGTATCACATCACAGGGGGACACTAATTTATTTATTTTGTGTTTATTTAGTATTTATCTATTATTTGTTTGCTGTCTCATAGAATATTTATCTTTTCTCTAACTGAAAGAAGAGTCATTTAATATATTAAAAGTAATATACATATAATTTTAAATATCCTATATAATCTGTTTAAATATTAAATATATAAATCAAACACTAAAATTAACTATGTTTATATAAAGAAGATCATATTACTTTTTACTCATTTCTGACTTTTTATTAATTTTAGTTTTCTTGGATAAAAGGCTATTAATAGGAAAAAATTTCAGTCCCTTGTGTAAACATGGGTCTAACATGTTTTTTATTAAGCTAAGGCTAAAGAGCAAACAGTGACTGTGACAAGCAGGTCTGATGATAGTAATGTTTATTAATCTCCATAGGCCTGAGCATCTGACTTTAGGGAACTGAACAGAAAACACTCAGCACTAGCTCAGCATCTAGGGCATTCTTTGACTGATGGATATTGAATATGCACATTACTCCATCAGAATTGTCCAAATGTAAAAGCATATTGCAGCCAGTGAGCTGGCTGTGTTGATGACCTATTCTCTGACTCCTTATTCACTCATTCCGAAACCTCAATTCTGCCCCTGTCAATGCAATACTGCAGAGGCTGGCACCAGTACAGAAGAAAGAGAGAGATAACTGTCTCTTTGTCTCTGCCTGAAGGGTGATAGGTGACATGGCTACATGCATACTTCCCAGGCACTATCACTGCAGCTCCGGCTGACCCCTTACCATTTCCACTCTTGGTGCCTTTCCTCCCCTGTGCCAACCTATCCCAAGTGCTCAGTGCTCTGTCCTCTACATCACAGCCCCAGGAAAATATTTTATTCTTACAAGTGTACTTCAAAAAATCCATGGGAAGATTCATATTCTCTTTTAATTCTATTTTTCACAAACTTTTAGAAGTACCCTCGTATTGTGAATCAATACAATAATCTCTCTCCTAAGAGGATTTTCAGCCTTGAACTTTGACTCTCACTGGGGTCATGGGACATCCATGCTTTCAGTTTCTGCCCTTGTCTCCACTCCTTACCCCTGGCAATATGTGTTTATGGCTCAAAACATTTAATTGGATAGCCTAGTTGGGTATTTTTCTCTTCCTTAAATTGCCCTATAACTATTGAAATTAGACAAGATCTTTCAAAATATTTAAGTGATATTTTGTTGGTGTACACAGAGGGTGAATACATTTATGTCAATTAGATAGTGACTTATAGGGCTAATTGGTTTCAAACCCATCAACATTTTATTTTTTATGTTATTTTTTGTTTTAGCTAAAGTCTAATGCTTGCAAGGAGAAGGTACTTTTTCTCAACTTGAAATGGGTTCACCTGGGATGGTTTATAAAGCTAGATTCACAGACTGAATATACTCACATCCTTCTGCATTGAAGAAAGAAAAATTGAGATCTATATAGCTTTAAACAATAATTTTATTCCTCAAAACCTTTGTGTGAGATATTGGCACTCCATTTCCATTATTACTCAATTGATAAAGTCAAGTAATGTACACTGTGCCTTGCAGTAGAATCAGCAGGAACTAAATTAGCCTTTTGAGGGGATGCTTATAGGTTTGTTGATTGATAATGGCACCTGCTTGTAGGAAACAGTTTGCACACATATAGGAATGAACCGTAATACTGAACAGATGTTGTTCCATCTTCTTAGTGTCTGGAATATGCCAGGATAGTCCAAACTATAGTCATAGAAAAGTGTCACAGGCCTGCCATGGCACTTCATAGCATCAGGAGGCATTTTGTGCTCAAGAAGTTTTTTAGTCTGGTCTCTCATATGTCTCACTAATCAGTTTAAAAATAAACAATAAAATGACAAGCAATTAAAAAATTAAGTTAGGGAAAGAATTGAAATCACTTTGAAAACGTTTTATAATTATTCCAGCTAGTTTGGAATATGAGGAAAGAAAGAACAAGGGTAGATAATAGGACCTGTTATTTCCAGAGGACAGAGTTCCCAGCTGCAGTTTTTCTGGATGACATCTATTTTCTGCCTCTCTCCACGTTACGATGTAGCAGAACTGCAACAGGAACAAGACAGAAGTGGGGTCCAATTCTGTATGTCTCAGCTCAGATTGTGTGACCTTAGTTAAGTTACCTAAAGTTAATGAAGCACAATGTATCTTGGTTTCTCCTTCTGTAGAATGAAGATACATATGCCTGCTTCACAAAGTTAAGTAAAAAAACATATGTGATCATTTTTGTTGTAACACATATTTTCTACATTCTAAAACACCATAGATGTTAGAGAATCCATCGATTTTATCAATTTGCAAGGGATGGAGGAAGCAGAAAAAGCACTTTCTATGTCTAGATTGACTATAAACATGCTTTCTGATTATAGAAACATAAAAATGTTAAAGAGAAAACTTTGTTCCCTAGGTCTGAGAAAATACTGTAGTGGACGATAAAGAAATACTTACTTTCCTCTCTTTCCACATGAACAGAGCAGATAGCAGAGAGCAGCTCAGCAGGCATTCAAGGAGACTGGAATTGTTTGATTTTTATTTAGAAGATACTTTATTTCTAGCATGAGTATGTTAAATCCAAGGTACAAGGATCAAAGAATCCTAGCCTAAGATGTGTGGGCATGTCACGTGGCCTTTTTTTCTTAGGTTAGGCTTGCAAATAAAATCAGATGGCCCACAGGATCTGTTTTATAATCCAGACTCAGTCCTGTTTTTTGGGGAGACCAATAAAGAGGGTGTTGTAAAAATCGTATTTATTTGTCTATTAATAGAACATTGCTAGTACAATAAAAAATATCACAAACCCAAGACAATTGACTAGGTATAGTCATTGTGAGCCTTATTTCTATTTTTACTAAAGTGAGGCATGAGGTTTTGTATATGCTTGTGTTGTTTTTGGTTTTGGCAGGAAACGTGGAGGTAGGAAGAGTTTTGAGGGAATAGTGTTACTCTACAGTTGTAAAATTATTTTCTTCCTGATGTACCTGGCTAATTTACTTCATTTGTATCCATTGATTGCAGCTAAAAGTCAGTTGGATCAGAGTTGGTAGAGACTAAACTGAAAAACATGGGAGACAGGTAGAAACTGTGGGCTTTTTGAAGACAGATGGGGAGGGAAATATATATTTATATTAATAAATGTTTTATATAATATATAATAAATATCGTTACTTGGTAATTGTACACACATACATACTGACAGAAATATAGATACAGTGGATATATACATTGATAATACAAAAACATTCTCCCTGGGAAGCCTAATGTTGACCTTGCAGGGGCCTTACTCTTACCATCCCCCATGTATCCCGTCCCCACTTATAAGAATCTTAGTTCAGGTGCCCTTGGCCTGGAGACTGAGATGTATTTTCTAAATCTGAGCCACATTGAGCCTCCTGCCCCCTCTACATCCACTCCCTAACAGGGCTGTCACTGTTTTTTGTGTCCCTTTTATAATTAAGCTCTTATGTCTTCAATTTTAGAGTTCTTGGGCAGGCTAAAGTATCTTTTCTTTCAAAACTGTTGAAAAGATCTCTGCCACAACTTTGTTGTTTTAATTGAAACATGATTGTACATATCTGTGGGGTACAGAGTTGAATATCAATACCTGTGTGCAATATGTAATGCTCGAATCAGAATAATTAGTATATTCAACATTATGTAATGTGCCACAACTTTTTAACACAAAATTCTAGTTATCTTTCTTATTAACAAATAAGTGTAAGTTGTAAAACCTACCATTGTATTGAATACCTGTTGTGTTCCAGGTAACCACTTTAGTTAATTACCTAATTTAGTTTTCACCACAGTCTTAGGAGAAAGATATTTTTATTGCCATTCAATTGAGCACACTGAGATTAATTGAATAATGTAATAGCAACAGCGTTACCTCAATGGACATTATTTTTGGTGAGGCATGAGGGAGCTTGTCAGGGTGAGGTCAGGAATTACTAATCAAAAAATAATGTCCATTGAGGTAACACTATTGCTGTTACGTTTAGTTTTATTGGTTCATTTTTACGGAGCAGGATAATGAGTCTTAGAGACAGAAAGTGATTTGATCAAGCTCTTGCTGGGGTGTGTATTGAAGCTGGGAACAGGACTCAGGACTTCTGACTGCTCATCTGTGGTCCTTTCTGTGAAACCAGGCTCCCATTTAGGACTGTTGTAATGTGGCTACTCGTAAGTTCCTGAGCTGCTAATATTCTGATAATATTACTGAGGTTCCCTGTAATCTGGACCAAGAAGGGGAGAAAGGATTTGGGGAGCTGTGCTTATGATTACTGGATCAGAGAGCTCATCTGTGCGTGGGCACTCTGGCTCCTTCACTCTATCTGTCAGAGAGATGCCTGATTATATCTCCCAGGAGGAAGAAGTGATTTAGATTAGCTATATGTTAATAAATAAGACACTTGTAAAAGCACATTAAAGAAAGGACATACAAAGCAGAAGCATGTTATAAAAATAGGGAAATGCTTTCTTCCTCAGCTCCAGTCTCAACACTTACCTCCTATGGTGCAGCACTATCTTTGCCTACCTTAACTTTAGATCCCCAATAGGAAGATGCAAGTGCTAGATGCTGGGCACAATGTCCCCAAACACTCCCACCCCCACCCACTCCCCAAGAGCTCAGGACTCTCCTGTATGGTACCTCCCTTGACAGGTTCAACAGGGCCTACCTTCTGTTCCCTTGCTCAGCCTGGGAGTCTGTACTGACCCACACAATCTTTCAATTGATGGAACATGCGTGAAAAGTCAAGGTGGTTGTTTTCTCATCTCCCAGCTTTTCAACCTTTGAGGATTAGAGGTGAGTTTAGTAGAAACAAGGTGAGAGCTGTAGGGGTGGTAGAGTAGAGGAGTGAAGTGAGAGTTGTCATCCAAGTGGATGAAAACAAAACAATTTCCTATCATTTCCTCTGTGTCTCCACAGCCCAACCTGGATGAATCAATTGGCATACTTCCAATTCACCAATGCTCTGTGTTCCGCCCATGGTTTATAACATTTACTGAGTCTTCCTAACGTACAAATGTTTCATTTCTCTAATTGGTTATTTCTCCACTTGTTCTTGTTTTACTTCTGCCTGCTTTTCTTTCAACTTCTTGTTCTGTTTAAATGAACATTCTGAACATTGATTTTATAATAGCATTTCAATTCTTCCATTAAATGTATTACCTCTAAAGTAAATTAATGTTCCAATTTTTGATGTTTGGCTATCTTTCTTATATTTAAACACTTCACATTGTTTTAGAATTCTGATTTATAAGCTAATTCTAGTAGGAGTTTAAAAAAATGTTCTCTTTCTTCCTTAACGTTCACCTCTCACCTTCTATCAATTTTATGTTTGCCTGTACTCAGTCTCTGGATTGTCATTTAGGTGACAGAGAGGATATCACAGAATAAGTCCTGAGCAGGAGGCTTGGTTCACTTCCTGGTTGCCAGGCAGCTGTGTAAAGGCATAGCTTTACCTGTGCTTGGCAGCAATTTTCTCAGCCTCCATCTGTGAGCAGAGAGGCCTCAACTCAGTCCCTGGTTTCAAGCAGAGAGGCTGGCTCAGGTCCCACATCCTAGTGGAGCACTTGAGGGCATTAATATCTTGGCTTTTTAACCCACACCAGCCTCTGTGGCCTCGCCTAGCTCCCATGTTATGTAAAGCACTAAATCACCTAATTTTATGTGAAATAGAGATGATATCTACCTTTTAGAGTCATAAAGAGTCAATGAAACATATAAAGTGCCACACACTGAGTCTGACATGTAGTAGGCAATAAAGGTTGGCTATTATTTGAAGAAAATATCTAGTGGACCCCACACTCCTTACTCAAAAGAGCAAGTCTATGAGAGACAAGATTAGCTGCCTCCTTTGGTGAAAAGATGCCCCAATACAATGGAACAGACTTCAGACTATCCTCACATAAATGAGGAACCAACAAAAGTAGAATTTTCAGCATGTGAATTAAAAACAAAAACAAAAATATCAACTCTGTCACTCAGGAGGCTCAGACCTCAGCTTGGCACAAAAGAAAAAAGAAAGAATAAGAAGAAAGAAAGAAAAAAGGAAGACTTGCTTACTGAGTGTTAGGTATAAACCTAGCAATCTCTTTCCCAGAATGACGTGATGAAGCCCAAGTTCCTACACTGTGTGTGCAACATTTAGACGGCCCTGACCAGTGTCTTCTGGTGGTCACTTTACACTTTGCCATGTGGCACAGAGCTAATGTGGAAATATAGTTCTATGAGAACATAAAATCACAGAAACTAAGTGATAGATAGCTAACACAGGAAATTATTTCTATAACCATCCCACAGAAAGTGTTGGACTTCATTCATATAAAGAAATAATTTCTAATTTTTGCAAACTTTTGTTTTGATTCCTGGTCTTTCTATTACTCCACCTAAAATTCTTTCTGTTCTACTCTAACACCAAATCTTTTGCTATGGCCATGTCCTTGGCCTGGGGTATATTTTACCTTCCTTTCACCTATTAAAATCCTTTCTTAAAGCCCAGCTGAAGATCAGTTCTTTTGGGAACTCTTTCTCATTGATACCACCTGTGAGGAACTGTTCTTTTCTCTCCTAGATACCAGGGGCTTCTGTCAGTATTCTCAAGCCTGCAGGGGCTGATAACCTTTAGGTTAATGAAGTGTACACTTCCAGACTCCTCACTTGCAGAAGTTTCTCTCCAGGCTCTGGGAAGACTCCTAGCAATGTATTCACATAGTCATGATTTTGCAAAACATTAAAATATAAAAATTTAATTGCAATTAGTTAAGACCACCATTCTTTTCCACTTTGACATCCCCTCTGTCCTGGGTGACATTGGATGGGTAGTGGACATCATTGGGTTTTGGCTGAGGATGAATTGGGAATATGTTTAGTTTGGGTTTAGTGGGACATGCTTATGTGTCTTATGATATATTGTTAGTCATTGCAGTATAGCAATAGTTTCTAGGAAAACTCTTTCTAATTACTATGTTGGCTTGCTAAGTATCATGGCTACAAGATGCAGGGCCAGAGGTTGCACTGCAGTGTGAACATGTCCTAAAGTGCTCAGCAGTGGTAGAAAATAAGCAAAATTGCAAATAATGGGGCCAAAGTAAAATTCTTCCTATTATCAGATGTGTAAAGTTTTAAGTGAAACAATCAGTTTACTTTGATGCCCTGTCAAGTGAAAATTCTCTTCTGTCAGGAATATCTTTGCTAATGTAGCATACACAATTAAAAATGAAGACTTTTGTTGTTAGAAATTGTGCAACTTATCAGAACGTATTAGAATTCTTGTGTCTGTAGAGCATAAACCTGTTGTAGTCCTACAAATAGCAAACACTCCTATTCATAAAGTCATGTTTATGCAATCCAACTACCAACTAATAAAAACAATTTTTCCAACCATGTAAAAGGAAAAACTGAATTATCTTACTATTCACTTTATATAAAATTACTTCACCAAATCTTTACATGAAGAAGGATCAAAGATATACAGCCAGAAAATGTAAGGGAAAAAATATGGAAGCACTAGGCAATTATTTAATAATGATAGTATGTTATATATCTGAATTTTGTGATATTTATGGTGTTTGTCAGTTGGTCTAAAATCTGTAATTTGCTATAATTTACTTTCATTCTAATAAATATTCACTCTTACATGCAATTTTGTACTTTTATTTTTAAAGAGAGCCCACAAGTCCCACAACACCTGGACTGGCCTCTGCCTGCCTAAAGTCACGACTTTGTGGATTGGTGAGTTCTTGGAGAACAGAGGTGATTTTTTGTGCTGTTTATGAATGTACAGCTTCCACTCAGTGTACGTACAGCTCAGGTGTTCAGTCAGTACTTGAGTAATTATCATGCAAGGGGGCTCGCCTTGTCCTTTGCGGTGTTTGGCACCATTCTTGGAGCTGATTAGAATGATTCTGAACGTTTCTCTGGTTTCGATGATTTTTACCTTTTTATTTTAGACAATGCTGCCCAATCTTGTCGTGCAATTACGTCAACATGGAATAGTTTATTAAATAAGATTAGAAGATGCTCAAATTCTGAATTTATCTATTTACAAGTGTAAATTGATTCCATTCCTCCCCCTGCCTAGAATGAATCTGAGATCTATATAGATAAAGAATACTTTCCCAAAGTCCTTATAATGGTCATTGTCTGAGGAAGGTTAAGTTATAGGGATTCAATATATTAGAATCCTTTTGAAAAATTTATTGTGATAAAGGAGTAATTTTATCAACTTCCCATCACTGTGATTTCTTTGCTCAATGTCTCTCTAAATGGCTATCACAGAGAGTAGTTATGTTATGGTCTTTGAGCGAGCTTTGCCTAAAGCAAAATATGTTTCTATATGTAAACAATTCTGTTGAGCCAAGAATTTTTTTGCAAGAGGAGAAAAGTGTCTCTTTATCATTTGAGATATGATAGTCTCTGAATTTAGTTAAAAGTTGTGGGAAACACTTTTTTGGTAAAGGATAGATGCTTAAAAAGATCACTACATTAATTTCCACCATATTCCATTGAGCACAAACATGTATGTGTAATTGTGTGGCATTTCATATTTAATATTTTGATATTCTTTTGAGATCTCTTTATAAAGGTGTAGTCTGTGCTGGGACAAATGATGTGTCTGAGGTTTTCTAGTGTAACATGCAAATAATGCCACATATACTGATTGCCTTGCAAGGTCTTGATCCTCGGGTTGCTGGGCTCAAGGATGGGGCCACGTTGATGAGAACCTGTTCATAAAACCCTAGAGAAGAGTGCTAGAGGGGCAGCTAAGCCATTGCTGCCTTCTCCATGGAAGACTGGAGGGTCAGCACTTTAATGTAAAGGAGATGTTAAAGAAATTATTTGTGATACTTATTAAAACAGTAAGGCAGACTTTATTCGGGATGATTGTGATAAGTGTAAGGACTACTGCAATAAGGTTTTGTAGTAGGGGAGAGAGATTTGGCTCAACTCTGAATAGAACAAGGAAAAGTAGCAATTTATAGCCAAGGAGCAGGGTGGGGACCAGTGGTTAGAAAGTTACTAAGAGGAAACAGCAGGAAAAAAGGGGAATTCTAGCTAAACCAACTAAAAGGCTTCTTGCTAAAATGGGGTGACGCAAAGAACACAGAAGTCCAAAAGTCAAGATGGAGTTGGGAAGAGGATTCAGAAGACCTTGGCTAAGGTTTGGTCAAGGAGAGACTCCACCAGTGACACACCAAAGATATTGGAATCAGTGATTGTAAGAATTAAAGGGGAGAAAGGATAGAAAATTCCCTCACTGTGGGCTGGTCTTGTCCCAGCACAGCAGGAGGAAGTTGAAACTCGCTGTCAAGGGCACTCACTGAGTGGCCGTACACAATCCCTTCTTCTGTGTCAGGGGCTTAGTGAAGGTGCAGGTGCACTGAGGAAAACAAGGAGGGGCAAACTAACAGCAGTTGTGGTTTATAAAGTTCTTATAGTTTATAAAGTTAAATGTGTTGTGTTCCACATTTCTCCTTCTTGCTGGCTCCCCAAATGAAGGTTTAATCTTCTCTACAAAGATGGTGAGTTCAGTTTTGAGATATGGCCACACGGTGCTATTGATTCCTAGGAAGCCTTTGAGCAGTTTATGTCCAGGAATTTTAATTTCCTCCTGGGTCAGTAGGAAGACTTTTTTCTTGCTATGTCTCATTTCTTTCATCATACTACGTACTCTTTGGCTTAGTGGTTATATTGCTACCTCATCTTGAGTCCTCTTGCATTTGGGGGAGAGAAATATGTTATTTGTGCATTCATTTCCATAGTTGAGAGAGAGAGAGAGAGAGAGAGAGAGAGATGTCTCCTTCTGCAGCATGTATTAAATCTTTCCCTCTTGACCCTTTGCCCTGTTAGACTGTGGGACTCCTTACTGTGGCCACGCCATAACAGGCCCATTCTTTCTAGTTCTTAGCTCTTCCTCAATCTGATTCCCTTTCAACCAACTGACCTTACTGGTGTATTTAATTTGCAGATAGACATGTATTGAAAAACTCTAGTTAATAATATTTTCATATATGTTCAATATTTTCTCCTTTTATAGATTATATTATTTGAATTCTCAAATTATTTGTATGAGTATGGCTTATAAGAAATCACAAGTATAGTGGGAGAGAGGAAATAGCTCCAGTTTCATGCCTTTTTAAATGTTTTCCCCTTGAAACTGGTAGATTTGTAAGAACAAATGTTAGTTTATTAACAAATAAATAAAAATACATGGTTAGTTTATAGTAAAACAGGTACTGTGCATGGGATTTTCAATGGATGCAATTTACAGTGCAATTCTACAGAAGATGTAGCATTTCCACAGTGGCTGATTCTTTTCAAGGAGTTGGGATCTGACCACTGTGAAGCAGCCCATCATTCTAAGCAAGAGTTGTGCAGCCTTGTCAATGATGGGAGATCAATAATTCCCAGGTTATAGATGAGCCAGTGATGTGTGAGCCATTATGCAAGAGTCCATGGTCATAAAGAGAATAAGAGGCAGTCAGCAGTAGGCTGGAGAGATGCAGGAAGCCTTTTCAGGTTGGCTTCTGGAGTTTGTATTTTTTCTTATTTAAAAAAAAAGAAGATCTCATTTAACTCATGCCCTTTTTTTTTTCTCTCAGGAGATACATTTAATCATAATGAACATACCCTTATAGAAATCTAGATGAGTACATTTAAAATTGGTCTCTCAATCTGACTTTCTGTATTTAATGTCATTCCTCCTTTAAAAAAAATGAATGGAGACACTAATTTTCTATTTCCTCTCACCATCTGTTACCATAAGCTCATAGACAAAATATAGCTATAAATCATAGTTACTAAAAATTTCTTCTTATCTTAGCAGATGTATTTGTAAGTGTGTATGTATGTGTATGTTTATGAATTCAACATTATCTTTACTTTCTGTGTGTTTTCTTTAGATAAGGAGCAAATAATCTTCTTAGCAGACGTTATTATATGCTCAAAGCTTAGAGAATGGTAACTTTGAATTTCTAAGATAGCCAACAATCTTTAACCATCATTAGTCATTTTTGAGCAACTTCTCTGTGGGTTAGATAAAATGGGTTACTTTATAAGACTTTGCTTTCCTCTTTTAGTAGTGGAGACTGGTCATTACAGAATGGGCTTTGAATAGGGTCCAATTCTGCATGCCTAAATCTGTGTAGGGACTCTGCTGAGCAGCTCATGCATTTACTGATTTGGCTTGTTAGCACATAAAGTTTTACTGTCAATCTTTGCATAATGCTTTTAAACATGTGTTTGTAAAAGACATATAGTAAAAAACCAAAGTATTTTTCCCACTTTCACACACAGTTAACACAATACTCAACACAGAACACTTCATCTCTGGTCACCAAAATGTGTGCGATTTCTCCTCACATACAACTAATCCTCCAGCAGACACAAACTGGATGTCTTGTAATTTAATTTGATTCTGACACTGTCTACCTAGAGATGACTTCAAATCCTACAGACCAATGGCTCAGTTCCACAAAACTGCCTGCCCGCCTTCAAGATGCCAGTTGCAACTAGTAGTGTGTTACCTATAATTCTGACCAATAGGCTATAAATCATGGTTCCCACTACCCCCTCCTTGGGTTTGATTACTTTGCTGGGATAGCTCACAGAACTCAGGGAAATATCTACTTATATTTACTGGTTTATTATAAAGGGTATTACAAAGGATTCAGGTGAACAGCCAGATGAAGAGATGAACAGGGCAAGGTATGAGTGGGAGAGCATGCAGCTTCCATGCCCTTCCCAGGTGCGCCACCCTCCAGATACCTCCACACGTTCTGGATGGAAGCTGTCCAAACCTAGTCCTTTTGGGCTTTTATTGAGGCTTCATTGTTTAGGCATGATTGATTAAATTAATAGTTGTTGGTAATCAACTCGACCTTAAGACCCTTGTCCCCTCTCTGGAGGTTGGGGGTGGGGTGGGGCTGACAGTCCCACCATGTAGTCCTTCCTTGGTCTTTCTGAGCAGGAGTCTCCATCCTGAGGCTCTCTGGGGCTCTCACTAGCCACCAGTCCTCTCATTAGCATAATTCTTTTATCTATCCAGAGATTCCAAAGGTTTTATGAGCTCTTTGCCAGGAGGAGAAGGCCAAATATCTATCTACCTACCTATCTACCTATCTATCTATCTATCTATCTATCTATCTATCTATCTATCTATCTATCTATCTATCTATCTATCTATCTATCTATCTATCTATCTATCTACCTACCTACCTATCTACCTACCTACCTACCTACTTACCTACCTATCTATCTATCTATCTATCTATCTATCTATCTATCTATCTATCTATCTATCTATCTATCTATCTATCTATCTATCTATCTATCTACCTACCTACCTACCTACGTACCTACCTACCTACCTACCTACCTACCTATCTATCTATCTATCTATCTATCTATCTATCTATCTATCTATCTATCTATCTATCTATCTATCTATCAACTATCTATATCTACCTATCTGTGTGTGTATATATATATATATATATATATATATATATATATATATATATATATATCTTATTGTAAATCAGAATATCACAGTTTGCAATATGTGGTTTAACACAAAAACAAAAACTAAGTGAACAGCAATGGAAAAAATTTCCAGGCCCATTTTCTTAAGGAAATAACTGAGTTTTTATTCACTGCCTAAAATGTTATTTGGAAGAAACATCAAAGTGATAAACTCTGCAAACTTATCATAACACTTTGAACTGTAACCAATAACTTAGAAAACAAAACCACATAGATAATTCATCTGTGCTCCAAAATGATTTATATCACAGCTACCAATTACCTTTAATCTCTTTCTACTTTGTCTGTCAGCAACAGTGCTGTGTGATAGGTTTTGATAACTATGTAATTTAGCATAAATAGTAACTATTTCGATTGGTGAGGAGTGGACATAATCCCTCAACCACCCCCAAATTGCCACTCATTTTGTTTTTGAATTCTGCATGGTGAAGGAATTATTTTTTCTCACACCTGCAACTTTCTGCTATCACCTTAGCTGTGATGCGTTATTAAAAAATTTAAATCCCTCTGGTGAATATCCAATTGTGACATTTCTTTTTATGGAAAATGTATTCTATTTCCAATTTTGCTTGGGTTGAAGCAGGATCTAATGCAAATGAGGACATGTCTTATAAAATGTCACTAATAAATGCCGTATCATTTGGCACTGGATTACGATGTCATATAAGAAATCACTTTTGTGTTTTAACAAATATCATCAATGAAAGCCTACATAAAATGAATAGTTTATTTTATTACCTTCTGAAATTAGAGTAAAATGTGTGTGTGCATGGTAATTTATTGTTGTGAATTAAACTATCATGTACAGGACCAGTTTATTTTCAGTTTGGGGAAGATGGTTTTTATACTTAGTCTTTGTTTTTCTACCTACAGGCAAAAACAAGAAAGGAGGACATTAGTCCAAAAAACTAGACATTATAGTGTGAATAAATAAGTGCTATATTGGGGTCCAGAGAACAAGGTTTCAGCCCCATGCTGACCTTTTGCTACTCGTTTGACCTTGATCAAATCAACCTTTCTGAGTCATTATTTACTTGTCTATAAGCTAGAAATATCAATATCTGTTCTGTTGTTTTGGGTTGTCTTGTGAAGTAGTATTCTTGGAATCTGTGATGTACTCCACAAATATAAGGTGAATTTTTTTTACTTCTATTTTCTTAAATTTATTTTTTTCATTGTACATATTTATGGGATAGAGTTTGTTGTTTCAATATGAGCATATATTGCATGATGACCTCATCAGAAAAGTTATCATATCTATCACCTAAACATTTATCATTTCTTTGCAGTTATAACATTCATGATCCTCTTTTCTGGCTATCTTGAGATATACAATGCAATATTATTAGTTATTGTCACCCTAGAGCACCAGAACTTAGTCTTCCCATCTAACTGTAACTTTGTAAGTTTGAACCAGTCTACTAACCATTCTCTGGACACCCCTCTGCCCTCCCTTTCCCTGCCTCTTGAACTAAGTTATTTTTGGCCAAAGGATAAGCCAATAATCAAATCACTGTTTATGTCAAAGTAGCCCTTTATCAACAGAATTCATCATATATTTTTATTCATCATAACACTTGAAGAATACCAACAATAGATAAGAATTATGTGAGGCACATATTTTGCTCACTTTGAGGTTGTTGGTAGTAAGTAATAAAATGAGCTTCCAATCATTGCCTCTCAAGTGCCAAGCACTGTGCTGGGGACTTCACACATATTATTTCTGTTTCTCACCAAATCTCTGCAAGCAGCTGCCACTGAGCATTAATAGATGAGCTGATAGAGGCTCAGAGGCAATGACTTGTTCAGACCGTAGAGTTGGTAGCAAACAGACAGAATTGACACCTTGCCAGGACAGCACTCTTCTTTATGTATACAGCATTTGACAAAGTCCTAACAACAGAATGCTATTGCTAAATTATAAAAAAAATGGTCACACAGTCAGTTGATAAAGTTTTCAGGGGCAACCAGATCTTTAAACAAATCTTTTCCACATTCTTAGGCTCTTACTTCATTTGCTTTAACTGAATCTTCCAGCATTGCAGCAGCTGTTCTACTTACTAAAGAATGAGTGATTAGTTGGCTCCAATCCTCATCGTCCATCGTTTGTGAATTGGAGGCCCTACACTAACATCTTCCAACATACAAGCACTGTTAACTGCTAGGGGGCCACAGCAGTCTCCTACATGGGCTTCTTGTGCTCATGATAGAGGTTTTACTGACTAATCCTGATACTGCCCCTTCACACCCCACACTGTAGTTTTAGGCTAAATGGCTCCACCCCTAAACAGTGTGTTTCTGTAAGACTCATGAAGCCTTGAGATGACAATACACATCTATAGAAAACAATTTGATTTGCACAAAACATTTTAGGAGCATCATATATATTAAACACACTATACTTCAAAATCTTGTATCTTCCATAACCTTTCTACCATGTGTAGGGTAGGAATGAGATATAGAAACAGAATTTCTTTATGGTGTTTGACATATGCACGTCGGTATTGATGTTCAACTCTACCTCACACATATGTACAATCAATTTTATTACAATAAAAAATAAATAAATATAAAGAAGTTAATCATTCATATATAGAATAGAAAAAATTATGAATACATTTAATTTTGCTTTGCTTTCTTATCAGAATTACTGTTTCCTGATGTACATACCAGCTTTTCAAACTATCATATGGGACATTTCCTCTTTCAATATAATTATAAAGATAGGTGTTTATGTAACATACAGCATGGAAATTTTGCAATTAGCAGTAATCAGCTTGTAAAGATAAGCAGAGTGTCATGCTGGGAAGAGAAAAAAACCAAACAATTTTAATATGAGGGTCCTGGTCTCTCTACAATAGAATTCATTGCTCAAATGTGCTGTTTTCCATTTAAAAAGTTAAATTTTAAAAAATTCATTTTTAAAAAGTAATTTTCACTTTGTTTTATTATTGCTACTCTGTCCTTGAGTGGCTCTTTATAATCTTTCATCAGTTCTATTTATTTTTCATTAATAAAAAAGTAAGATTTGAAATATACTAATTTATTAAGGCACTTTCATTTTCATTCTATTTAGTGTTTGAGGCTTGGACAGATATGTGTGTACATATCTATATCTATGCCTATCATCTCCATACACATTATACATATTCATAATATTCACGTCAGTGTGTCAGAAGTTAAAAAAAAAAAAAACAAGGAAAGCCTTTGAAACAAATATTCAAAGAAGAAAAACATACATTTAAACCAGATACACATTATTAACTGGAAATGAACCATAAGTTAATTCAATATCAATACTGTTAATCTAGAAATGCATAGGAGAGATTCACAGAATAAGTGAAAAACACTTTAAACCATCTCAAAGAAACAGCCGTGCTGAACAGGCGAATGTCACTAAATCCAGAGAAGAGGAAAAATATATTACCCAAATCCTGTATTTCTGCAATAGAATTTGTTGCTAAAATGTACATCTTTTTTCTATTTCATACAATGATATTGTTATAAAATTTGAGAAATTTGGATTGAAACATTTGATTATGTTAGTGTCCCATTCCTTAGCATATCAGAATCAAAAGAGCCAGTTATATGTGAATCCCCCACTGACATATCTAAAATGTGGAATATATATGATGATAGAGAAGCATCTTTCTCTTTATATTGACAGTTCCTTCTCTGGATGTCTAATTCAATTGCTCAACCAACACTGAATGCCTACTATCTGCCAGGCGTGTTTATACATTGGAGCATATACAAAAGAAATAGTAAGACACTGCCTCTGTCCTGAAGACTATCTCAATCTAGTGAGAGAAGATTATTAGGGTACCATATTAGAATAAGTATAAGGTGGGAAAATCTACAAATCCTAGATGAAATCAGAGGAGAAAGTGATGACCTCTCATGTCATGTGAGAAGACTAGACTAAAGAGTTGACATTTGAAATTGGTTTTGGTTCATGACAAGTATCTATTAAGTTCTCTTACTTTGCTCTCTCTATCACACACATCATAAATTACATATCCCTTTCAAAATTATTCCTAGTCATAGTTTCATGTTTTATATTTCTATACTTGCCTTGCTAATGTTCTCATCAATAACCCTAACAATACATTTTACAAAAAATATCACATCTAGATGGCCTAATGAAGCATAAATTGAGCTAATGTCGTCCTAAAGGACATAACAAGGACTTATGTTAATGTTATAGGGCTCAGTAGAAGCAAATATTTTCTAATAGTGAGAGATATTCAATAATGTAATGGACTGCTGTGGAGAGTATTAAGTTCTCTGTTCTTAGAACTATTTAAGTAATACTATATTTCTATTAATGTGGAATTATATTATATTGATTTGGGGTTGATATAGTCACACAGTTGTAGGTTGGGTCTATAAGAAAATCTTCACATTCATTCATTTAATTATTTTAACTTTTTGTTCTCTCTTTGGATATTATTCTACAAGTCATACCATTGATAATGTTAAAAATTCAGAACCAAGGACAGCGGCGTTCATCCAATATGGCATACATGTCGATTTGGTAGCAACAAAACAAAAGATCACCTGCAAAGATGTTATATAATATGTCCAATTTATCAGTCAGTGTAAGTTTCAGATTTGAGAAGGAGGAAGACTAGCATTTATTGAATAACCCACTATAATATATTATTTAATCTTTCCAATAAATGTGTGTGGAAATATTGTTATTCATAGATTTGAATGATGTATGTGTGTGTATAGCATATATTTATGTGCAAGTGAGCATAAACACGTAATACTTCTATTAGCTGTCCATGTTTATGAATGAGGAATGAAAGCTTAAAGTAAATTTCTCAAGATCACATTATTAGTATTCAGTTCTAGTTATGATTTCAAATCTCATTGCCTTTCTACCCATAGAAGAGGAAATATGCAAGAAAAGGAAAGGTTGCATCTGCATAGCCAAAAATAATCATGCAATTTGGCCAAATTCAAAAAGAAGAGAAGTGAATTTTTATAGGGAATGGAGAAGAGATATTACTGAGAAAATTAGCTCATTACCAGCTATATTTAGTTGTCTAAAATACTTTGCTTTATAATGTATATACTTGTATATATACTAGAGCTTTATTTTCTCAAAATAAGCATGACCTACTTTTGATTGCCTCTTGAGACCAGGAAGTTATGGGCCTGCATCAGTGGAAGTCTGTTTGCTTCTATCAACCTATAGTCAGCCTGTAGGGTAATTTCTGGAATGGTAAAGGCTATGATACCTTTGGCGCTACTCAAGGAGTTTATTTTCCACAAGACTGTACTTTTCCAAAGAAAAAGGAAAATGATTCAAACTATACTTTCTGAATTCACACAGAAGGAAACGAGGACAGTGTTGTTTGGGGATGAATGAAAAATGAACATAATAGTAAGATAATATAAAGGGAACTGACTCTAGGCTAAGTCCATCAAAATAATTCATGAGCATAAAAGCTCATGAAACAAATATAAGCTTTGTAGGAATAAATGCTGTTAGAAAGCCTACTCAATATTTTTGAAATAGTTGCGTAATAGTTAGGAAATTAGGTGATGGCTTATGCGTATTTCAGGAAGCCTATACATCACCATATCTAGGTATGTGCACATACTTAGGAATGAGTGGCAGTCAAAGCATTCACTTTTGAATGGAATTGTAGTGCACATCTGATCCCCAAATGCACCCCCTACCTCCTCAATGTACTATTCCCTAAAAATTTCTCTGCCTGTAGAAAATTCTGTTCATCCTTTAGGGCCTCAGACATAGCTTTGTTTGTGGTTGATAATTATTGATTATTACTGACTTAAATAGAAAAATAAAATTTTTAAATTGTGCACACTTTTAGTACTATTGGTGAAGACTTGTCTTTTAGATTACCAGATTTTAAGAACTACAACATATCTCGCCTGTTGTGGAAGAACACCTCTTTTGTATGTAAGAAAAATCTCCTGAGTCATCTGTTAAAGATATTTGTGTATTCAATATTTACTCTGTGTAAATTAGTGGTAAAATCATTAGTCTAGCAGTTAAGAGATATGGGTCCTTGTTCCAGCTCATCTCTGACTTCCTGTGTAACTTTAAGTTAGGCATGTTTCCTTTATTTTTTTTAATTTATAAAGAAATAAAATTTATTTCTTACAGTTTTGGAGCCTGGGAAGTCCAAGCTCCAGGTAACATATCTGGTTAGGACCTTCTTCTGGGTGGGAACTCTGCAGGGTCCTGTGATGACCAGGGTGTCACAAGGCAATTACCTTTCTGATTCATACAAATGGAAACATAGTTACTTTCTATAGAACACACTTACCTTCCTGTCTTTCCAGCTAGACTGTGGTCAATGGGCATTATTGTGCTTCTTTACATCCAATACTGCCCGGCAGTACTAGGTACCTAGAGGTGCTAAGATATTTAATTTTAATTAATCTAAATTTATTGTTCCTCATGTGTGGACTAAGAATAAATATTCTTGCTCTGAATACTGCATACTTCGTTTGGTGGTGAATCACTGAATGTGAAAATATTTTAGGAAAAATATCCCATAAAGCATTATATAAATAAAGAGATTTAGACCAGAGTCTTCATATCAAGAGACACAGATCTGACTTACATGGCTGAATGCAATTCCAAGAAACTGAAGGAAAATAAATCTCCTGTAGGTTGAATGAAAGCAACCAGAACACCTCCAGAATCTGGATATTAAAACTTCACATGCTACAACAGTTTCCCTGCAGCAATATTGAGACTGAAATTCTCATCTATTTCTCTGCCTTCATCTTTAGGTATCTATGATTGATTCATAAATATGGAAAGCTGATGCCTTTGCTTAGAATCAGGACCATGTCATCTTTCTCGGTTACACAATGATGTCTCACAGGAGCTGAACACTTCCATCCTTGTTGTTGCCTGATCTTCACAAAACTTAGTGATTCAAGCAATTCCCTCAACTTTTATTGAAGACAAACCCATTAAAATGAACTGATTTGCCAATATTAGAGAGCTTCTTAGGATCAGAGCCAAGATAAAAATGCAGGTGGCTCAGTTCCCAGCCTCTGTCATGGCTCCTTCCCACCACAGAGCCTTGGACTTGAAAGAATACTTGAAGAACTGGCTCATGTGACATAAATCCTCAAGATCAATCAGAGATCATATCTGGTGTCCATGTCTGACTTCACATCAGTCACCAGTGCCTAAAGCTGTTTAATCCCATCCTAAGTCTCCTGAGTTTCTGTTTGATGTCTTGGTTTAATTCCAGAGAAACACACAAGATAAATGGTAAGCCATTAAGGGAATACGTTTCTACAACCTAAGAGCAGCTTTTGAACATAAGGTTACATCATCTCTCGGCAGGGTCATTTGCATATCATTACCACTGTAAAGACTTCCAAGGATCTTTTTTTCTCAGAGCCATCCTTAAATAGGAGTATTTGATACTCTGGATCTTCTAGAAATGTAGGCCATATAAAATTTACATGGGATATTTCAGAAAGCTATGTTTAAAATATATTCCTAGGGAGGACTCCAGCCGCTATAGTTTCTGTTCTGACAGCTCATCTTTTCGTCTTTCTGTAAGTCTTAAAATTATTATGCTAGCATCAGCAATAAAAATCTCTTCCTTCTTCCTCCCCATAAAATAACAGATGTGAATAAGTAAGTATTTTGGATTCTTTTATATTTTATGACTCATTTTCAGGCCAAAAATAGCTTTATCCAGATGTTCATGACTTTGATCTAGAATGAATGGCAAGTAGCATTTATTAAGCCATTCACTGTTTTTGAACCACTAGTTCTTGCATACAACCATGACATGAATAAAAATTTTTTAAATTAAATTATATTTGCCTGTATCTAAATACATGAAATATTTTATTTGCATACATTGATCACAGACACTGGTTGATATGTGATCTAGATTTAACATGATATCTTGCACATCATTAGTTTATCAGAATTTTAAAAAGACATGTTTATAACAGACTCATTCAGAAACATAAACTCATAGAATATGTGAAATAAAACCATCTGCTTTGTAGCAGTTTGGATTGCATCACTTTTGTGATAATATGATAAATTTATTGAGGCTGGACTGTTGCTTTGCTTCCCATGGATTTGTCACCCCTTTTCCCCTGGGTGATGGAGCCACCAAAAATTACTCAAAGCCCATCTCTTCTGAGCAGTGAGAAGCCCTAAAAAGGGGTTAATCTCCCAGAACCCTCAAGATAGAAGCATTTCTTCCATTTGGGAAATTAACTACAAATTGGGGTTCTCTTCCCACATTTATTCTCCAGACAAGGAAGTTACAGGAAGAGAACATAGGTGGGGTTTTTGCTAAGTATAGTTTAGGAAATTTAACAATAGAAACTGGTAACATTCAGTAAGACAAGCAAGGTGACATTCCATAATGCAGTTTTCAAGAAGTTAAGTCCATCCACCAACAAAAGCTTGATTTTAGCAAACATTCTCTTCTTACAGCAATTTCCCAGTATCTTTACATATCAATCAGTAACCTGTCTTTCTTTGAGCCAGCAGCCTTGCTGTGTTACAATTCTTTATCTTACAACACAGACTATAGCTTGGGGAAAATTTCCTGTCTCTTGCAAGGTTAACTGTAAGGCTTTGGAAAACCAGGCTCTGTGAGATACATTTGCTTTATGTATACTCCACAACGGACTTTGATTACTCCTTCCTATTTCTTAGTAGTGTTATGTGCATAAAATGGACTTTGATATTTTTAATAAATAAATAAAGTAATACCAATATGTGTAAATCAGTATTCTAGGCTCCTCATAAGGAAGTGTCAATAGGATAGAATGTATTTAATTTTATGGATAATTTAGTTTGCAGATGTAATTATGCCCAATGTTTATAATGTGTGCTTTAGTTACTGCCATTTTACTTTAACCAATTTCAAAAATCTTTAAAAGTATGTGTTAGAAGCTGAGTGCTGATTGGTATTCTATGTTCTAGGAATGATACAAGAACAGGTTAAGAGTCATTGCCTACTTTTAAGGTACTTACCATCTATATGGGGTGATAAGGCAAAGAACAGATCAATGCCCTTTGGAGTTTGAGGTCTTAGACTTGGAAGAGCATTATGCGATGGGACTTTCATCTTTAGGCCTCTATGACTTTGCTCCTGGCACAGGGAAGCCTCTTTATCATTAACTGACAGAGAGGGAAGGTTGAAGGAGAGAAAGAAGCTTCACTCTAGAGGTGGGTCAGCTCAAGGAAGGCCAACGATATGTCCTGGAGTTTTGGGCCATCAGCCTCTATTGACCCTTCTGGAAGGTTGTGACTATTGACTATATTAAAATGATCTGGAACAAGTCCTGTGATCCCAATTACATGTCCATGAAGTATGTAATAATAATGTGATATAATATATAGTTTGTATACCATTTGGTTCCTTGTCAGGAATTCTCACACCAGTGTTTCCTTTGCTAAGTACCAAGGTCCCTTCCATGTCCAAGTCAGGCTCCCTGTGCTCAGGCCTGGGAGGTTCTTCTCTGACTGCTCCAACCTCCTTTATTCCTGATAAGATGGTGCTCTTCTCTCTGAGATGAGCATGCTGAGTGACATGTAATCCTATACCTCTGCCCTTTCTTGCTGTCCAAAAAGATAAACGTTCAGGAGCTTTGTACAAAGGGCTTACTTCTGTGCGAAAACATATGGCAAGGAATTGTAAATGTAGGGAGATGTGTTACCAAGTTATTGGTAAGGATTTACCAAGATCTCTTGGTCCCTTTCTCTGGCCTGACTCCTTCTGAGAAGGGAATGTTTGTTCTGATTCTCGTAAAGGTGAGATTCACTGCTCCCTTGCTTGGACTCCTGAACCTCTCTCATCTTATGTTTGAGAAGATGGTGGGAGCCCTTTATGCATAATTGACCATTTATCTAAGCCTGAAGTTGAAATACAGACAGAACAATGTCTATGAACCTTACTTTATGAAGCACAAGATCACAGGAGAGGGACCTGGTTACTGAGAGGATACTGGGATCTTCACTGAACAACATTTATTGAAGACCTACTGTCTGTCAGAAACTGGTTGGTGGCTGGGTGAATAAGACAAGGCCTTTTCTCTCTAAAAATTTTAGACTTATAGGGAATAATAAAATTATTAGACTTACAGGAAAAACAAGCAACTATATGTTGAAGTAAGAAACTGGAGTTATTTAGCCTGAAGAAAAGAAGACTGGAAGTGAGGGAAACTGTCGTCAAATAATGGTAGAGTCGTCTTGGGCAAAAGGGCTGTTCTTAGTGGTACTAAAGTCTAGAACTAGGACCAGTGATTTAAAAGAGCAGATACATTTTGATTCTGTTTAATATAATGAAGATTTTTTGATAATAAGATTTGCCTGACTTTGAAATCAGCTCCAATGTGATGTGTTAAGCTTTGTCTCTGGAGAAGGGGTGATTGCTCATTGGGACAATATAGTGGTCACAGGGGTGTCAGTGGAGCCCTGAGTTGCTCTTAACCTACTTGGGCTGTGTGTTCTACAATGTCTTGGCCTGGATTTTCAGAGCTACAGGGTCTGAGTGAGGAACTACTGAACCTCAAAGGTAATTTCTTATCTGTGATTTCTATCCCGGTTTATTCACCTTAATGTCTGCCTTTTGAAAGCAGCGCTTTCACTAAGCAATGTAAAAGCATTTCCAGAAATGTATTTTCTTCTCCAGTCTATTTGTCCAGCCTCCCTTTGGTGAACAACCTCATTTCTTTTGGCTTCTCAATATTCAGTCTTTGTTTTGATGCAGCATAATTTGCAATATTCTAATCATTATTTCTTTGCTACTGTTAAATTACCCCCAATCTCCAGACTTTGGTAGATAGAAGATTGATAAATATTTTTATTGGAAAGCTATGTTCTCTAAACTTCAATGACTTTATAAAGCAAGTTTCATCAGAAGTGAGGCTTTTGAGTTTTTAGTAAATATGAATGCTCACTCTTCTCACCACTGCTTAGAATTTTACTGATTGCTTTTTGGAACTGCGTAATTGTGTAATTAATCTTGAGGATGTCAGAATGCATATTTTTAAAAGTAATTTTCCTAGAGAAATTTTACATATCTCATTATTTTTTACTGTAATTGGTATTCATGGTCTCTTAGTTTATAGGTATAAAGCCTGCCAGAGATGGCCAATATCAGTACCATATATTATTAAAATGGATTAATTTTTCGAACAGATCTTCCATTCAATTTCTCATTAAATGAGGCATTGTAAATCCTTCTGTCAAGGGATACAAATAACATGATTACGCAATACTTGCATTATTCAAAATCCTCTCAGCTAGGAGGGTTATCTGACAAACACTGAATTCATTCTTTACAGAAGAGAATTTTAAGAAGCAGTTGCAGTCTAAACCTTTGATATTCTCATTGCTTTTACAAGTAAAGAGTGTGTGACCATTGATCTAGATTGTGTCCAGGGAGAAACCTAAAGATACAGTCATATTTACCTATAGTTTCTGAAAAAAAGTCTTACATTCAAGGACCACCATCCTTTTTCTAACACAAACATGAACAAATGAATGGGTGAGTGAAAGAATCAGATTGGGTAAGGGAAGAATCATACATACCAGCACCAACATGAGTAAACTGTAATAAAAAGATGTATGTTGATAGGGGTCTCTTTATGCTGACCCTGTGGTCCTAATAATATAGACAGCAATCTGCTGTCTACACATAAGATGCTTTCCGGTGTATAGGCATTCACCTTCTCAGTGATAAAAAGTTTAGTGGACATTGTGAAGCACTAGGCCCAAATAAATGCCAAGGATTGGGCTATGCAAAGTTGAAGAAGACAGAGTCTTGATGCTGTTAAAAAGCTCATGATGTTATGGGGTAGGCACATAACTGAGCACAGTACTTTGAATATGAAGTTCTTGCATGTGCCAGCAAAATGCTAAACATCATCTCACACTGCAGTGGGTGAGGGGTTAGTAGAGAAAGCTTCCAAGAGAAGGGGAGACCTGAGCCATGGCTTGAAGGATTGAGAGGGCTGTGCCCATAGGAGGAAGGAAAGGCACTCAGGACTGAGAGACCAGCAGGTACAGAGGCAGGGGTAGGAATGGGTCTGATATTTGCAAGAATCACTATTAAGCTCCATGGGGTGGAACAAAATGTTGGTGGCAGTTGTAGGCCTACCCACCATACAGGGACATAATTAGACCGCTTTCTTGAAGGCCACTCTTGTGGCAAGATGGAGAGTAGATTGGAGAGCTAGAGAGAAGCACCCTTTTAGTTCAGTGACAGGAAAACAGAAACAGGAAGGTTGATTTGAAAGAGATATAAAAGATTAAATTCAATAGGATATTGTGACTGTTAGATTCGAGGCATAAGGGAAGACAAGTAGCAAATTAATTTGGGACCCTGGGTGGATTATTAGGCCATTAATGTAAATCAGAAATTGGAGAGTGGATAGGCATGTTTGTTTAGTTAGGACATGTTGCAGTTGAATTGCTTATTCTATTCAGTCATAAGCATAAGATTCAGAGAAACTAGCAAGCAGTATTTTTGTTTTTATTTTTTAAAGTAGACATTTTTTAGCAGTTTTAGGCTCACAGAAAAACTGATCAGAGAGCACAGTTTCCATGTATCCCTTGTAGCCTCCTCCCTACAAACACAGCCTCCCCGACTATCAATATCCCACACCAGAGCGGTACATTTGCTACAATTGATGAACCTGCATTGACACATCATAATCACCCCAAATCCATAGTTTACATTAAGGTTTACTCTTGGTGTTGTCCATTCTATGGGTTTCAAAAAATGTATAATGACACGTACCTATTATTGCAGAATCATACAGAATAGTTTCACCGCCCTAAGCATTTCTGTGCTATGCCTAAAAGCACGGGGCCCGTGGCGCAATGGATAACGTGTCTGACTACGGATCAGAAGATTCTGTGCTATGCCTATTTATCACTCCCTCCATCATAATCTCTAGCACTCACTGATCTTTTTCTTGTTAACATAGTTTTGCCATTTCCAGAATGTTTTAGAATTGGAAACGTACATTATGTAGCTTTTTCAGATCAGCTTCTTTCACTCACTGATGTGCATTTCAGGTTCCTTCATGTCTTCTCATGGCTTGAAAGCTCATTTCTTTTCAGCACTGAGTAATATTCCATTGTCTGGATGTACCACAGTTTATTTATCCATTCATTTACTGAAGAACATTTTGCTTGTTTCCAACTTTTGGCAATTAGGCATGAGGCTGCTATAAACACCTGTGTGCAGGTTTTTGCGTGAACGTAAGTTGTCAACTCATTTGAGTAAATACCAATGAGTACAATTGCTGGATCATATGGTAGGAATATGTTTCGTTTTGTAAGAAATTGTGAAATTGCCTTCCAAAGTAGCTGTACCATTTTGCATTATCATCAGCAATGAATGAGCGTTCCTGTTGTTCCATATCCTCACCAGCATTTGGTGTTGTCAGTGTTCTGGATTTTGGCCATTCTAATAGGTGTGTAGTGGTATTTCACTGTTGTTTCAATTTGCAATTTTCTAATGACATATGGTGTTGAGTATTTTTTCATATGTTTATTTGTCATCTATATATCCTTATTGTTTAATATCTGTTCAGATCTTTTGCTTATTTTTTTAAATTAGGTTTTTAGTTTTCTACTGAGTTTTGAGAGTTCTTTGTATACTTTGTGTAATAGTCCATTATCAGATATGTCTTTTGCAAATATTTTCTCCCAGTCTGTGGCTTGTATTCTCATTTCCTTGAGTAAGTAGTTTTTCTTACATGTCTGTTAAATGGGTAAAATAATCATAATCACCCACCACCACTTGTTTGAACTTTTATTTTTGAAATAATTTTAGATTTACAGAAGATTTGTAAAGATAGCATGGAGAATTCCTGTATACTCTTTACCGAGCTTTATTTCATCTTTCCATCTGAAAAAACCAAGATGTATTCATAAAAACTAAGAAATTAGAATTAGCATCACAATATTAAACACACTATATCAGATGTCATTAGTATTTCCACTAATGTTCTTTTTTTTCTTCCAGGATCCATTTGAGGATACCACATTGCATTTAATTGTCATGTCTCCATCATCTCCTCCAAGACAAGACAATTCTTTAGCCTTGTTTGTCATGACCTTGTTACTTTTGAAGAGTACTGATCAGGTATTTTGTAGAATGTCTCTCAGTTAGGTTTGTCTGATGTTTACTCATGATTTTACTGGGGTTATGACTTTTCAGAAGAATACCACAGTGGTGAAATGCCTTCTCAATATATCATATCAAGGAGGACATGATATCAACACGACTTATTACTAGTGATGGCAAATTCAATTAGCTAAGGTGGTATCGTTCAGGTTTCTCAGTGACTATAACAACAGTAACTATAAAGTTACTATTTTTCCCTTTTTGTACTCTATTTATTAGGCACAAGTTACTAAGCCCTACTCCCACCAAGGGAGGAAAATTAAGCCTCACTTTTTGTGAGTTTTTGAAGCTCTAGACAGAAAGGATCAGTACAGTTGTTCAGAATAATAATAATGACAACAATAATAAAAACAACAATTCTGCTTTTTTTCTATGAAGATCTAGCAGAAGTTATTAGTCAAAAAGAGGGCACTATAAAGAAGGAACACCCTGAGGAATTCAGGAACTCAGGCCAAGATATACTTTTCTACTTTCCTGCTGGTTGCTTGGAGCTCCCCAGGGAAAACAAACAAACAAACAAAAAACCCCCAACTTTCCTTGGGTATTTGATGGTATTTTTAGACGGTCCATAAATTAAGAAACATTCTAAAAAACGATTCTAAAATCATTCTAAAAATGATTCTATACTTAGCAATGTAAACTCAGTTCAAAGCTAGCCGTTTTGGCCATGTCAACTTCATTTCAAATTCACCATAAGATAAAATTATTGCTAAAGGCCAATCTGGATTATGTACCTTTAACAGCATTTTAGCTGGGATATGCTAAAAATCACTAATAAACAAATGTCAAGAAAATGAAAATTAACTTTCTGGTGAAGGCGGCTTACGTTAACTGAATTCTGATCTGAATGTTTATTCATTTCCACAAGAGTACTATAAGTTCATACAATAAATATGTTATGAGACATGACATATGTTCAGACCAAAAATTAGAGGAATAAAAACTGAATTTCAAGCTGAATGTAAATACAACTATGTACAAGTATCTAAAAAGAATAAACATCCCCATATGACTTTTACACCCTATATATGGTTTACAGTGTTTAAATATCTGAAATATCTCTCTATGTTTATAAGTGCTGGCTTTTTCTTCCTAGTCCCTCCTTTCGTTTCTTCCTTAATATTTGACATATTGTGATGAGATGGAATTCTGCTGAAGATGCAGCTGAATCTTCCAAACACACTGGCTTGCTTCCCCTGATTCTTGACCACCTGAAATGGCATTTTGCTATTTACACCTTTTAATCTAAATAGTAATAAATGCTTCCCTCCAAGCATAAGAATTTGATCCTAATGTGGCATCCACTAATCTCATTAACATTTTTCCCCCCAGTAAATACACCATTAGAAAAAAATGATTTTCTTTACTGAGGTCCACTTCTTACTATCAAAATCATTTGTGGAATATAACATAGAATACAGAACAGAAAATTTGAAATTAAATAACCTGGTCTGGACGGTTGCCTTTCAATTTGCAGACTGCATGAAGATTAAAAATAAAACGAGACAGGAGATGGCATTTTTCCTGGGTCTGGAAAAATACAATGTAAATTCTGCTGAGAAAGGCACAGACGATGCACAGATAGAAAGCATGCAAATGCTGGGATGTGCTTGGAGAGGGGAAATGGTCGGAGGTAAATAAAAAATTTGGCTATGGCTAGGTTTAAAAGAGTGCTAGATGCCATGTTGAGAAATTTTGGATTTAGCTGTTGGGCGTGAGAAGTAATTAGACGTTTTTAAGTAGCTTTAGAAAAATGATGCTGGAGACAGAGGGAGGCCAGGTCTGAGGAGGTAAGACTGATGGTGGAGAGACTCCTTTGAAGTCTGCTTCAACAGTCCTCGTAAGAGAGGAGGCGTGGAGGGAATGGAAAGGAAATCAAATGAGACATTTGTGAGGTCAGGTCACCTCAACTTCCCATTGCTTCCTGGATGTAGGAGGATAACATGAGTTACAGAGCTCCAGAAGATACAAGAGACAGTGAAAGGTAAGGAAGGTCAAGGCTGGAGGATGAGGTGGAGGTGACGGAGAGGAAGAGGGAAGATTCTGAGAAGACGTTCTGGTCGCTGACTGGGACAATCAGAGTGTGAGTAGAAACTGATTAGAAAAAAGGGAAAGTTGCAGGTTTGGAGAGCAATATGGAGAATGAAAGTCAGTTGCAAGCAGTGTTTGAATGCTTGTCATTTATAAGAGAGTTGGGAAGGGTAGTTCCTCTTCCCTCAGTTTCCATCTGTGGGAGGAAGGGGCTGGCCCAGGATACTCCGAGGACTTCCTGGCTTCAGCATACAGATCCCACACTTTCCAGTGAGGTTCTGTGAGCTCACATTGTCTTCTGGGGCTCTGGAAGACTGCAAGAACTTTCTGTGGCCGTTGTATGATTTTTGATTAAGTGATAAGCTCCCACAAGGAATTTTTGAGGCCAGAGATTTTCATGCACTGAAAAAAATGCTACATAAGGGGACAACAGCCTCCCACTTTGGGGAATGTAATGAGAAGACTTGAATGTTTACAGCTAACAGCTTTTTATGGGCTATGAATAAGTAAACACAGAGTGAAATGGGAGAGAGCAAACATGGGCTTCACTGGAGAAATATTTGTTTAGTGAGCCGATCAGTGTAAGCCCACTTTATCCTTCACAAGAGAAGAGACGGGTGTGCTTGCTGTGGGACCCAGCTCTGACTCAGACCTGCTCTGCTCCACATTGCTTCGCTGGTTCTTTCATTCAGTTGTGCGTTCACATATCAAACATTTTTTGAATGTCTCTGTTATGCTAGCTGTGCTTCTAGATCCTAGGACCCAGATATGCACAGCTTTTAATTTTACAGAATTCCCAGTTTACTGGGCAAGAGAGACTCATATGCAATTAATTACAACATCATTTGGTGGATCTGAGATTACAAACACATGTCTACACTTCATTATCTCAGCTCTTGTCTCACAGGCATTAGCACTTCTGTTCCATGGGGCTTTTCCTGGACTAGGAACATTACAAAACATCTGAAGCATTTAGTGCAGCTACAGTGTGTTTCTCTTCACAACAATCTTGCAAATAATCACTTTACAGTTGAATGGCTAAGACAAAGAGGTTAGATAATGTTCCTAAGATCATAAGAGTAAGCAGAAAAACCTAGATGTGACCAAATGTCTGGCTCCAAAGCCCAAGTATTTTTCTCCTCTACTTAATAGTTCGGGGACAGGGTCTGAAGACCCTGCTATACCTAACCCATGTGTCACATATGAATGTAGGGCCCCAGCTGGCTGGCGATCTGCTTAGACACCTCCTGTTTACCTCTGAGTTTCTCCTGGGCCCTTTCACTGGTATACCACAGTCATCACAGCAATAGAAGTGCCACTCCTTGCAGCATAGTCCTAACTGGGCAGTGCACTCCTGACACCTGTCAGGACTATTTCACTGGGTGGCCTGGGCTCCATTAAGACTCCCAGGACAAGGCACTCAAGCAAATTCAACCTGAAGGGGTCACCAGGCAAAGAAGACATTCAGGAACAGCCTTTCTGCTATTTGCTGATCATTCCTGTCAATCTAGACTCATTGTGGTGGAGCAGGACATCTTTCCCTGTATCTTGGCCTGAGATGCTTCATCGGCTCAGGCTCACATGGTAACCACTGGGAACTGAAAGTGCCTGGATGCAGGTAATAAAACCATGAACTCAGGACCAATTAGAGCCATAGTCCCAGCACCTGTGCCTGAGTTTTCCCCCTCCATTGCCAGCACTTCTCCTCCTCTTCCACTGTTTCCCACGGAGCAGTGGCCTCGTGTTCACTGGCCCTCTCCGTCTCAATACTCCTGCTCACAGAAGTCTTTGCAGAGAATTTTGCAGTGTGGTTACAGTGGAAAGAGCATAGACGTGGGAGGTAAACAGGCCAGGACTTGCGGTGTGACTTAGATAAGAAGCTAAATCTCCCTGAGCTTCATTTCCTCACCTATAAAATTGGGTCACAACACCTAGCTTGAGGAATATGGTGCAATTTAATAAGATGAGGTTGGAAAACTGCCTGGCACATTCCTGTGATACTATAATTAGTGTATAGAGGACTACTTTTTGTGTGCTTCTTTCTATTTACTATGAATTAGTAAGCAATGGAATTACCTCTCATGTTAAGTGTTTGGCTTTACTCTTCATCTTCATAAGGAATCTTTTGTTCTCAGGGCTATTTTAATCATCATGGAAAGGCCCCAGGAACAACTATTTGGGATAGAGCAACCCTCTTGCTCCTGAAACACACACACACAAGAGTACTTCAAAAAATTCATGAAAAGATCCATATTACCTTCTCTTTTTATTTTTCCATGAACTTTTTGAAGTACCCTTGTATACTTAAGGAAGTGTTTGGTTGTTCCTCCACCAGGTAGCCCTTCAGTGAAATACTTGGTGCTTGTCTCCTGAGTAGCCTAAGAACCCTGCTGGCTTCTAGCTCTGTTCCTTCTTTTACTCTTCCAAACCTCTCCTCCACCTCCCCTCTGCACCACCGTCACTTCTTACAGCCTGGTTCTCTTCTTAGGGGCAGTAGGCATAGGACAGAGAATGGGAAGGACTAGAAAAGGCATCTTTCAAGGACTTCATCACAGTGGTGTGAAGATTATAGGTCTGGCTTCTGGAGTATTGAGTGATTTCAAGGCGAACATATGAAGAACATTCAGTTCATTCATACAACAAGTATTTCTTTGGAGCCTTTTAGTGCCCAGCACAAAGGTAGAAACTGGACAGAGAAAAAAGTCAAATACAGTTGCTGTCACAGACAAGCTCATGGTCTTTTGTAGGAGGTAGATACATAAAAAGATGTTTACAAAACATTGTAATAAATGTGAAGGTAGAGTTATTCATGGCATGCCAATGAATGTGCAGGATATGGTATTCTAACCCAGTCTTCTCTCAAGGAGGCAAGAACTGTGCCAAGTCAAGTGAGAGTTGGCCAGGCTGTCACAAGGGTGTTCCAGTAAGTGGAAAAACACTGAGAAACTCAGGAAGGTGATATGTGTGTGATGACCTGAGGCTCAAGGTTCATGTTAATGAGTGATAAGAGCTGAGGGTGGAGAGAGTGCAAGACTAGATTTTACAGAATAATATTTGCCATGATAGTGATTAACTTGTTCTGAATATGATAGAAAGCTATGGAAGGATTTCTAAAAAAATTTTATAATTCCCCATGTCCCCCACCCAACCTCTCCCAGCACCCTTTCCTCCACCCGTTCCACCCCCTGCAACCCTAGGTCTCTTCTCTACCTCTTTCTGCATGTCCAATGCACCACTGTTGTCTTTCCTTCCTTCTTTCTTTCTCTCTTAGTTCCCACTTATGAGTGAGGGCATGTGGTACTTTTCCCTCTTTGCCTGGTTTACTTCACTCAGCATAATTTTCTCCAAGTTCATCCATGTTGCTGAGAATGGCAGAATTTCATTCTTTTTTTTTTTTTTATGGCAGAGTAGTATTCCATTGAGTATACCACATTTTCCTTATCCAGTCTTCTGTCAATGGACATTTAGGTTGGTTCCATGTCTTGGCTACTGTAAATAGAGCTGAGATAACCATGGGAGTGCCGGTGTCCCTTCAACATGATGATTTCCATTCCTTTGGGCATATACCCAGAAGTAGGATTGCTGGATCATATGGAAGATCTACCTGTAGCTGTATGAGGAAACTCCATACTGTTTTCCATAGTGGCTGCACCAATTTACAGTACCATCAACAGTGTTGAAGAGTTCCCCTTTCTCCTCATCCTCACCAAAATTTTTTATTTTGTCTTTTTGATTATAGCCAGTCTAACTGGGGTGAGATGATATCTCAGTGTGGTTTTAATTTGCATTTCCCTTATGATTAATGATGTAGAGCATTTTGTCAAGTACCTATTGGTCATTTGTATGTCTTCTTTTGAGAAATGTTTGTTCAGCTCCTTTGTCCATTTTTTAATTGGGTTATTTGGTTTTCTTTTTACTGTGTAATTGTTTGAGTTCCTAATATATTCTGGATATTAATCCCTTGTCAAATGTGTAGTTTGTGAATATTTTCTCCTATTCTGTAGGTTGTCTTTTCACTCTGTTGGTCATTTCTTTTGTTGTGCAGAAGCTTTTTAGTTTGATGTAATCCCATATTTATTTGTTTTTTCTTTTGTTGCATATGCTTTTGGGGTCTTATTCATAGTGTTTGCCAAGTTATACTTTCTGAAGTGTTTTACCTGTGTTTTTCTTTTAGGAGCTTTATAGTTTCAGATCTTATATTTAAGTCTTTAATCCATTTTGAGTTGATTTTGGTATATGGCAAGAGGTGCAGGCCTAGTTTGATTCTTCTGCATATGGATGTCCAATTTTCCCAGAATTGTTTACTGAAGAGGCAGTCTTTTCCCCAATGTTTGTTCTTGTTACCTTTGTCAAAGAACAGTTGGGTGTGAATATGTGGGTTGATTTTGCATTCTCTGTTCTGTTCCATTTGTCCAAGTGTCTCTTTTTTTCTCAGTACCATGCTATTTGGTTACTATAGCTTTGAAGTATAGTTTATGTAGTGTTAAGTTTCTGGCTTTATTTATTTATTTTTTTGCTCAGGATGGCTTTGGCTATTTGGGATCTTTTTTCGTTCCATGTGAATGTTAGGATTGTTTTTTCTCTTTTTTTGTGTGTGTGTTTTCCTCAATATGTAATTTATTATTTATTTATTTTATTGAAATGTAATTGATTAGATATATTTATAGAGCAGAGACTTGAATATTACTACGTGATTACAAAATGTGGTGATCAAACCAGGATAATTAGTGTGCTCATGTTTAGAAAACATAATCAATCTTTGTGACCCTTAACTAATTTATCACTAACCCTCCTCCACTTCCCCTTTTCCCACCTCTAATAACCACAGTTCTGTTCTCTCTTTTTTGAAAGTACACTGTTATTGTGATTCTTTTTTTCTTTCCTTCTTTCTTTCCTTCCTTCCTTCCTTCCTGCCTGCCCGCCTGCTGTCCTTCCTTTCTTTTCCCACTTATGAGTGAGGACACGCTACATTTCTCTTTCTGTGCCTCGCTTACTTCACTTAATGTAATTTTCTCTAAGTTCATCCATGTTGATGCAAATGGAAGAATTTCATTCTTTTTTATGGCAGAGTAGTATTCCATTCTGTATGTATACTGCATTTTCTTTATCCAGTCATCCATGATGGACATTTAGGTTGGTTCCAACTCTTGGCTATTGTCAATACAGCTGCAATAAACATTGGAATACAGGTATCCCTTTGACATGATGTCCATTCCTTTGGGTGCCTACCTAGCAGTGGAATTGATGGATCATATGGCAGTTCTATCTGTAGTTGTTTTATTGATTTCCATAATGCTTGCACTAATTTACAGTCCCACAAACAGTGTAGGAGAGTTCCGTTTTCTTCACATCTTTGCCAGCATTTGTTATCCTCTGTCTTTTTGATAATAACCAGTCTAACTGGGGTAAGATGATATCTTAGTGTGATTTTAATTTGCATTTCTCTGATGATTAGTGATGTTGAACATTTTTTTCCTGTGTGTTTTGGCCATTTGTATATCTTCCTTTGAGAAATGTCTATTCAGCTCCTTTATCCATGTTTTAATTGGTTTACTTATTTTATTACAGTTGAGTTATTTGAGTTTTTTTTGTATATTCTGGATATTAATACTTTTCAGGTACATAGTTTGCAAACATTTTATCCCAATCTGTAGGTTGTCCTTTCACTCTGTTAATTGTTTTATTTTTGCGTTGCAGACTCTTTTTATTTCATATAATCCCATTTGTTTATTTTTTCTTTTGTTTCCTGCTTTGGGGGTCTTGTTCAAAGTTTTTGCCCAGTCCTACATCCTGAAGTGTTTCCCCTATGTTTTCTTTTAGGAGTTTTATAGTTTCAGGTCCGATATTTAAGTCTTTAATCCATTTTGAGTTGATTTTGGTATATGGTGAGAGGTACGGCTCTAGTTTCATTCTTCCACATATAGATGCCCAGTTTTTCCAGCACGATTTATTGAAGAGACAGTGTTTTCCCAATGTATGTTCTTATTGCCTCTATCAAAGATCAGTTGACTATGAGTATCTGGGTTGATTTCTGGGCTCTCTGTTCTGTTTTACTGGTCAGAGTGTTTATTATTATTGTTGTTATTTTTTGCCAGTCCCATGATATTTTGGTTATTTATAGCTTTGTAGTATAGTCTGAAGTCAGGGAGCGTTATGCCTCCAGCTTTATTTATTTATTTATTTTGCTCAGGATTGCTTTAGAACTTCAGGGTCTTCTTTTGTTCCATATGAATCTTAGGATTGTTTTTTCTATTTCTGTGAAAAATGTCATTGGTATTTTGATAGGGATTGAATTGAATCTGTAGATTGCTTTGGGTAGTATGAACATTTTCACAATGCAATTCTTCCAAGCCAAGAGCATGGAATGTCTTCCCACCTTTTTGTATTTTTTAAAAAATTTTTTCCATAGTGATTTGTAGTTCTCTTTGTAGAAGTCTTTCACCTCCTTGGTTAAATTAATTCCTGGATATTTTTTTTTATGTTGTGACTACTATAAATGGGCTTACTTTCTTGACTTCTTTTTCTGCTACTTCATCACTAGAGAATAAAAACAGTACTGATTTTTGGGTGTTGATTTTATGTTCTATAACATTACTGAAATTGTTATTCAGCTCTGCGAATTTTCTGGTAGAGTCTTTAGGTTTTTCTACATAGAGGAACATGTGATCTGCAAACAGGGATAGTTTGACTTTGTCTTTTCCATTCTGGATGACCTTTGTTTCTTTCTCTTGCCTGATTGCTGTGGCTATTACTTCCAATACTATGTTAAATAGGAGTGGTGATAGTGGACATCCTTGTCTTGTTCCAGTTCTTAATATCAAATTCAGGATAATATTGGCAGTGGGTTTGTAATACATGGCTTTTATTGTGTTGAGATACTTTCCTTCTATACCTAATTTGCTGAGAGTCTTTATCATGAAGCAATGTTGAATTTTGTCAAATACATTTTTTGCATCTCTTGAGATAATCAGGTGGGTTTGTTCTTGATTATTTCATGTGGTGCATCACATTTATTGACTTGTGTATGTTGAATCATCCTTCCATCCCTGGGATGAATCCTACCTCATCATTGTGTATAATTTTTTTGATGTGTTGTTTTATTCCAATTGCCAATATTTTGTTGAGGTTTTTTGCACCTATATTCTTCAGAGATATTGGCCTGTAGTTTTCGTTTTTTGTGGTTCCATTATCTGGTTTTGATATCAAGTTGAGTTTGGGAGAGTGGCTTTTGTTTTAATTTTTTTTGGAATATTTTGAAGAGAATTGGTATTAATTCTCTTTAAAGGTTTGATAGAATTCATTACTAAAGCCATCTGGTCCTGAACTTTTCTTTGTTGGGAGACTGCTGATTACTGCTTCAATCTCATTGCTTGTTATTTGTCTGTTCAAATTTTCTGTGTTTTCTGTTTTTCAAGTTTTCTCTGTTCAGTCTTCGTAGTTTGTACGTGTACAGAAATTTATACATTTCCTCTAGGTTTTCAAATTTGCTAGCTAATAGTTGTTTGTAATTGTCTCTAATGATTCTTTGTATTTCTGTGGTATCAGTTATAATGTCTCCTTTTTTGCTTTTGATTTTTGTTATTTGGGTCTTTTCTATTCATTTTTTTAAAAATCTGGTTAATCGTTTGTCTATTTTGTTTATCTTCTCAAAAAACCAACTTTTTGTTTCATTGATCATATGTATTTTTGGGGGGTCTCTATATCCTTTAGTTTTGCTCTGATATTAACTATTTCTTTTTGTCTTCTATCTTGGGGATTGGGTTGTTCTTGTTTCTCTAGTTCTTTGAGATGTAGTGTTAGGTTGTTTATTTGAAATATTTCTGTTTTGTTGTAGTGTTTATTGCAGTGAACTTCCCTCCTAGCACTTCTTTTGCAGTATACCACAAGTTTTTGTATGATGTCTTTATTTTCATTGGTTTCATGAAATTTTTTGATTTTCTGTTTAATTTTTTCTTGGACCTATAGGTCATTCGGGAGCATGTTGTTTAATTTCCATATATTTGTATAGTGTCCTGAGTTTTGCTTGTTATTAATAACTGATTTTAATATGTGTGGTCTGAAAAGATAGTTGAGATGATTTTGATTTTTTTAGATTTATTGAGATTTGATTTGTGACCTAACTTGTGGTCTATGCTGGAGAATGTTACATGTGCTGATTAGAAGAATGTTTATTCTTTAGTTTTTGGATGAAATGTTCTGTTGATAACTGCCAGGTCCAAATGGTCTGAAGTGTGTTTTAAATACTGTGTTTCTCTGTTGAATCATTGCCTGGATGATCTGCCCAGTGCTGAGAGAGGGGTGTTCAGGTTCCCCACTATTATCACATTGGGGTCTATCGCTTTCTTTAGGTCTAATAGTTTTTGCTTTATATATCTGGGTGTTCCTGTGTTGGGTGCATATATATTTATGATTATTATGTCTTCTTGCTGGATAGATCCCTTTATCTTTATATAGTGGCTTTCTTTTTCTCATTTTATGATTTTTGTTTAAAGTCTATTTTATCCAATATGAGAATCACTCTTTGGTTTCCATTTTTATGGTATATCTTTTCCATCCCTTCAGTATTACTCTGTGTGCATATTTCCAGGTGAGGTTAGACTCTTGATGACAGCATATATTTTGGTCCAGCTTTTTAATCCAATCCTTCAGTCTGTGTCTTTTGAGGGGGGAGTTTAATTTATTTACATTTAGGTTTGTTATTAAAAGATATTGTCTTACTCCTGGCATTTTATAGCTTTTTGTTTAGATATTTTAAAAAGCTTGTGTTCCTTTCTTCCCTTTTTATTACTTCAATGTTTGTTGGCTTTTAGAGATGGTAAGATTTAATTTCTTTTTCCTTTCTCATTTTCATTTGTGTTTTACCAGTGGGTTTTGTTCTTTCTTGTGTGATCATGGTAGTGATTATTATTTTTTGGATTTCAGATGCAGGACTCTCTGAAGAATTTCTTGCAATGAACTCCCACTGTTTTTGTTTGTCTAGGAAATACACTATTTGTCCCTCATTTCTAAAGGATAGCCTTGCTGGGTATAGCATTCTTGGGTAGCAAGTTGCTTTTTTTTTTTTTTTTTTTTGTATTTTGAATATGTCATCCTATTTATTTCTTGCCTGTAGAGCTTCAGTTGAAAAGTCTGCTGTTAGTCTGATGGCTCCCTTATAAGTGACTTGGCACTTTCCTATTGCTGTTTTTAGGATTCTCTCTTTGTCTTTGAGCTTTCTCAGTTTGACCATAATGTGTCTCAGGGAGGATCTTTTTGGATTGAATCTGTTTGGAGATCTGTGAACTTTCTGGATCTGAAGGTCTGTGTCTCTCCCTATACTTTGGAAGTTTTCTGTTATTATCTCATTGAATAGATTTTCAATGCCTTTACCTTTCTCTTCCCTTTATGCAACACTCATGATTCAAATGTTTGTGTGCTTAAAGCAGTCTGCTAGCTCTCTTAGACTTTCTCATTTTTAAAAATTATTTTTTTCCTTTTTATTTTGTCCACTTGGGTTATTTCGTGAAGAACATCTTTGAGATCAGAAAGTCTTTCTTCTGCTTGCTCTAATCTGCTGCTTAAGGTCTTGGTTATGTTTTTTATTTCATTGAATTAATCTTTCAATTCCAGGAGTTCTGCTACATTTTTTTAAGGTATTAATCTCTTTGTAAATTTCTTCCTTCATATCCTAGATATTTTTTCTCATTTCTTTGTGTTGTCTAACTGAATCTTTTCTTATCTCATTGAGTTTCCTTAAGAATGTTACTAGAAATTCCTTCTCAGTCATTAAGGGTTTACTGTTCTGTAGTATCCGGTACTTAAGAATTGCTATGTTCCTTGGCAGTGTCATATTTTCGTGTGTGTGTGTGTGTGTGTTTGTGTGTGTGTGTGTTTCTAGTATCTCTACATTAATCTCTGGTCATCTGGTATATTGGTTGTTTCTTGTATTATTCGAGTAGACTGAGGAGAAAGACTTCTTTTTCCAGGCTCCTCTCGTGGCTTTCCTTGTGTCAATGCAGTTGAATATGTCATGGGCCACCTGCATGGTGGTAGTGACTGCTATTGTGGCAGAAATTCATCCTTGCAGTGGTCGAAACTATGGTGGTGGCCGTTGTGGACCACCTCTGCAGAAGCAATGCAGGACCTCCCAGTTGCAGTGGTGCAACTGCCTTCTGTATGGACAGAGGGAGACTGCCCAGGGCTTTTCCCACCTGGGTCTAACTGGTCACAGCAGGGCTGGCTCCTGTCTTCTGTGCCAGGATTCCCATATTTTCCTTTATTAGCCAATATTTGTTAAGCCCCATTATGCTTATTTGATACAGAATAGAGGTTAAGAGCAAGGACTACCCATCCAAACTGCTTGGGTTCAAATCCTGTTTCTACTATTTGCAAACACTATGGCCATGGACCTGTTTTTTAATCTCTCACTACCACAGTTTTCTTATCTGTAAATTAAGGATAACAATTCCACTCACCTCACAGAATCATTGTAAAAATTAATTTAAGATAAAATATGTAAAGCATTTAGGACAATTCCAGACTGATAGTAAATGTTCACTAACTGTTAGTGACAATCATGTGTCTAAGAGGTTCTGGTCACAAGCACAGAGAAAGGCACAAATCCTGCCCTCCACAAGCATGGGGTCTATAAAACGTGGAGACACAGCAGTGAGAATGGACATACCCAAACTGTGGTATGTGTGCCTTGACTGGGGTGCTATGAAAGCTCATAGGATACTTCTAGATTAGACTTGGTGGACCAGAGGCTTCTGAAAAGAAGTATTGACTCATCTTGGACCCAAGAAATAAAAAGTAATTAGACAAAAGGGGCAGAAAAAGTCAAGGGCCAGGTATAGTAAAATGTACACTTTCTTATGCTTCTTCTGGCAGCATGTGTGGGGTGGACTGGAAGGGGAGAAGCCTGCAGTCAGAGAAAACCATTAAGAGGCTCTCCATAAGGGTTTCCTACAGCTCTCGGAGCAGGAGGGCTAGAGGTTGTTACCCTTCTTATACAGATGAAAGGGACAAACTCCAATGGCTTCTCCAGGATTAGACTTTACCTGTCCTCATTACTGTCCCATCTGTTCCCAAATCTTCCCAACAGATTTCACTCCTGCATATCTCGTGGTAGAATCACAAAGACTTACACAATTGTGTGAGCATTGGTAATCATTCACAGGAGAATCCTGCTGCTTGATAAGTTTTCTTCTCATGTTCTATGCATGTGGTTATGGTTTACTGTTCACAAAACAACTCAGATAAGCATGCATGCTGTGTGTGCACATACCAATAGCACAGCCCAAAGGAGAGGACTAAGATCTATAGGTGGCCAAAGGACTATAGTATTTTTGAAATGGAGTCCTTAATGATGCCTTTGAATGCTTCTTTTCTCACTGGACAAGAAGTTTTCTACTTGCCCTTGACATCAAGGGTTTGGTTGTTGGGTGGAGCCTAAGGATGACATGATGTAAGCATGCAATGAAATCCACACAGGTCAGTGAGCTACATTGCAAACATGCCCCTGGAGGAGGTAAGGTAATGCCAGTCAAACACATCATGGCTTCATGTTTATGAAGATCTCTACAGAAATAGTCTAGAACCTTAGGATACCTAATCTGGTGTCTTTTCCACCATTGTATGATGCTGCCTTCATGCACATACTCTCACAGGAGGCCATCTGTACTGTCAGCCTCGTAAAGAGTGGGGGTGAAATTTTTGTGTCTCTTCTATTGTCAACCATAGTTGATATTCAGAACATTCTTAGTTAATTTGTTTAATACATAGAAGCTGCAAAGATGAAGAAAACATATATGTTTTGACTCATCAGGAAATGTTTATTTCCTCATGTTTATAATGTTTCTCTGAAAGGTATGAGCTACTCAAGGGTAAAATAATTAAATTTGAATTTGCATTCCAATATCTCGAAATATTTTGTGGATTATCCCATGAACATTGAAGCAGTTTAATTTTTTCTTAATTCTGGCTAGTTTGGTTAGGATTTATAAGTTACTAATGTTCCTAAAAAAACAATTCTCCTAACCTCCCAAAGGAAACAGAAATCAGGCTTTAAAATGTTATCTCTGAAAAAACAAAGAAACAAAACTTTCTCACCAATGTTTCGACAGTAAGCCAGTGAAGCAGATGGGCTACCTGCCCTGTTAGTTTCATAGTGTGAAGACAAACTGTGGGAGAAGATGAACAAAATCATGCGTGACAACTTAGACTGTTGTGTTTGGTACCTCTTACGTATTGTATAGACCAACTTGCCCTTTTTCAGGCCTGTTAGCAAAGTGGTCAATAAGAGCTGCTCACATACCCAGCTAATTTTGTTTTTTGGGAGTTATTAGAAGCAAGTGGGAAGTAGGAGAGGGTGTTGTCTAGGAGGACAGGCTGTCCTGTTAAAAGGTCTTTGGTCAAAGCCCAGCCCAGACACTTAATAGACAGGAAAACATAAGTAATATGTTTTGTCTCTGCCTTAGTTTATTTATCTGTGAAATGATGATGATAGCGGCTGCTGCAGGAATTAATTGAGATAACACATTTAAACATTCAGAAGTTTCTGATACACAGGGCACACTCAAGTTCACTTTAAATATACAGACACAGTCTTAAATATGAGCATGTGAGAGTTACTGTAGCTCAGACTTCCCATTTCATAAATGAAGAAATTGAGACATAGAGGAAGTGACTTTCTTCAAGGGATATGTTGAGTGAGAAGACTGCCGACACCCATTATAGCATTACTTTTACTTTTCAATATTTTCCTTCCATTTATTCAGAATAAGGAAAGAATACAGAATAAAGAAAAAAAACAAGTTAATATAATTGTCTATGATCTTTAAATTTAGTGAAATTTAAAAAAAAACAAATTTAATCTTTTTCAAAATTTACCATCTGTTATTCCATATAAATGAGTTAAAAAATTAAATGAACTTTCTTGACTGATTGTTTTAAAACTTATTAAAGTTACATTTTTATTAATTTTGCTGTAGTTAAGGCTCTGGAGCAAGTTTTTTTGTGGGACTTCTGCTGAGCCATCTGCCAACTTGAAAATGATCTAGTTCTGCACATGGACCTGTGTTTCTGTGGGTGGAGACCCCTCTACAGGAAGAAACATAACCCATGACACACTGGGACAGTGGACAACAGTGCTACTTCGTCATTACAGCTAATGGTCCCTTTGTCACCAATATATTAATGACAACAGCTTGCACATTCTTCTGGGCCTGAATAACATCTGTGTTGGGAACTGGCCTTTTACCAATCAGAAGTCAGCATGTGGCAGTTCTGGCTTGGGGTCAGCAGATTTGGGCTTTTGAAAATTACAATGTGTATTATGTGTTCCTCTCTCTCTGTATACAAATTTCCTGGTGCTTCCTCCATTGTTTAAGCTTTTGGAAACTCCTCTCGGTTCTGTCTGGTAGCTGTCAGCAGTTAGTCTTTTGAGTGGACATAGGTATTTATCTAAATAATCTTCCTAACTTGGTGGTCATGGAAGAACTAGGCACCCTGCAGGGTAGATCAAAGAGCACTGGCCTGGAATGGAAGAATTGAGCTTTCATTTCCATCTCAAATCAATGAAACAATTCAATAAACATTGACTGAACACCTACTATGTGCCAGGCAACCTGTGCATCTCTGTAAACGGGGATACAGAAATGAATATCAAACAGTCCTTGACTTCAGGAAGTTCATCACTTAGTGGCAGAGAAAGGCTTGTAAACAGTCATAAAGATACAAGTGGTTATGAGGCTCAGGATTTTGTGGTAATCTGAGGAGGCTTCCCCCGACCCCCGCCGATTCAGAGTGGAAGAAAGCACAGGGAGGATTCCTGGGGGAGATGGTGCCTGAGCCAGGCTTTGAAGGGAGAGTAGAAGTTTCCTGGACAAAAACCAGAGATAACGAGGGCTCAGAAAAAAGAGTGTGTGAAAAGGGAGAGAGGAAGTAGATGGAAAACAGAAAAACTAAAAATCCAGCTCAATGTTTCTGAAGCCCAGAGTATGTGTGGTGTGGGCAGGAAGGAGGCCAGAGCATGAGGACCTTATCTGGCACACTAGGAAGCTTGGTCTTCATCTGGAAGGTAACTGAGATCCCCCAACCAACTGTGGACAGGGGAGTGCCATAATCACATTTGCATTTTAGGAATATTCTTGATATCAGTGTGAGGAATTGATTATAGAGTGACCATCGTGGGGGTAGGAAGGACATTTAGGATATTATTACCTTTGAGGCCTGAGCTTAAGCAGGAATAATGAGGATGGAGGTAAGTGTAATGATTCAAGGATATTCTGTTAATAGAATACATGGGATTTGATTACCTATTGCATAAAAAGGGTAAGAGAGGGGGGAAAGACATAAAGGTCTCCAAGGGCCTGATATGCAGCAAGCTGAGGGGGGCTCTAGTTTCTGAGTAGGAAACAGTCAAAGAGCAAGAAGTGAATAGAAGGAGAAGCAGGAAGAGAAGGTGAAGGAGGAAGAAGAGGGCGAGGAGGAGGGAGAGGAGTGGGTTTGGGGGAAAACCATGAGTTTGGCTTTAGACACAATGAATTTGATATGTCAGGTAATGTCTAGAGGTAGTGAGCTCTCCATTGCTAGTATTGTTTGCACAGCAGTGGATGGCTCTCTACATCTACTAGAAAAAAGGTGGAGTAGCAACTTCTCAACTTTGCTGCAACCAAACCACCTCAAGATCTTCAATAATAAGTGCAAATTCTGAAGCACCACTCTACAGTTATTGGACCAGGAATCTTCATGCATTTATATTCCGAAAAGTTTCTCCTGGCAATAATTATATTGCTAGATTGGCACAAGATTATGGAACAGTGCTGGAAATCTCTGTTTAGGAAGAAAGTCTTACATGTTGGTTGTGTATCTGTCAGTGTGTGTGTGTGTGTGTGTGTGTGTGTGTGTGCATTCACACATGCACGCATACATGTGGGTGAGTCATGAAATAGAAACAATTCCAAGTTTTCTTCTAACCCTTCCAAAGGAAAACAATGTTATGTTCCTAAAGTTTAAATCCTGCTTCTTTTGCATTCTCACACAGTGCACATTGTTTTATGTTGAGCGGTTGGTAGCCTGATGACACCAAAGTGGGCACATCAGACTTCTGAGGGCTCTTTGGGGGAAAGATCGACTTTGGGAGAATCTACATTTTCCCTGGAAATGCTGCTCCTCTGCCTCCTATAATTTGTAGATAATTAAAGACGTTTCCACATAAATGGTTCTTCCTGGGAGGACCAGTTGGCTAAAATGCCTCTTCTTTTTTATTTATTTTATTTTTATTCTTTAAAATTTTATTTTGTCGATATACATTGTGGCTGATTATTGTTGCCCATCACCAAAACCTCCCTCCCTCCTCCCTACCCCCCTCCCCACCACCAATGTCCCCTCTGTTTGCTTGTAGTATCAACTTCAAGTAATTGTGGTTGTTATATCTTCTTCCCCCCCAGCCCGGTTTTTTTTTGTGTGTGTGTGTGGTTATATGTTAATTTTTATCTCCCACCAATAAGTGAGAACATGTGGTATTTCTCTTTCTGTGCCTGACTTGTTTCACTTAATATAATTCTCTCAAGGTCCATCCATGTTGTTGCAAATGGCAGTATTTCATTCGTTTTTATAGCTGAGTAGTATTCCATTGTGTAGATGTACCACATTTTCCGTATCCACTTATCTGATGATGGACATTTGGGCTGGTTCCAACTCTTGGCTATTGTAAAGAGTGCTGCAATGAACATTGGGGAACAGGTATACCTTTGACTTGATGATTTCCATTCCTCTGGGTATATTCCCAACAGTGGGATAGCTGGGTCGTATGGTAGATCTATCTGCAATTGTTTGAGGAACCTCCATACCATTTTCCATAGAGGCTGCACCATTTTGTAGTCCCACCAACAATGTATGAGAGTTCCTTTTTCTCCGCAACCTCGCCAGCATTTATCGTTCAGAGTCTTTTGGATTTTAGCCATCCTAACTGGGGTTAGATGGTATCTCAGTGTGGTTTTGATTTGCATTTCCCGGATGTAAAATGCCTCTTCTGAAGATGTCACCTCTCTTTTTGTGGCTTCTCTAGCCAAGACCTTTTTACATCAACAGTATCTTCTTTAAAAAGTTTCATTTCATATTAAAGTTCTTTTTCTGAGTTCCTAAAGTCATGATTACTGTAGCTCAGGGTTCAGATCTTAAGCTGTGTATTATCTTCTCCTCTAAAGTGCAGCCTCCTGGAAGCACAGACCATATCATCAATTTTCTTCTGCAGTACATACAACATCTGGCATAGAAGTAAATACAGAAAAACTGAAAAAATATTTATTGGTTTATTCTTACAACTTACTTTACCCAGGCAGATAATATATTGAAACAGGTTCTTTCTCTTCTAAAATTGATAGAACATATTATTACTCATTGATCTTGAAAACTTAAAGAAGTTTGCTTACATTCCCAATAGGACATAGGATTCAACAAAGCAAATTGGAAACCACATATAAAAATGAGTCATCTATTTTTTATTGAATGCACATTTTCATGTTAAACATCTTTAATACTTAACATGCATTCCTGCTAGCTTTAGAAATCAAACATGGTTTATGGATTCAATTTAAAACCTTTCATTGCAAGGAAGTCTATTTTTAATTTTCATTTTAATCATTTAAATATTTAAAGATGTTCCCTTTGTTCTCCAAACTTCTTTTAATCATAAGGCCTTTTGAGACAATGGATATTTTTATTAAAAGCCTGTTGTATAACACATGCATTTTTCAACCTGGAAAATGCATTTTTCAATCTCTAGCTTTGCTTTTGAGTTCCATCAAAGGTGTAAATGAGCCCTGTGTCAATGTGCCCAAGAGGAGTGCCTATTACTACTAGGATAGATGGAGGAGGATTAAACGCCGCGATTTTTAGCATTCAGCTACATCATGGGTGGAGCTCAGCTTCAGCTTTTTGCTTCTGCTCAACCCACCTTCGTTGTCTGGCATTTGCAACTCTCACAAGCGATAAAATTAATCTGCAAGAATTCACTCACAGTATGTTGGGTAGATGGGGTCTATCAGTGGATAAAACCTATCAAGTACCTTTGCTTCTAGTCTGGCAAGGGGTCCAAGTTGAATTGGCCTGGGCTTTAATCAGACTTGTGTTCCAAATTCAGCTCTCCCATTTAGTAGTTTGGTGACCCTAGTAGTTTACTTACCTTTTCTGAGATTCAATTTTCCCATCTAAAATAATGTCTCCTCTGCAGGGTAGATGTGTGGATCAGAGATAATACACATCCGGCTTGTAGAAGGCCCTTGGTAAATTGTCGCTTTTGAAAATGTGGCCAGTTTCTTATGAGAATGAGAGCTCTGAAGTAAGGAGATACTGTGTGGGCACCTAAGAGAATCTTGGTGTATACTTCATATATTTCCTTTCCCTGCTTAAATGCCAATCTTGTATCCAAGGGGACAAGTCTGCAGCCACCTTTGTTCTTAAAGTAGAGATATATTGGGATTCTGCAAGCAGACAATGCTGTTTTGCCTGTGATCAGTGAGCGAGGCAGCTGCTCTCTGTTCTACTGAAGTGGACTCACCTTTACTTTTAAGAGAGAGTACTGTGCTGTATTAGTCTATTTCTGTTGCTTATAACAAAACACTTGAAACTGGGCAATTTATAAAGAAAATGAAATTTATTGCTTACAGTTTTTGAGACTGGGAATCCCAAAGTCCAAGGAATCCATGTGGTGGTGGTGACAGTGACCCCTCACATTACAAGATGGTGGAAGCTGAGAGAGCAGAGCGAGACTCTTCATGCTCTCCTTTTAAAAGTCCTCCAAACCACACCCCTGACCACCATTTTTAATTCATTCACTGTGATGTGATCCTATAATCTAACCACCTCTTCAATGCCCCGCCTTTTGATTACCATAATAGGATTTCCCACCCTCTTAACAGTCACAGTGGGGGCCAAGTTTCTAATACATAAAACTTGGGAGACACAATTCAAGCTTCAGTGAGTTTTGGGGGAACATAATTCAATCCACTACATGTATAAAGAGACATCCTGGGTCATGGATATTGCTGTGGCTCTTTGCAGCCCCTGGCTAGACCAGACACAGCATGTGCCGACCCTCATCAAAAGGCCAGCCTTATCTTTGGGACAAGATGGAGATGAGATGTATAGGTAGGTGGTGATTTCAAGGGTGCTGGGAAAGGCCCTCTGTCACTTTTAACACTACCCTGTCTCCTCTGCCTATCACCTTTAAACTACCCTATTAGTTTTTATATTATCCTGTTTCCTTCCTAATTAGAGGGAAGGCATAAATGGTTCCATCCAGTGAAGAACTTAGACTCTACCCCAGCTGATTTTTATTATGTCCATTGTTATTCTAAGAAGAAAGATCATTACTCAGAGGACAACACTCATTACTCAGCTTCAGCAGCACTTCTTCTGGTTCAAACCATCTTCGAAAGTCTCATTATTTTGTGAATTGACCCCATTCAGGGAATGAACATTTAAATGGCCACTACACCTGGCATTGCATTAGGCATAACTCATTTCTGATCTCATTCAGTCCCCACCACAATCTCCTTGGATGAGGGACATAAGCTGCATTTTTATATCTGAGGAAACTGAATTTATGAGGTTTTGAGTAGCATGGCCAAGACTATATAATGAGAGAAGAACAAAATTGAAATTTAAAACCAAGTCTGTGTGATTCCAAACCCTGTGTTCTTTCTATTACATAATAGAAATTATTCGCTTTTAGGGAAAAAAAAATGAAATTTTCTGCATGTTCACTATTCCACTCCAACTCTATAATGACTTGCACTTTTAAAATTGGCCAAAGTAACTAGAACATCTCAAAATGCAATTTTTTTCTTTATTGTTATGGTTTTTAAATTGCTGTAGCATTGGAGGCATTGATTTTTATCATATATCTAGTCTATATTTTTTATTTGTCCATATGCATGGAAAGGTTGAAAATATAGTGTAAGGAAGAGATCTAAGAAACACAGTGCAATGGAAAGATCCAGATTTTGGAATTAGATAAACATTCATTCCAGTTGTTACCTGTTTGACCATGAGCAGATTGCTAAGTTCATCTAAGTTTCAAGTTCTTTATATATAAAATGGGAATAGTGGCACATATTTCACATGATTATTATAAGAATCAGACAAGACAAGAAATATGATATTACAGAATCTGACACACTGACACATTCATTAAATGACAGATCTTATTTATTAGGGCTATTACTGTCCTATTATCAACATAGTAGCTTAAATATGTATAATGTGTATAGATAGTGTTCAAATACTATACAGATTTTTCCTATGCACCAGTATACGGTAAGCACCTTGACACATAGCCAAGACTGTGTTGTTCACTGTGTTCTAAGCCCTTTGTACGGCATATAATAGGTACTGCATAAATGTTGGTTGAATTGAACTGAAGATAAAACAGTAACTTAGGAGACCTAGGTCCATGACCTAGTACTTTTTATTTCAAAATGTATACAATAAAAATTTGGGTCTAGACAATACATAAGGTTCTTAAAAATTTAAGATGGAACATTTAAAACTTTCTGAAATGAAACTCATTGGATATTTCTGAGCATCAACTAAGTGGCATTAAAGCCAAGAAAGAGACATTTAGAGCACAAGGTGAAACTAGTTCTCTTTCCTTCAATTATCTATTTAATGGCAAGAAAATACATGGTGACTTTTCAAGAGTGAATTTGAGGTCACCAACTATATTAATAGGAAGAAATCTGACCATCTGATGGTTGTACAACAAAATGCAGATAATGTATGTGTCTGAAAGAAGTGACCTAAGATGCTGAGAGGGGTATTCTGGCGCATTAAGTATCTCTAATGAGATGTGGAGAGGAAGAGTTAGTCAGCCAGCACTACTGAGCAGAGTGCAGACAAATGCTTGCTGAACAGGTCTGAGCCAGGGTTTTGCTAACTCAGGAATAAATGCAGACCTACAGGATATTATTACTTATTGTCCTCTAATGATGTGGGCAATTTTATATTCTTCAGTTTTAGTGTAGTCATAATGAGACTAGAAACTTTAAAATGAGTATAATCCTTCCTACCCTGTAGAATGTGTCTGAGGTTTGAATGACCCTGTAACATAAATCAGTTAGTTCAGTGCATGGCTCTTCAGTGAATAAACTTATTGTTATTGTTATTGTTACTACAATTGTTAGCATGCTGACCAGATATTCAGGGGTTGCTCCTTTCATTTAGTCATTCTTCTTAAAGAGCTTAATAAAACAGAGAACTTAGGGAGGCGATAAACTGAGGAGAACCACAGAGCAAATATCTCCACTAATGATGTTCTCATATTTTCCCTACTCCCTAGGACTTTAAGCCCTGGTGGTACCTCAGCTTTAAATAAACTTGAGAATTAAAAACCCTTAGTTTGCCTCCCCCTGTAGGGAGTTCTCACCCTCCTAGTTTGAATCAATGACATATTTGAGCCTTCCTACCTTATATCTTGATGAAGACAGTGTTTTCTAGTAGATAAAGCTTTCCTTAAAGCACAAGTTTAAATGCCACCCCCCGTTCTTAAGTGCAGCCCTCATGGGCAATGAGAACATGCAATGATCTCTTTCTGAACAGGAGATGTTCCCTGGAATCTTTTACCGGGTTGTTTTTCCTCTGTATATTTGACATTTACGTGTGTTCCAAAATAACTTTTCCATGAAAAGTAGTATATTTAGTACTGGTGTGCTTGTAACTAACTTTAATTCAACTTTAACTCAACTGTTTTAGAGAATGTGATAATGGGATATTGTGGATCTTGTTTTATTTTAGAGTGTACAAATTTAAATACTTAGAATTATTTGAAGGAGACATTCACACAAAAGACAGGGGTATAAAAACAGAACTTGCAAAGGCATTTTATTAAAAAAATACTTAGGGAAAAATAAAAATTATGAGAAGAAATACTTTTTCTTCTATTAATTTTTCTTCATTTTATTATAACTTGATGCTCAAGTTACACAAAAGATTTTGGGACATTTGCTTGACATGTAGGTGTTGTATCCATCACAAAACATTTATTCCTTCTTTTTCTACTATTTTTTGATACCATGGCAACAGAGTATTACTGCCTAGTCTAGACTCTCACAGAGGATGCACTAATCTTTTCATATAGTGAAATTCTGTTTAGGGACTAGTCCAGTCTCAAGGAAACCAATCCATGTTTTTCACCCAGATGGTCTTTATGCTGTAGCAGAATGCTCAGCTGTCAATACTCCGCCACCTATTTCCCTAACACATGCCAGGGGAGCAAGGACATTTTCAACTAACTCTTCCCTGGAGTGAGTATCTGTAAATGGAAAGGGGAAAAACGTAGAAGACATGTTGAGCACTAATGGAAAGGTTTCTCCTTACAGAACTTAGAATCGGGACTGTGGCATATAAATGATTCAGCCATGGTTAATAATCTGAGGCACTGATGCCTTTTGAAGTTAGAGTCCCTTTGGAATAAATATGCTCTTGCCCTTCTACAATGTCACCCTCTGACTGATCTCAGTTTGTCCTTCTGGCATAGTCTCAAGCTTCATGTGCATCCAGTAAAACTCCATTGAAAAGCTGAATTTGGCATTCAGGATGTTTGGTGTTTTCGAATTACTGATGGGATAATACTCTCCAAGCCTTGTTCATTAAAATTATTTTTTAATATTTATTTCCTGCTTTATGTAGACTCTGGTATACATTTCCCAGGTTAAAATTTGATAGAATCTTGTTATGAAAATTAATTCTCATCACATAGGACAACTGAAGACAGTATTTGAAAGATTGCGGCAAATCACAAATTACCTGCACTTGGTTGGCTCTCTTTTCTGGCTGCTTCTACAGCTGAGACTCCTACTTCACACCCGTGTACTTAGCCCACAACAGGCCCTTCTATTTATTACTAATATTCTTCCCAGTGATGAGTATGAGTAGGGGTAAGGGAGGGTGGTGTGGAAAAATAAAACACACATACTGCCAAAATGAGTATTTTTCCTACACTCTTACTCAACAACAAAATACAGAAGATCAACTTCTGTGACCAATGTGTGTGGATTTCTCCCCAAAAGCAAGCAAGCAAGCAAGCAAGCAAGCAAGCAAGCCAGCCAGCCATTCTGTACTGGACACTAATTGGGCACTCTCCAATTCAATTCTGACACTATGTACCTAGAGATAACATCAGATTGCACAGGGTGAAGGCTCAGTCACTGTGATGTGTCCCCCCGACTTCAGATGCTGGTTGCAAGTCCAGGCCTCTGGAACTTCTGACCAACCAGCGACAAATCAGGGTTCCCACAACCCCTTTCTTGGGTTCAACTAGTTTCCTTGAGCAGATCACAGAACTCAAGGAAACATGTTCTTAAGTTTATTGGTTTATTATAAAAGGTACAGATAAAAGGATACATCTATGGGGGAAGGGGCAAGGAGCTCCCATGCCATCCCAGGATACACCACTGCCAGGGAACCTCCATGTGTTTGGCTATCCAGAAGCTCTCTGAATCCAGAACTCTTGGGCTTTTATGGAGGCTCCATTACATAAGCATGACTGATTAAATAGTTGGCCATTGTTAATCAACTTCACCATTAGTCTCTCTTCCCTCCCTGGAGGTTGGGGGGTGTGACTGAAATTCACACCTTGGTATTTCCTGTGACCGGCCCCCATCCTGAAGCTACCTTGGGGTTGCCAGTCATCATTAGCATAAAAAAAGACTCATCCCTTTGGAGATTCTAAGGATTTTAGGTGTTGTATGTCAGTGGATGAAGATCAAATATATATTTTCATGATATCACAGGGTACCTTCAAGTTAACATTAAGGCAAAATTTCTATCAATGTCACTGTGATTTGTTTTTCTTATATCCAATATTTTGTCTTATACCCTGGAGTTCAAATCAAGTTTGTTTAGTTGTAAGAAATAGTGATCTCCATCAAACACCCCAAATTGTAGAAATTAAAGTTATCGTTCAAAACAACATTCATCAGAAACCACAGCAACTTCAGGGGCCAGTTACCCTTCTGCTCTCTCTCAGGGGCCACGTGCTTTCTCTTTCTTTTTCTTTTCTTTTTTTTTTTCATTTTAATTACTTTATTAGATTGAGTCTTGTGAAATTGCCCGTTTGTGGGTCCAATAAGATAAAATATTAGCAATTTTCATAGGGGTCGCTTTATAAGATACCCTGGACCTTCCTATTCTAGGTAATATAATTTAAAAAATTAATTGTACGTATTTGTGGGGTACAATGTGTTGTTTCAATACAAGCATATATTGTACAAGAATTCACTTTGGAAATATAGCATATCTGTCACCTAAACATTTATCTTTTTTTTTTTTTTTGTGGTGTTTACGGTCAAGATCCTCTTTTTAGTTATTTAGAAATATACAATATAGTATTAGCTTTAGTCAGCCTAGAACACCAGAATTTATTCTTCTTACCTACCTGTGACTTTGTAGCTGTTAATCTTCCTTTTCCCCTCTCCCACACCTCCTTCACTTCCCACCCTCTGGTAACAATTATTCTATTCTCTGTCTATATGAGAACCACATTTTTTGTCTTTTTTTTTTTTTTTTTTTTTTTAGTTTTCACATATGAACAATATCTTGTGGTATTTGTTTTTTTGCCTGACTTACTTCACTTAATGTGATGGTCTCCAGTTCCATCCATGTTGCTGCATATGACAGGATTTTATCTTTTTATACCTGAATAGTATTCCATTGTGTATATATACCACAGGGTTTTTGTTTGTTTGTTTGCTTGTTTTTGTTTTTGTTTTTGTTTTTTTAATCAATTCATCCACTGATGGGCATTTGGGTTAATTCCATTTCTTAGCCATTGTGGATAGTGCTGCAGTGAACATGTGACTGCAAGTGTCTCTTCAATATATTGATTTTATTTCCTTTGAAGATGTACCTGGTAGTGGGATTGCTGGGTAATAAGGTAGTTCTGGTTTTAGTTTTTTGAGGAATGTCCATACTGTTTCCAACAATGGCTATATTAATTTACATTCCCACCAACAATGTAGGAGAGTTACCTTTTCTCCATATTCTCTCCATCATTTATTACTTTCTGAATTTTTGATAGTAGTCATTCTAACTAGAATGAGATAATATCTCATTGTGGTTTTAATCTGCATTTCCCTGATGATTAGTGATGTTGGACATTTTTTCATAAGCTGCTCAGCCATTAGAATGTCTTTTTTTGAGAAATGTTTATTCAAGTCCTTTGTCCATTTTAATTTTTTTAAAAAAATATTTATTTATTTATTTATTTTTGCTGTTGAGTTGTTTGAGTTCCTTATACATTCTGGATACTAGCTTCTTGCCAGATGTGTAGTTTGAGAACACCTTCTCATCTTCTGTAGATTGTCTCTTCACTTTGTTGATTATGTCCTTTGCTATGCAGAAGCTTTTTAGTTTGAGGTAGTCTCATTTGTCTGTCTTTGCTCTAATTGCCTGTGCCTTTGTAGTCTTCTTCAAAAAATGCTGGCCAGTCCAATTTCATGTAGCATTTCCTGTATGTTTTCTTCTAATAGTTTCATAGTTTTGGGTGTTAAACTTAAGTCTTTAATCCATTTTGAATTGACTTTTGTGTATGGAGATAGATAGAGGTCTAGTTTTAATCTTCTGCAGGTGGATATCCAGTTTTTCTAGCATCATTCATTGAAGAGACTGTTCTTTACACACAGTATATTTATTCTTGGCACCTTTGCTGAAAATCGATTGGCTGTAAATCTGCAGATTTATTTCTAGGCACACTATTCTGTCTGTTTTTATGCCAGTGCCATGCTGGTTTGGTTACTATATCTTTATAGTATATTTTGAAGTTAGGTAGTGTGATACCTCCAGCTTTGTTCATTTTGTTCAAGATTGCTTTGTCTATATGGAGTCTTTGATGGTTCCATACAAATTTTAAGATTGTTTTTTTCTATTTCTGTGATGTCATTGGTATTTTGATAGGGATTGCATTCAATCTGTAGATTGCTTTGGGTGAATAAACAGTCTGATGATATGAATCTTTCCAACCCATGAACATGGGATGTCTTTCCATTTATTTGTGTATTCTTCAATTTTTTTTAAACAAGTGTTGTATAGCTTTCATTGTAGCGATCTTTTACCTACTTGGTTAAATTTACTCATAGGTATTTTATTTTTTTTTAGTAGCTATTGTAAATGGGTTTACATTTTTTATTTATTTATAAGTTATTGGCATATAGGAACATATAAGAAAATTATAGGAATAATTTTCATAGGTTGATATTGTATCTTGTCACTTTACTAAATTCATTTATTAGTTGTAGTAATTTTTTTGTGTGGAGTCTTTAGGTTTTTCTACATATATGGTCATGTCATCTTCAAACAGGAATAGTTTGACTTTCTCTTTTCCAATTTGAAGGCACTTTATTGTTTTCTTTTGCCCTATTCCTCTGTCAAGAACTTCCACAACTATGTTGAATAAAATGGGGAAAGTAGGTGTTCTTTTTCTGTTCCAGATCTGGGAGAAAAGGCATTCAACTTTTGTTCATTTAGTATGATATTGGCTGTGGGTTTGTCATATATGCTTTTATGGTGTTGAAGTACATTCCCTCTATACCTAATTTGTTGGGTATTTTTAGCATGAAGGGGTGTTGGATTTTGTCAAATGCTTATTCTGCATCTGTTGAAATGCCGTACATTTTTTTAATTCATTCTGTTGATGTGATGTATCACATTTATTGGTTTGTGTGTACTGAAACATTCTTTAATTCCTGGGATGAATCCCATTTGATATGGTGAATGATTTTTTAATGTGTTGTTGGATTTGTTTCACTAGTATTTTGTTGAGGATTTTCACATCTATATTCATCAGGAATATTGGTCTGTAGTTTTCTATTTTCATTGTGCCATTTTCTGGTTTTGGTGTGTGGGTAATGCCTCATTGAATGAGTTTGGAAGTATTCTCTCCTCTTCAAATTTTTGGAAGAGTTTAAGAATAATTGATATTAGTTCCTTTTTAAATGTTTGTTAGAATTCAGTGGTGACCTGGGGTTTTCTTTGTTGTGGAACATTATTACTGCTTCAATCATATTACTCAATATTAGTCTATTTAGGTTTTCTAGGTCTTTGTGATTCAACCTTGGTTAGTTTTATGTGTCCATTTCATCTAGGTTTTCCAGTTTGCTATCATATAGTTGTTATAACAGTCTTTTATAATCCTTTGTATTTCTGTGGTATCAGTTGTTATGTCTTTATTTTCATTTCTGATTTTATTTGTCTTTTCTCTTTTTTTCTTTGCTCATCTGGCTAAAGGTTTGTCAATTTTGTTTATCTTTTCAAAACTTCAACTCTGTCTTATTGATCTTCTATATTGTTTTTTGCATCTCTATTTCATTTATTTCTGCTCTTATTTTTGTTAGTTCTCTCCTATTAATATTGGGTTTGGTTTGTTCTTGTTTTTCTAGTAAAGTTAGATTAATTATTTGTAGTCCTATTTTTTTTATGTAAGCATTTACTGCTGTAAATTTTCCTCTTAGAACTGCTTTTACTGTATCCCATAGATTCTGGTTTGTTATGTTTTCATCTTCATTTGTTTTCAGAAATTTTAAAATTTCCTTTTTGATTTCTTCTTTGCTCCATTCATTGTTTAGAAGCACATTCTTTTTTATTTTTATTTAAAAAAATTTATTTATTAATTTTTATTGAAAAAGTTGATTATATATAACTGTAGGGTAGAGTTCAATATCAATATCTTTGTACATATGTGATGATCAAATCAGGATAATTTACATGTTCATCATTACAAAACCTAATCATTCCGTGTGTCCATTAACCAACTTCTCACAAACCTCCCTTCCATTCCCCTTTCCCACTTCTAGTAATGACAGTTCTGCTCTCTCTTTCTGAAAGTTCAACATATTATTGTGATTGTTTGTCCTTCCTTCCTTCCTTTCCTTCTCACTTAATGAATGAAGACCTGTGGTATTTTTCTTCTTGTGCCTGGTTTGTTTCCCTTAACATAATTTTTTCCAAACTCATTCATGTTGTTGTGAATGGCAGAATTTCATTCTTATTTATGGCTGAGTAGTTTTCCATTGTCTATATATACCAAATTTCTCTTATCCAGTCATCCATTGATGGACATTTGGTTTGATACCATATCTTGCCTATTGTAAATAGAGCTATGATAAACATGGGAGTGCAGGTATACTTTTGACATGATGATTTCCATTCCTTTGGGTATATACCCAGCAATAGCATTGCTGGATCATATGGTAGTTCTACCTGTAGTTGTTTGAGCGACATGCATACTGTTTTTTATAATGGCCATACTAATTTACAGTCTCACTAATAGTATATAAGTGTTGCCCTCTCTCTGCATCCTTGCCAGCATTTGTTATGCTCTGGCTTTTTCACAATAGCCAGTCTAACTCGGGTGAGATAGCTCAAGATGGTTTTGATTTACATTTCCCTGATGATTAGTGATGTTGAACATTTTTTCATATACTCATTGGCCATTTGTATGTCTTCTTTTGAGAAATGTCTATCCAGATCCTTTGCTCATATTTAAATCAGATTGTTTTTTAACTTTTAAGTTGTTTGAGTTCCTTGTATATTCTGGATAATAATCCCTCTCAGATATATACTTTGCAAATATTTTCTTCCATTCTGTAGGTTGTCTTTTCACTCTGTTGTGCAGAAGCTTTTTAGTTTGATATAATCTCATTTATTTATTTTTCCTATTGTTGCCTATGCTTTTGACATCTTAACCATAAAGTCTTTGCCCAGTCCTACATCCTGAAGTGTTCCTCTTATGTTTTCTTTGAGGAATAAATTTAACTAAGGGGGTGAATGATCTCTATAATGAGAACTACAAAACACTGTTGGAAGAAATTAAAGAAGGACAGCAAAAGATAGAAAGATATTCCATGTTCATGAATTGGAAGAATTAACATTGTAAAATTGTTCATACTACCCAAAGTAATCTACAGATTCAATGCAATCTCTATCAAAATAACAATGACATTCTTCACAGAGATAGAAAACACAGACCTAACATTCATAAGGAACAACAAAATACCCTGAATAGCCAAAACAATCTTTAGAAAAAAAAAAAAACAGTTAAAGCCATAGGAACTACCTAATATCAAATTATATCACAAAGCTATAGTAACCAAAACATCATGGTACTGGCATAAAAACATGGACGAATGGAACAGAATGGAGAATGCAGAAATGAATCCACAGACTTACAACAACTGATCTTTGACAAAGGCACCAAGAACATACATTGGGGAAAGGACAGACTCTTCAGCTAATGATGCCGGGAAAAGTGGACATCCATGTGTAGAAAAATGAAACTAAACTTCTACCTCTCACCATATTTCAAAATCAACTCAAAATGGATCAAAGACTTAAATATTAGACCTGAAACTATAAAACTCCTAGGAGCATGTTGTTTAAATTCCATGTGTTTGTGAAGTTTCTGACGTCACTTCTGTTATTGATTTCTAGTTTTATTTCATCATGGTCAGAAAAGATAGTTGGTGTGATTTCAATTTTTTAAAAAAATTGTTGAAATTTGTTTTGTGACCTGACATATGATCTGTTCTAGAGAATGTCCAATGTACTGCTGAGAAGAACATGTCTTCTGCAGCTGTTGGATAGAATGTTCTCTAAATGTCTGTTAAGTTTAACAGGTCTAATGTGAAGATTAACTCTGATGTTTTTTGGTTCATATTCTGTCTGTTGCTGAATGTGGGGTGTTAAAGTTCCCCATTATTATTGCATTGGAGCTTATCTCTCCCATTAGGCTAATAATATCTGTGTTACATATCTGTGTTACAAGTCTGCTTAACCTGATATAAGTATAGCTACTCCTGCTTTTTTTGTTTCATTTGAATGAAATATGTTTCTCTTTTCCTTCACTTTCACTTATTGGGGAAATGAGTTACTTATAAACAGCATATTATTGGTTCTTGATGTGTAACCCATTCAGCCACTTTGTATTTCTTAATTGGAGAATTTAATTATCTATCAATAATAGAGTTATTATCGATACATAAGTACTTGTTACTGACATTTTCTTACTTTATTTCTGGTTCTTTTGTAGATCTTTTTTCCTGTCTTACTGCCTTCTCTTGTGATTAAGTGTTTTTCTCTACTAGTCTATTTTAATTTCTTGATATTTATTTTTAGAATATCTATTCCAGACTTTTGTGTTATGGTTATGATGAGGCATCCAGAAAATGTTTTATAATTATACAGATTATTTCAAACTAATAATAATTTAACTTTGATCACTAAGAAAAAAATGGAAAAAGGCAGATTCTACATTTTGACATCATTCCCCTCCACTTTTTGACATTTTGTTTTTTCGTGTTACATCTTTTAATACTGCTTATCTTTTATGTGGTTGCTACATTTGTTATTATCTTAATAGTCTTCTCTTTTAGTATTTATACCAAAGATATAAGTGGTTTATTCACCACACTCACAACATTGGAGTATTTTGAATTTGTCCATGTACTTACTTTACTAGTGGTTTTATGCCTTCAAAAGTTTTCTTGTTACACTTTAGCAGTTTGCCTAGGAAGGTCTTTATTTCTCCTTCATATGTGAAGGTGAGTTTTTCTTAATACATAATTCTTGGTTGATGGGTTTTTTGTGTTTTTGTTTGTTTGTTTGTTTTTAGCAGTTTAAGTATACTATCCCACTATCTCCTGGCTTATATGGAATCTACTGAGAAATCTGCGGAAACCCATACTTTGGTTATGTTGAATATTATTTTCTTTCTTTCTTTGTTTCTTTCTTTCCAGCTTTCAGTATTCTTTCTTTGTCTTTGGTTTTTGATAATTTGATTATGATGTGCCCTGCAGTGTTCCTTTTCAAATAGAATTTGATTGGTGACTTCTGAGCTTTGTATACCTAGATGCTGTCATTTTACTCCATACTTTAGAAGTTTTAAGCCATTATATTTTTAAAATATGCTTTCTAGATCTCTTCCCTTTTCGTCACTTTCTGGTATGCCAATTATGCATATAATATTTCACTTGATAGAGTCCTATAATTCCTGAAGACCTATTTCATTTTCATTTTTTTTCTTTTTGTTCCTTTGATTGAGTAATTTAGTATGTTCTGTCTGCAAGCTCACTGATTCTTTTCTCTGATCAAGTCCTCTGTTGGAGCTTGCTATTGAGTTTTTCAGTTCAGATAACATATTCATTGTTTCTATAATTTCTATATATTTTTAATTGATTCTATTCCTTTGTCAAGTTTCTTGCTCTGCTCATGGATTGTCTTCCAAATATAATTTAATTTTCTGTCTGTATTTTCTTGTGACCCTCTAAATATCTTTAAGAGAATTATTCTGAATTATCTGTCAGACATTTATCAATTCACTGTTTTTCTGGGTCCATTGCTGGCACTTTGTTGGTTTCTTTTGGTGGTGTCACATTCCTCTGTTCTTTTTCAATCTTTTTTCTTTACATTGACACCTGCACATTTGAGGAGACATCTTCTTCTTTCAGGTTTTGCAAGTTTCTTTGGTACTGTTAGACCTTTACTGCTCAGTATCAGAACTTTGTCTCTTGTCTGCAGATTTTTCTGTTCTGTGGTTGATTAATAGCAACCACTATCTCTTAAACACTGCCCTGACACAAATTTGCTGTCATGCTTTTAATTCCCTGTTTGGGGAAGACTTCCTGTGTGGACTGCAACTGCAACTTGAACTTTTTGCCTAATCTAAATTGCGGCCTTGCCATTTTTTTTTTTTTTTTCATTCTGGGGAAAACATTTTGTGCCAATTAGATCTTAATTGTTGGCCTTTTAGTCAATTCTGGGTCATGGGGAAACTTCACAAGAGCAATTGGGCTGTGTGGAAAATCTGGCCTGGGACTGAGTCTTTCCCATAGATTTTTCCCTTTGTAGTTCTATCAAGCAAGCTAGTCTACATTATGGAGCACCCATGCTGATTGGGCAGCAGATTGGCTGCCAGTATTGCACCTCAAAACACCCCTCGTGGATCAGTCTTTCCCTGCACTCCAAACATTTCTCATGGGGCAGGCCCATGTACAAGATTCCTGTGGAGACTTATAGACCACTGGGAAAATCAAAAACTCACCTCTTATTCTGTTCTTCTGCTTCTGAGATGGCCTGTCCAGTGGCCTTCTCCATGTGTGGTACTATTTTGGCTTTGAAGGTGGGGGATGGAGCTTTCCAAAGTGATCCTTTATTTCCCCACTGGCTGTAGCCCATCCCTCCTGTGTTGGCACAGGGGAACCTCATGAGTATCTATGCTAGTTTGGTGAAATGGGATGGGGAAGTCTGAAGTGATCTTTTTTTTTTTTTTTTTGGCCAGCGGTCATGGCATTTTTCTCCCCTACAGGTTCTGCATAGCTTCATGCAGAAAGCAGTGTGGTAGCTTTGCAGTCTCTAGGGAGCTGCTCTGTGCACTGTGCTATGCCTGCCTGGGGAGCAACTGGGGCTGGGATGGATTGGAGTGATCCTTCTTCCTGCCCACTATGGCTTTTCACACATTTGTGGACTCAGTAATCTCACCTCTTCCCCTGAGTTCTAGTGGTTTCAGTATGACAGTTTTATGCTTTACTTGTTGTTAGTTGATTTCTTCTGGGAAGGGGTGTGACACGGGAAATCATCTAGTCTGCCATCTTGGTGATGTCCCCAATCTTGTTTCTCTTTTTAAAGGCATCTCTACTTCTCTCTGTGAATCTGTTTGGTTTTCTTCTCTCTGGCTAGTGTCCTCTATTTATTCATATTTTTTGCTTCCTTGTAATTTCTTCCTGCAAATGGCTTGCCTTGGTCTTAACTTTACCTCTGAGTATTTTTTCTACTTCTAACCTCACCACTACATAAATACTATTCAGTGATTTTCTTGTGTAAAGATCCCACTTATACTTCTTTGTGCCCTAGCTTTTTAGGAAGTTGGTGAATTTCCATTCTTGAGTTAAGTGCCCATCCTTGATTCAATTAATCATGATTGGATAATACGATAAAAGTCTTGTGGTACTAGTTATGGTAATTCTGTCCTTCTCTGTCATTTGGCAAGGATGGATGTGGGTAGTCAGTTTCCTTAGAAGGACCAGTACATTGTCAGCAATAGGAAGCACACTGAGTCTTTTAACACAGGCTCGAAATGCTTATGGTTGTGTATCTGGTCTCTTGAGAATTATTTTCCTTATCTGTAAGTATGGTAGTGATAATATCTTAGGGCTCTCATAAAGATTATAGATATGAGTAAGTAGCACAATGTATTCAGTATTTAATTAAGGATTCAATATTTAATTAAGGGCACTATGATCAGTTATAGTGGAAGAATTATTAGTAATACTAGTTTTATAATTTTAATAGTAATAGTTGTCTTGATAGCAGTAGTATTTTACTAGAAATGGTTGTATTATTGATAATAGGAAGTAGTAGGGATAGTGGGAATAGCTAAAAAGTAGTTTGTGGTGGAGTTCTGGCCAGGGAGAGAAGCTATGTCCTCATTTGCCCTTACTGAATCCTTGCTGCAAATACCTGGCCAGAACTCCAGCCTTTGAGACCAGCACCTCAGGGACACAAGAGTTTAAAACTTTTTGTTGTTTAAAATTCATGGTTAACTCCTATTCTTCCTTCAGCTCTCAGATTAAGTGTCGCTTCTAGAGGGACCTTCCCAGGCCACCTGGCCTAGGTCAGATTCCTTTATTTATATACCCAAAGAATTATGTTTCTTATTTTAATTTGTAATAAGAGATTCATTAATTTGACCATCTGATTAATAGCTGTCTTGTTGGCTAAACTGCAAGGCCCTTAAGAGTGCAGATCTGGTTTTGTGTACCACAATGTTCAGCACATAGTAGGTCATTGCTAATTGCTTGTCGATGTGAAAGAAATCAAGATGAATGATTAAAAGATTTATGGTGTAATTCCACACCCTCCAAAACCTCCTCCTGCATAAGCAGACTTATATATCAGTTATTTTCTGCAGCTTCTGTAGGAGAACTTGCCAGGGAAGGCTTGCTTTCCAGCCCAGCTTTCAAGCTGACAATTGGGTGCATGTACAGCTTCACTTAGATCTGGGCTCTTTTACAAATCCTCCCTATTTGGGTTCTTTGAAACCTTTTGTTTGTTTTGTGATCTCTTCACTGGCAATACCTCTTTTCTCTTTGCTGCTTCCTGGGCTTGGGCATTTGTTTGGATGTCCAGCAAAACTGGTTTCTCTCACTTGGGACAGAATCAGTCTGTTCTCTGGCTAACTCTGGCTACGTCTCAGCCTCTCATGCTCGGTGCCTCTCACTAGCACTAGGCTGAGCACTGAAACCAACTCCTAGGTGCCTTTGGACTTTATACTTGTTGAACTGAAGACTTTGGCTTTGTAGTTAGAATTCCTCACATGTACTCATGTTTTAATGATATAGCATTGACTAATACCAAAGCATTGCCACGAAAACAGTATTTTGTCACAATAGCATTTGAAGAGTAAAGTTTTTCCTCTTTTAAATGCTAGAAAATGTAAGCATTTTGAAATATTTGCCCAATTCACTTTTATAGATCTCTACCTTCTATTTGTTCATTAGTCCTATGACTCATGTTGAAGACCCTGGAGAGTCCATTCTAAATTCAATTCTTATTTCTTTAAAATGGGGTAGGGTAGAAGATCTTAACAGTGATTTAATTTTACTCTTTATAATTTATTTTGGAGGAAATGGAGTGGAGAATGAGGTGGGACTTAAACAGCATTTGGTAAGTGCCAGAATTCAAACATTCTCATGCAATTGAATTGTATTGAGCAATAAAAGTTAGTGAATTACTTGGCACTTTCTTTTGCTTTTGCATTAAAATGCATTTGAAAAATATTACTTTAACTCTCACTCTGAGTGAAACATGGTACTAGATATTTAGAGTTAACAAAGTAAAGAAAACCTCTACCTTTTCCTTTCAAAGTTCACAGTCTCGTTTGGATGTGGCTAATTTGGTTGCAAGGATGTGTTTTAGTATGCTTGAGATGCTTTTTAAGTGATGGGTCCTGAGGGGTAGAGAGAGCAAGAGAAAGTTGTCTTCTTTCATTACATCTAAAAGAACTCTTAAACTCCCTTCTTTCTCCCCTCCAAGGAATAAGAAGTGTTTGTCTAGGATAAGACAGAAATGAAAATAAAGAACTAAGGCATCATGTGGTAAGTTCTTCAAAAATGGTAGTGCCTTTTGTGCAGAGGGGAAGGACACCTCGAATCTGGGTTAGTGAAGGAAGGTGTCAGAGAAGAAGGGGAGAAATCTGTCTGTGCCATTCTATGGAAGGAGCAGTGGCCTCTTTTATCCTTGTCCTCTCTTCGGTTCATGGAGAACAGAACTTCCATGGAGATGATGGTGGCACCAGGGTAGTTCCAAGAACTGATAAGTCCATTCTTCTGCCCACTTTCAGGCACTTCCCCATGATAGGAGTCTCTTACTTCTACTGGTAACATGTGAATGCCTGACATTCACTGGGCCATGCCTGCCTGTAGGTAGAGCTGTTTTGCTTCAGATGCTGTGGTACAGGCTACACCTTGCCTCTTGCTGATTCATGGATGATCCCACAGGGAAGCGTGTCATCTTCTGCCTCCTGCCTCCATGCAGTGAGCCCCCCTGGGCTAGGGCTCAGGGCCTGAAGCCAATAAGCAGAGCAGGAGTTTGCTGTTCTACTGTAGCTTCTGTTCTTTTGCAAACTGGGGTAGTGAAAGAAGCAAGCTTTCCATGTTCCGGGGAGGTGGCTGGGTAAGTGAACTCAACAGGGAAGACATAGCAGGACACTTAGGCCACAGACCCAATGCACGTCCCACATTTAGGGTGAGAGTAAGGAGAAGCCCAAAGCCTTCTTTAATTTGGTCATTACCATAGTTCCCTGTGTACTCCTGATACTTTGGTCCTCATTTGGTTGTGTATGTTCAAGTGATTATTGCCCAAATGGGGTGGAAATAGGGAGGGATGAGTGATTAGAATCATAAGCATCTAACAGTTACTTTCTTACTTAAAATTTATCAGTTATTTTCCATTGCCTGCAGTATAAAATTAATGACTGAAACATGGTATTTAGAGTTTTTTGAGATCTGGACCCTACTTACTTTCTCAGCCATTGCTCACACCCTCTATTCAGTAATTCACATTCCCTCCCGCACCTGATGTTAGTGCCTTTATAATTTTACTGACTTAGGTCTCTCTGTCTGGAATATTTTCCATCCCTTATCCTTGCCACATTGTGCTCTAAGGATTTGTCTTTGTGGAAGTCTTTTAATATATAAATATTATGTTTATGACGATAACTATATCTATCCACAAGGCATCTCTCTTATAAAGAGTTTTTCTGGTGTTCTCCCCACTACGCAAGCACAATGAACACTCACCTTTGGTGAACCCACTGCTCCAAGTGCAGACTTCCATTGCAGCACTTGTACACTTTATTGCACTCACTAATTTACACATTTGCCTCCTTTTTCTACACTTTACATCCCTATCGTCCAACTCAGTAATAGAATGAATAAATGCTGGTGGGAAGACTGAAAGGCTGAGTGTAAATTTGCCACGTGGTTAAGGAGGGGAAGACAGTCCAGGTAAAAGAGGAACATGTATATGAGACAGACCACTTTATATTCAGGAGTTGACAAACAGTTCTGTGCAGAAAATGAAGCTGGAGAAGCAGACAGTGGACACATAACATGTTATTCAAGACCAGGTAGTTCATGGTGAGAAGTTTTAAGGTTGTTTTATCTTGTAGATGGTGGAAAGTCAATTGCAGAGTGAACAGAATAAGGGTTTTATATAAAAAATAGTGATGATGATGATTTTGATGATCATGATGATGGCTAAGATTTAGTAAGCATTTACCATGTCCTAAGCTGTGTGCTAGAATTCTTACTTGAACATGTTCTGTAATCCATCACTGTCCCTATATCCGTATAAAGCTAGTTTTTACAATTACCCATATTTTTCAAATGAAGAAACTGAGGTTTCAGTTAAGTAATATTTAAGTCAGCCATTTAAAGGCAGAGCCATGACTTGAACGCAGTGTTTCCAAAAATTAATCACCTTCACCAGCACCCTTTACAAAGCAATGTGATAAAAGAAAGATAGGGAATATATTTCATTGCTTTCTTATAATCTTTACAACTTAGAACTTCCAGAGTAGTTGTTTACTTTAACTGTCTTGATTGTACTTTTATTTTTTGGAAGAGAGTACAGATGGGAACTTCCATAAGATGTGTGACAATTACTCACAAAATCATTAGAGACAATTATGTGATAAATGGTCACAGAAAGTTATAAGGAAAGTTTTTCATCATTTTGGTGATGGCTTAAGAGGTCAGAACTGGTTATGAGCAAATAAACAAGAGTGGACATTAGACTTTGTGTTCCCTCAGCTGCTTGTTCAGCAAAATCAGCCATAATTAGTGAAAATTGAAAGACGGAGCCAGCATTGCTTGTAGTAATGTAGTAATAGGAAACACTGGAACATATCCAGATGTTCATCAACAGAAATTGAATAAGTTTTGGTATTACTGTTCAGTGAAATAACCCACAACCATTAAAAGACTGCTGTAATCCTATAAATGTTGACTTTAAAAAGTTAAAAACATGAAGTGAAAAAGCATCTTACGCCATGAATGTAAATATGCTTATATTTTGGTATTTGATACAAAATGTCTAGACAATGTCTCTAATCGGATTGGGGATGGGGCAGGATAAAAGACTATCATTCTTTACTATTTGAGTTTTTAAATAAAAAGCATTTATTACTTTTGTAATAATAATTTTAAAACTTAATTTTGTTCTAAGAGAAAAACTGTACAAATTCCTTTGGCATCTTCTGCACTCTAAGACAAACTGTAGAAAGAAGCTGGAAGATATCTTTAACACCCTGCCTAATTGTTTCCAGATTTTATTAGAGACAGAAGCAGTATAAATATTTACAAGCAAAATTCTCACAGTCATGTTATGGAGAAAAAGACTGTTTTGTATGACACATTTTGAATTATCTAAAGCATAAAATGAAAATGCAGTCTTTCTATATAACCCACAAAGAAATGAAAATGCCATGGGAATGTGTCTTTATTGAGATTTTGAAAAAGTGGTTTTATTGTGGGAAATCAGAGAATAATCTACAGCAGCAATTTCATTTGGTTTCTTTAAAGTAGTGTAGAGTACTCTAAAAATTTGGTAGATGATTTTAAGTTTAAATCTCATATAGAATGTACTGACATATTGATACAGACATAAGATTCATTCAAAATGAGAAGAAAGCTTTTTTATACTTTTACGGTAATTCATTTTGCTTACAATTACTGAAGCAAAGTTTGTAAATAGCTATTTTCCTCAATTAAATAAAATTGTCTTAAATTTGAATTTGGTGAATTAACTAAAACTTTGAAAAATGTTTTGAAAGAAAATTTCACTCAATGTTCTCAGTGTCTAATGTAGCATCTTCTATTATGTTGTAAACTCTCTGTTTACAATAATGCTGAAGGGATCCTGTTTTCTCAGATTTTATATGGAAAATACGAAGGCTCCTTTCACAAACAAATAAAAATTTCATGGTCAATGATGACCCCTCAAAATGATAGTGAAGTTTGATTTTTGAATGACTCATTAATTTATTTTAATAATGTAAAATCTGAATCACATTGCTTTTTGACCACAATTGTTTAGCTCCTTTTCTGAGATTCATCTAGGTTTCATACATGGAGAAAGAATAAATTGATTCTGCAGTTTATTCATTATCTCCTGTTACTGCCAGATAGCAGATATTTCTGGAAGTACAGAGAGCAGTGTAACAGTGAACATTTATTTAGTGCTTTTAAAAGACTAGATCTTTGCTATGTGATTTATGTTTATTTTCTCATTAAATCTCAATAACAAATTTATGAGGTGTTATTATTCTCAATGTACTTTGTAGAATATATCCCCTGCTCCTAAGTGTGGCCCACAATTGAAACCTAGAGGTATTTGTTTAATAAATGAATGCATAAGCCAATGAATAAATTTGCATAATAGCCTTTTGAGTAAAACAGAAGAATCATAACCACTCTCATTTGATAGGCAAGGGAAGAAACAAAAGTTAAATGATCTGCCTAAAGGGATCCAGTGAGTTGTAGTGCTAGAACCTGAGATCAGATCTCCACGTTCTGTGGGCAGGCTTTTTTTGATATAGCAGTCTTCCTTCAATTATTCATTTTATCCATCATAAACTTATTCATATGTTTATTGGGAGTCTTCTACGTGTCAAGCATTGTACTAGAAACTAAAGATACATGAAGGTTATGATGACCAAACATCCTCTCTTGGTCTCAGCCACTTGTTCTGGATTTATGGCAGAGACACTTAAGCCTTCCAAATATTTCATTTACTCCACTACAATGTCAACTCCCTTAATAATTAGGTAAGAGGCTCATAATTAGTTCTGGCCAATAGATTGAGAGTGAAAGGGATGTATGTCCAATATAAGTCAAGGCAATTGAAAGCTGGTGGGTTTTCGGCAACTCAATCTTTACATGTAACACTGTCCATGTTCATGTACTGTGATGGTATTTCACAGGATGGAGGAACGCGGGTCCCTAACTTAGTAGATAGAGGAATGTCCTCATTGACCTGCAATGGATTTTTCAGGAGTAAGCTCTTTTTTTATTTCTATTTTATTTTATTTTTTATTTTTAAAGATGACTGGTAAGGGGATCTTAACTCTTGACTTGGTGTTGTCAGCACCACGCTCTCCTAAGTGAGCTAAACAGCCATCCCTATATAGGGATCTGAACCCATGGCCTTGGTGTTATCAGCACCACAGTCTCCTAAGTGAGCCACGGGCTGATCCTAGGAGTAAAGTTCTAAGCCAATAAGATTTAGGAATTTATTTGTTATCACAGTATAACCTAGACTATCCAACTAAACAAATGTATTTGGAAGTTTTCTACCATTTCTCTGAAAAGATCTCTCCCTTATTGATGTATTTCTACATCAGAAAGATAATGCTTGCAAAAGAATAATTTAGTGAACTTTTTTCTGTCCATTATTTATTTTTTAAAGGTAATCCTTTATTTGCCAGTTTTCTCCTAATTAGTAGGAACTAAAATACTGAACAAATATAACATGAGATAGAAAAGAGTTGAGGGTAATTAAATGATTCTAAATTTCCTTTTGGTTAATAAAGAGGGTAGAGTTATTAATTAATAAATAGACTTTAAGTTAAAAATATATGGTAAAATATTAAGAGAAAAACTAAAAGCATGAGAATGGAGTGCATAATCTCCCAACCAACAGAACGAGAATAGGAGAATAAAGAAACGTTGAATAATTTTAAAAAAATCAGGAAATGAGAAAGAATAGAAAAAGCAAAATAAATTATACTAAATAAGATGGGATACATGTCCATCACAATTAAGATAAATGAATTACACTCATCAACTAAAAGAAAGTGACTAACAATTAGTAAAATATGTACTAGGAAAATATTAACCAAAACAAAACAAACTGATGCCACTATTTATGGTACAAAGTAGATATGACAGGCAAAAGTTTTAATTAGGAATATAGGTAACCCCAGCTGAATGCAAAACAAACAAACAGAAAAACACACAATTCACAGGAGAGATAAATCTAAACCTGCAAAGCACCTCATTATACCTAAAAAACTTGGTAAATTAACTAAAAATATGGGGGATTTTTCATTTAACATTCCTGTGTAATAAAGTGGGCAAAAAATTAGCAAAGATACAAACAATTTAAACCACAAAGTTAACAAGCCATATTCAATAGGCATATGTAAAAAACCTGCATCTAACATTTGAGAATATATATATATATATTCTTCTAGCGTCCACAAGTATTAACAAAAACTGACCAAATTATCACTCTCAGGAAAATGCAGTAATTTTTTAAAAAGAATCAAGCTATGTCACCATATTTTCTGAATGTAATGATATTAGTTTTTAAATATCCAAAAAATAATTACCTACATTAAAAAATCATACATATGTAAACACTAAAACACTTTAAAATAATTTGTAGTTCAAAAAAATCATAATGAAAATTAGAAAATACTTAGAACTTAATGGCAATAAACATATTATATAAAAAGCTTTTAGGATGCAACTGAACCAGTATTTAGATGGAAACTTATAGCCTTAAACATTGACATTGGAAAAGAAGAAAAGCTGAAAAGTAATGAGTTCGATATCCAACTTAAAATTTTGAATAATAAAAGTAGAGAAAACCTAAAACGCGAAGATAGAACATAACACATACAGAAATTAATAGGGAAACAAAATGTAAGAACGACAAAAACAAAAAGGATGTTTCACAAAGACAAATAACAAATAGGCTAAAATGGATACAAAGAACAATTATGTATTGTAATTATGAATAAGCTAATTATCCTGATTTGACCATCACATATTGTACACAAGTATTGATGTTCAACTTTGTACTTCACAAATATGCATAATCGTTTCAATAAAAAAAGAAATATCAAATGGACAAAATTAGAAATGAAAATGAGAATATAACCTTAGATAAAATAGAAATTTATTTTTGAAATAATTGTGCATTACTATTAACTTAGCGCCATTGAATTTCAAATAGGTGAGGCAGAAATTTTCTAGAAAACTGTAACTTAAAACAAATCCCCCCAAATTTGAATGAGCCTGTGTGTATTGAGATATATTGAAGTAAATTGATTTCATTATTAAAAATAATACCCGCACAAAAATCTCTAGATACAGATCAGAGAATTATACCACACATGCAGGAACATGAAGTACTTAGCTTGCCTTGTACAATTGTTGCAAAGAGTAGAGGTACAAGGAGTGTTCCTATCTTATTTAGTGACTGACATAATCTTAATTCTAAAAACAAATGAAGAAAGTATAAAGAAGGAAAATAATAGGCAATATTACTTGAATAGTAACACAAAAATCTGAAAAAAAATACAACAATAGATTGGAATATATGACTTAGATTTATCCTGAGTATTAGAATATTTTATCATTAGACAACCTACTAATAATATAATTTACCAGTTTAACAGATTGAAAGGTAAAAAATAGAAGATTATTTAAGAGATTTGGAAAAGTCTATCACAATACAGTGTCATTAGCGCTTCTTTAGGACTAAGTACAGGTTGCTGTGGAAGCAGAGAGAGAACACAATACTCCTAGTCTCCTAAGATCTATAAATGTTTTCTGGAAGAAGTGACATCAATTCTAAGACTTAAAGGATTAATAAAATTTATCCAGGTATCAGATTCTCAGGAAAAGCATTGCGGTGGGGGCAAGAGGGTAGCCTAAGGAATAAGGATGGAGGAAGCAAAGGATACCAACTTCAAGCACAAAGTCTGAAAGGCAAGATGAATTATGACACTTTAGATAATCATTCAGATGAGTACTGGAAATGGTTCAACACAGCTGGAGATAAGAGTGGAATGAAGTAATGAGAGCTCAAGTGGGTAAATTATGTATGGACAAGAACAGAAGAGGTCTTCTAAGCCATATTAAGTTTGGACTTTGTTCTTCCTGAAAAGAATAACTGAATCAAGTAGTGTGTATATGATCAGAAAATCACTCTGTCAATGTGGACAAATGGATTGTAAGCAGGGAAAGTCAGAATTGAGAAGACAAAGGCAATGGCTGTCATCCAGGTGAGAGATTAGGATGAAGTGAACAAAGGGATATTAGACCGTTTTTGTTGCCTATAACAAAATACTTCAAACTGGGTAACTTAAAAGAAAACAAAATTTATTGCTTACAGTTTCTGAGGCTGAGAAGTCCAAAGTCCAGCTGGTGCTGGTGACAGTGACCCAGGGGTTTCACATTGCAAGATGGTGGAAGGAGGGAGGGAGGGAGCTACTGCAGGGTCCTACAATCCAATCACCTCTTCAAGGCTTCACCTTTCAATTACCATAATAGGATTCCCCACCCTCTTAACAGTCACAGTAGGAGCTAAGCTTCTAACACATAAAACTTGGGGGACACAATTCAAGCTTCAGTGAGTTTTGGGGGGACATAATTCAATCCACTGCAATAGGCTAGTCTGAGAGTCATCAGTATGCATATCACTTGTCAGGCACTAGCTGCACTGAGACGCGAGGTCTAATAAAGTTATATTGACATAGACTATGAAAATATTGAATGATTGAGTCTGAATAGTAGCTACCATTTATCTGGCTTCCTCTGTGTGTTGGACATTCTACAGATTACTGTATTTAAACTTCACAACTTCATGAGGTGGATATGATTATGCAAGTTTTACAGACAAGCAAATTGAGATTCAATTGTTGTGTTACTTGCTCAAGAATGGAAGTGGGTAAATTCAAATTCTGCCTCACATTTGATCCCATACCCTGTGTCTTTCTCTCTGTGATTGTGCCTGTGGAATCCTAAGATTCTATTTAAAGCACCCCTTACTCTCTGGTATTCAACTCCTGAGTATCAAGCAGTACCAGTACCAATAAATGCAGAGTTTTCTTGAGAAATTACTGGCCTCCTGCCATGGAAGCCTGGAACGACCCCTGGTAGATGAATGCCACATTCTCCATCAATCCAAACTTCATATAAACAAAACTGGGCTTATTTTACAATGCAGACCCTGCCAGGAAGTCTAAGTAGTGGTGTTTATTTTCTCAACTGCAGTGATTATTGTCCTTAAATCAAGAATGTGCTATTGGTCTATAAATCAAAGTTTGGATTTTAAATTATCAATCTACCAAGTTAGAAGTCAAGAAGAACAAACAGCACTTTAAAAAGTTGTAAAATTTTCACTACTACCAAATTTTCCATGAACACTGGACCTTAACTTTCCTCCCCAACACGTTATATGTACCAGAGACAAGTGCTAAATTTACTGTGTATGGAGAGAGTATTTAAGTCTCCTAATCCTGTTATCCTAGAAGAAAGGTCTAGCACAGGCCTGTCTGACAATTGATTATACATATGGATCTATTCCTGTTGTTTAAGCTAGTTTAAAATAGATGATTAATTTTCAATTTTAAATATACATTCTTTAAAAAAATCAATTATTCTCATGACACCAACTTAACTATATCATATATTTCAACAGTATTTCCTAGCTTAGTATTATGTTACTATATGTAGTATTTCTTTAAATATTTACCACAACCTCAGCCATGTACTTCTCTTATATTTAAAGTGAACATGGTTAATCCCAAGGAACAAAGGGAATTCAATGTGGTGCTCTACCATGGCCATAGATTTTTTAGAGTTTTTTTTAAAAAAATAAATATTGTCCTAGAAATATATTCACACAGGCATGCTCCAGGCAAAACAGTTGAGCCAGGGGCCTTTTACAGAGCTCCCAGGATCTGTTGCCTCAGTGTATATCTGTTCTCACACCATCAGTGGACGAGGTAGGGGCTCTCATGCCCCAAGGCAGGCCTCTTCAGAGGTACTGGCCTTGGCTGTACCTTTACAGGCTTGGATCAGGCTTAACAGCTGATCAGGAGGCCAGTTTCAGTCCCTGGCACAACTGTGTACACCTAATTCCAAACCAACAGATGATCTGGTAGCAGCTTTTCCTCCCAACAGTACCCTCTAGAAAGCTGCTGGGTACTGCAGCATCCACACAGGCTTGCTCCAGGCTGAGCAGCTGAGCTAGTGGCCCTCTACAGACCTACCAAGAACTGCTGCAACAGTGGACATCTACCCACTGACTGACAGCGGATCACCTGCCCCAACGAGAAACCCACCTCAACAAGAAACTGCCAAGGGACCCTCCACCTAGGCCACAAAGGCACCCACTGACAACTCTAAGAGTGAATATAGTTGAAGAAGCTGCATGAAGCCTGCACTAATGCACCCACCTAGATCCAAACTTAAAATGCCCAACCCAACTAGCAATATAGAATACTTCTACAGGAAAAAGTTTCCCCTTCAAAACCCACTCCTAGAATTAAAAGAAGTGACTACACCACCAGATACCCAGACATCAACACAGAGATATGAGAAGCATGAAGAAACAAGAAGCTTAATTCCCCTAAAAGAAGACGACAATTTTCTAATACCAGACCCTGTACAATAGGAAATAGACAAACTGCTCAAGGAGAAATCTCAAAGGGAAATACTAAGGAAACTAAGAATGATGGATGAAAAAATAGATAGAAATCACAATGAAGTAAAAAAGAAATTTGAGGACATACATGAAAAATTCAGCAGAGATATAAGCAATAAAAAAAAATCAAGCAGAAATCCAGGAAATAAAAATTCATTCAAAGAAATAAAAAATACAACCTAGACAAAAATAATAATAATAATAATAATAATTTTAAAAATGAAGAAAACCTGTGAAATCTTTAACCTTAAGCACAAGAACATCCATATTACAGGTGTATGGGAAAGGAAAGCGAAAGGAAAAAGGCTTTGAAAGCCATTTAACAAAATAATAACTGAAAACTTCTCTAATATTGAGGGAAAGTGGTCTGACAGATCCAAGAAGCTCAAGGTTTCCCAAACAGATTTAACCCAAAAAGGACCTCCCTGAAACATAGTGTAGTAAAATTATCAAAAGTCAAAGACAAAGAAAGAATTCTAAAACAGCAAGAGAAAAGCAACAAATTACCTACAAGAGAAACCCCATCAGGCTAACAGTGGACCTCTCAACAGAAATGCTATAAGCCAGGAGATAGTGTGATGATATTTTCAAAGTGCTAAAAGAAAAAAAAAAAAAAAAAGCTAACCAATAATACTATATCCAGCAAAGCTTTCCTTCAGAAATGGAGAAATAGTATCTTTCCCAGAAAACAAAAACTGCAAGAATTTACCACCACAAGTCTGGCCCTTCGACAAATCCTGAAGGGAGTCCTATGTCTGGAAATAAAAGAGAGATATAGGTCACCATAAATACACCAGAAAGAATAAAAACTGCTAGTAGAACAGATATACAAATGAGAAAGAGAAAGAAAATGTATTTTATCACTCAAAAAAACACCCAACGACAAAGATAAACAATAAAAGTAAAAGAAAGGAACATAAATATAAAACAACCATAGAGAAATTAATAAAATAGCAGGAATAAGGCAATACCACTCAACAACAATCTTCAATGTAAAAGGATTAAATCCCCCACTTAAAAGATATAGACTGGGGCCGAGCCCGTGGCGCACTTGGTAGAGTGCTGCGCTGGGAGCGCGGCAACGCTCCCGCCGCGGGTTCGGATCCTATATAGGACTGACCAGTGCACTCACTGGCTGAGTGCCGGTCACGAAAAAATGACAAAAAAAAAAAAATAATAAAAAATAAAAGATATAGACTGGTTGAATGGATTAAAAAACTAGACCCAACTGTATGCTGCCTGCAAGAAACTCACTTCACGAGTAAGGGCAGACATAGACTAATAGTGAAGGGATAGAAAAAGACATTCCTTGCAAATGGAAACCAAAAACGAGCAAGAGTTGCCATACCTAGATAAAATAGACTTCAAACCAAGAACTATAAGGACATTGTATAATGATAAAAGGATCTATGCCACAAAAAATTATAGCAATCATAAGTATGTATGCACCCAACATTGGAGCAGCCAGATATAAGAAGCAACCGTTATTGGATCTAAGGGGAGAAATAGACTCCAACCCAGTGATAGCTGGGAACTTTAATACACCACTGTCATCATTGGACAGATCATCTAGACAAAGAACCAGCAGAGAAATATTTGATTCAAATAGCATCTTAGACCGAATGGAATTGACAGACATATACAGAATATTGCTTCCAACAATGACAGAATATACATTGTTCTCATCAGTGCATGGATCATTCTCTAGGAGAGACCACATGTTAGATCACAAATTAAGTTTCAACAAATTAAAAAAATTGAAATCATATCGAGTATATATTCAGACCACAATGGAATATAATTAGAAATTAACAACAAACAAAACTATGGAAACTATACAAGTTTATGGAAATTAAACAACATGCGCCTGAACAACCAGTGGGTCAAAGAAGGAATAAAGCAGGAAATCAAAAAATGTCTTGAAACAAATGAAAATACAGCTTACCAAAACCTATGGGATACTGCAAAAACAGTACTAAGAGGAAAGTTTATTGCAATAAGTGCTTATATCAGAAGAATAGAAAGACTTCAAATAAACACCCACATGTTAAATCTCAAAGGACTAGGAAAACAAGAACAATCTAATCCCAAAACTAGTAGACAAAAAGAGATAATTAAGATCAGAGCATAACAAAATGAAATAGTGATCAAAATAATAACACACAAAAAATCAACAAAATAAAAAGTTGTTTGTTTGAGAAGATAAACAAAATAGACAAGCCATTGGCCAGACTAACTAAAAAAAGAAGGGAGAAGCCCCCATAAGAAAAATCAGGAATGAAAAAAGAGACATTACAACCAACACCAAAGAAATACAAAGAATCATTAGAAACTGTTATAAACAAATATATGTCAACAAACTCACAAACCTGGAGGAAATGAATAAATTTCTGAACATATACAAACTGCCAAGACTGAACCAAAAAGAAATACAAAATCTGAACAGACCAATAACAAGCAACAAGATTGATTCAGTAATCAGCAGTCTCCCAACAAAGAAAAGCCCAGGACTGGATGGCTTCACTGCTGAATTCTACCAAACCTTTAAAGAAGAATTAACACCAATCCTTTGAAACAATTCCAAAAAATTGAAGCAGAAGCCAATACCCCAAATTCATTCTGTGAGGCCATTGTCACCCTGACACCTAAATCAGAAAAAGACACAACAAAAAAAAGAGAAAACTATAGGCCAATATCCTTTATGAACACAAATACAAAAATCCGCAACAAGATATTAGCAAACAGAATACAGTAATAAATCAAAAAAGTATACACCATGATCAAGTGGGATTCATCCCAGCTATGCAAGGATGATTCAAAATATGCCAACCAGTAAATGTGATACACCACATCAACAAAGCAAGGGGAAAAAAAAACATGATTATCTCAATAGGTGCAGAAAAACAATTTGACAAAATTCAGCATCCCTTCATGGTAAAGACCCTCAACAAATTAGATATAGAAGGAAAATATCACAACACAATAAATGCCATATATGACAAACCCACCACCAACATCATCCTGAACAGAGAAAAACTGAAAGCTTTTCCTTTAAGAAAAGGAACAAGACAAGGATGCCCACTCTTACCACCCCTATTCAACATAGTAATGGAAGTATTAGCCAGAGCAATCAGGCAAGAGAAAGAAATAAAGGTCATCCAAATTGGACAAGACAAAGACAAATTGTTAGTTTGCAGATGACATGACCTTCTTATATACAGAAAAACCCATACCTCTACCAAAAAATTCCTAAAGCTCATAAATAAATTCAGTAGAGTTGCAGTTTACAAAATCAGTACACAAAAATCAGTAGCATTCTTAAACACCAACAACCAACAGGCAGAAAAAGAAATCAAGAAAGCAAGCCCATTTACAATAGCCACCAAAAAAATAAAATACCTAGGAATAAACTTAACCAAAGAGGTAAAAGATCTCAACAATAAACTATGAAACACTGCTCAGAGAAATTAGAGAACAGCAAAAGATGGAAAGACATTCCTGTTCATGGATTGGAACATTGTGAAAATGTTCATACTACCCAAAGCAATCTACAGATTCAATGCAATCCCCATCAAAATACCAATGACATTCTTCACAGAAATGGGGGAAAAAAAATCTTTAAAATCATATGGAACAACAAAAGACTTCAAATAGGCAAAGCAATCCTGAGCAAAAAAAGTAAAAGTGGTAGCATTCACTACCTGACTTCAAACTATACTACAAAGCTATAGTAACCAAAACACCATGGTACTGGCATAAAAACAGACACATGGACCAAAGGTACATAACACAAGACACTCCAGGAAGTAGGAGTGGGTACAGACTTCGTGAATATGACCCCAAAAGCACAGGCAACCAAAGGAAAAATAAACGAATGGGATTATATCAAATTAAAAAGCTTCTGCACAGCAAAAGAAACAATTAACAGAGTGAAAAAACAACCAACAGAGTGGGAGAAAATATTTGCAAAATATACATCTGACAAAAGATTTATAAACAGAATATACAAGGAACCCAAACAACTTTACAGCAAAAAACCAAATAACCCAATTAAAAAATGGGCAAAGGAGCTGAATAGGCATTTTCTCAAAGGAAAATATGCGAATGGCCAACAGACACTTGAAAAAATGCTCAACATCACTCTGCATTTGTGAAATGCAAATCAAAACCACTTTGAAATACCATCTCACTCCAGTTAGGATGGCTAATATCCAAAAGACTGAGAATGGTAAATGCTGGAGAGGTTGCAGAGAAAAAGCAACTCTCATACACTGTTTGTGGGACTGCAAAATGTTGCAGCCTTTATGGAAAATGGTATGGAAGTTTCTCAAACAATTGCAGATAGATCTACCATATGACCCAGCTGTTTCCCTGCTGGGAATATACCCAGAGGAATGGAAATCATCATGTCGAAGGGATACCTGGACTCCTATGTTTACTGCAGCACTATTTACAATATCCAAGAGTTGGAACCAGCCCAAATGTCCATCATCAGATGAGTGTATAAGGAAAATGTGGTATATCTATACAATGGAATAATACTCTGGTTTTAAAAAAATGAAATTCTACCACGTGCAGTAACATAGATGGATGTAGAAAAAATTCTATTAAGTGAAACAAGTCAGGCACAGAAAGAGAAATATCACATGTTCTCACTTATCTGTGGGAGCTATAAACAAACAAACAAACAAATAAATAAATATACAAACAAACAAATGGTGGGGGAGGAAGAAGCCATAATAATCGCAATTCCTTGAACTTGTTCAGACAAGTGAACAGAAATGATGTTGATGGGGGAGGAGGGGAAGAGGGAGGGGAAAAAGAAGAACTGGGAAAGGGACATGAAAATCAGCTACATTGCATACTGATAAGTTAAAATTTTAAAAAGTAAAAATAAAATAAAATAAAATAAAATTTCAAAAAAATAATTGTCCCGGAAAGACTAAATTTAGAAAAGTTCTTGTTTTGAAAAAGGCATATAGAATGCTGCAATTTATGTAAGAAATAAAAATATATAAGTATAATTTTATGGGGTTTTTTATTATTTTGCAAAAGGACACTGGAAAAATGAACTGGAAACTAATAAAAATTATTACTTTTATGAGCAAAGTGTTGATGTGGATAAAAATAGAGGGAGTAGCTGTGGAAGGAAGACTTCTCCAAATGCAATTTTTTGCATAATTTTTACTTTTGAGTCATGTAAATGTCTTAATATAAGCATTTAATGACAAATATCCTTCTAAGAACTGCTTTAGCAGTATGCTACAAATTTTGATATGTTGTATTTTTTTAATTTAAAAGATTTTCAAATTTCACTTTTAACTCTCTTTTAGACTTATGAATTATTTAGAATTATTTTGATTAATTTCAAAATATTTTGGCATTTTCAAACTATCTTTATGTTATTGATTTCTAGTTTAATTCCATTATGAGTCAAGAAAATGCCTTATATAGGGTGTTTTTCTTCTACATTTGTTAAGTTGTTTTATGACTCAGAATATGTCTTTCTTGGAGAATGTTTCATGTGCATTTGAGAAGAATGTGTGATCTGCTTTTGTTGGATTGTTCAAACAACTACAAATTGGTAGCTTGTCTATATCCTTACTGACTTTATTCCTACTTGTTCTATAAATTATTGAGAGAGCAGTTTTGAACTCTACTTTTGAATTTGTCTATTTCTTTTAAAAAATCTATCAGTTTTTGCCATACTTTGGAGTTCTGCTGTTAGTTGCACACGCATTTTGGATTGTCAAATATTTTTGCAGGTGAAATGTATACAGTGGTGAATGAAACAAACATAAATTACTCCCCCATGGGGCTTATATTTTAGTAGCCCATTCAGACAGGAAGTCTAGCTAGGACATGGTGCTCTAAAAGAGCAGGAGTGTTCACTGTTCTGTCCTCTCTGCATACCACAATCTTGATAGTCAAAGACAGAATGCAAGTGGATCCAGTTATTTGAATGGGTTATTTGACTTGCGACGTTTGAATACAACAAAGGAATTTTTTTTTTTAAAGTCCTGTTTTAGAAAAAAGACTACAGTTCATAAAGATGTAACTATATGCTGTACAAACTGTTGATATATGGTAGAATTCTGATGCTAATTTTCAATTCATCTTTGACTAAAGACCTTATGAGAACCCATGATCTATCTGTGTGGCTGCTATAAACCAGCTAAGATTTATTTTCTAGTGTCATCTAGCATCTGCTGATCTGCCTCACACTGTTTTGGTCCTGCATTGTCTGTATTGAGCTGTTCTCTGTTTACATGAAGGCTATTATTACTAATTTTTAGAAACTTTAATGCTCCATCTGTAATAGCTCAAAGCTGATGTTTTAAATAAATGTTCTGTTTAAAAAACTGTTTTTTAAAGAGGCTTTTATTTACTCCAGTGTGCTCTGAAAAAATGTCTTTTGCTAGTTATTTATTTCATTTGATAAACTGTAGCTTTGTCTCTTACCAAATGCTTTTCATCCTGCTGCCTCTGTGTTTTGCCATTGTTTTTTATGTTCATTCATTCACTGATCATTTCTGAGCTACCATAGGCAGGAATAAAAGAGACATATAGACAAAAATGGCAGTTCTTATTCTCAACAAGCCATAATCTATTTGGTGAGTCATACATGGTTTTAAATGAGCATTTGTTACAAGGGCTATAAAAAATCTATACAACGTGCAATGGGTACACACAGGAGGAAGCAGCCAATTCTTCAGGGGTAGGAGAGGAAGAGCCCTAAGAAACGACTTCACTGAGGACGTCATGACCAGAAACAGGAATCCTGTTTTGCATTCTGCAGGCGATAAGATGTAATTTTGAGGGGCCTTCTACTCATTGCTTATGGTTGGAAAAATAATCCCCTTATTAGATAGATGTAAGCTGAAAACAAATCTCTACCTCACTGAAGAGACTTAAGGATGCCAGTACAATGCAGACTACATGTGCAATTATCCTTCCTTGGAAAACCTGCTCTGAGAGAGCACAGTGTATCTTCATATCTAGTGAAAAACTTAATAAGGAAAATGGACACCCCATTAAATTTACACCTCTTGGCCTTCAAAACCAGAATTGCATATTTCTGTAGAAAAAGGTACTACACATGCTTTAACAGTTTAGGGGCCTCTACTTCTAGTCTAACGGACCGATATACAAGATTTATTATATAATGTTCTAGGTTTCCAAGGTGGCTCAATGATCACAGAATCAAGCCAAAGCATTCTTTTTCTTTAGCCAAAGCGAATGGAATCAGCCCTTTAAGGAGGTGGATTTCCCAAACTGGCTGAGGTCTAATACTCCCTAGAGATTTGAGATCTACCCTAGCTTGGAGACAGAGGGTGCCGTGAGACTAGCCACATTCTCAAACTCCCCTATTTTTAATCTCCATTTTGGGCAGTTAAATATTTTCCCTCTCTTAGAGCCTCTTGATTGCATAGGAGTGTTCCTACTTTTTCCTAATGACCTGTAAATGTACCTACATCACATATGTTTTGGGGTCTCATTAGGAGATGAATTGATTATGGAATAGATTTTATATATATATATATATATATATATATATGCATTGGAGTTTTTCCCTGTGTTTTTTGTTTGTTTTGGGTAGATGTTTGAATATTTACAGAAAACAACAGAGAGCAAGAAATGTCATTGCAACCCTGACCATATTAAACTCTTTTTGTGTTCTTATGCTCTCTTTCAGTCTCTGTGCTTTCTCCATCTTTATATTATTTCATCCTTAAGGTATTTATTAGGTACTAACTCTGTGCTAGGCACTAGGGTTTCACAGGTGAACATGCTTTGACCTGCCTTGATCATCTCAATTAATAAAGGACAAACAAACATACAGTTTAAATACATTGTGTGTTAGGACACTAACATAGGCTTAGTTGGCTAGGGATAGCTTTCAAGTTGATAAAGTGTCTGATTTGAGATCTGAAGGAGGAATAGACGTTATCTAGATGAAGGGGTGAGAGAGGAGAGGCCACTGTAAGGCTAAAATTTCTCAGTATAATTAGTTTTCAAGATGTGTTTGTGGAGTAAGGGTAGGCTGGAGGGAACAATTTGGAAGGAAGGGATAGATGAAGCTCTGTAGGTAGGCCAGGGCTCTTGGGAGGGCCTAAAATTTCTTTCTTCCACATACTGTACATTATTCTTAAACCTATTCCTATTTTTTTTTTTTTTTTATCTAACAGCAGTAATAGGGAATCTTTTCTTGTTTTATATGTTTTTGTTGTTTTTTATACAAAAGGCTGCCGATTCCCATATATTAGTTTTATATCTGGTCACATTATTGAGTTCAATTGTTTGTAGTAGTTTTCAGTTGATTCTCTTGGAGTTTCCAGGTAACTAATCATGATATCTGCGAATAAGAATACTTTTACTACCTTGATTCCAATTTAATATTTCTGATTTATTATTCTTGTCTAATCTTGTTAGGAAATATCCCTAGTACAATATTAAAGAATAATGAACAAGTTAAATGGTAGCAACATCTTGTCTTGTCTGTGACTTTCTGCGTTCTCTATTTTTCACACAATTTGAGCATATTAAAATCTCAGTGTTCGAATTTGTTCTGTTAGATATCCTTAGACCCCTATTGCTTGATTTTTGGCTTACATCTTTAAGAGATTAGGAAATTAGAATAATTATAATATGCTCTTCTGTATTCACATACCCCACCTGTTTTGCCCACCAGTTGTGTTAGTTATATCATTACATTGTAAGAGCCTCCAAATTTGTATTCTGTTTTATAACCATAATCTTAGGGCTAATAGTCAAATACATTCAGTGTTTTCTACTAATCCTGTTTTTCTATTTTTTTTTTTTCTATTCATTGCTTGGTTAAATAAAGCTGGTCCTCTAGTATTTTCTTTGAGAAGAACTCATGGAAATAATTCTATGGTGTCTTTCATATTCAAAAACATTTGTGTATTAAAATTTTTATGTGGTACATCTTTGTCTTGAAGATTTTAAAGGTATGGCTACTCTTAGTGCTGAATGATGAATGATATTTTGAAGAGAAACTACATCTGTATCTATTTCTATATTTATACCTATAGAGAAAGAGGTAAAAGGAAAAAAAATGAGACCTATTAGAAAACAGGCAAAAGGGATCCAACACAGATCCAATATATAACTGAGTTTTCACATATGGCTATGCGGGTTATGATTCAACAATTGGAGTCTTTTAAGAAGAAAACTCGAATGAAGAAACAGGACAGGTACTTAAAATTGTAGTTAGAGAAAAGGTCAAAGTCTAGAGATGAAAAATATGCACCAGTCCTAGGAAAAACTGACCCAAAATAGTCAAAACTAAGAAATATATATATAAATATCTATATTTAAATGTGTATATACATTAATTTACATATTTATATAAAATATATATAAAATTTCACCTTCATTTATGTTTTTTCCTTCTTCTTGATCTTTGAAGTTCATGTTTTCTCTCTTCCTGTTGTCTCATTATCTATTCTCTAACTTTGTGTATTTTGTTTTGTACATTTGTTAGTGATAATTGCTTCATTCAGTTTCCTCTTTTTTAAATCTATGAATATGAATCAGTGTCTTTAGTTGCAAGAAACAGAATTTATACTAGATGGCTAAAGCAAATGGGATTTGTTCATGGGCATTTGGCAGCTCACGAACTCTCCTGGGGGACTAGGGAACTAGGCTTGGATACTCTACGTCCAGGGGCACCACAGCCAGAAAAATGCCCAAGCACAATTTGGCAATATTCTAGAGCAGGAACTGATTGCTGCTACCACCCATACTTAGCACTTGGAACACTGAGGACAGTAACTAGAAACTTCACTCCAGTGCCCCAGAACCAGTGCCCTCTATCCCTGTGCTTGCCAGAAGATCAGTTTCTCCATACGTGGGTTCTGTTGTTGCTTCCTCCTTAAAATCTTAGGTGCTGATTTTGCTTAGTGGATTTTTGTCATAGGCAGAACTCTAGCCACAAGTCTGAGAAATTATACTTTGTAGTGTTCCAGCTATCTACAAAAGCTAGAAGGGAGCTGGAGTGCATATGGAATTAGCCAATCTATAGTATCAGCCACTTTATAATGAAATGTTTGATCACAATTTTCATTTTTGCTGTGGCTATATTTTTCTGATGAATGTTCTCTATGTATCATGTGCATTCTCTGTTCCTTTTATCCTGTTGTTGTTTCCTGTTTGTTTATTTCTTCTAATAGCTATATAGCACTGACTCTTATCCCATTGTGGTAGTTGATCTTAAGCAGTTGACTCTTCCCTGGACTAGTTGTTTGGAGGACCTGCTCATGGTGAAGAACAGGTTAAGTACTCCAGGTTAGCAGGAATTTACTTATGATGCAGTGTTGTGTTTCTGAGTTCTCTTAGCTTTTCTTTCTTTCTACTCATTAGAGACAGGTAGACACCTGTAGGACTGTTCAAAATGTAATGTGCCTCTTTTTCCTTGTGCCCCTTGTGTGACTTCTCATTTCTCACTCATTCCTATCTCCTACATTTCTTGATCAATCAGCATCCAGGGACCTCCCACTGCTGGATGTACACCTAGGGACCTGGTTATGCACCTCAACATCTCCCCTCCGCAGGAAAGTGCAGTTTGATTACTCTTTCTGAGAAATGCAATCATGGGTTTCACCTTTCTGCTTTCTCCCACTGTCCTATTCAATACTCCACTGCTTTCGGCAGGCACACTTTTGCCCTTTTTTGTGGTTATAGCTGTTTGCTAGTTCCATTAAATATGTGGCTTTTGGCTTGCTTCTCATTGTCCTTGTTAGTTTTACATGATTTATGAGAGGTGAGGAAAAAGGATGATTTCACACTAAAATATTTTTAAAACTACCCTTTCTTAAAACAGTTTCTTCACTGTCCTTTGTGTCCCCCTCTTCTATTGGCTGCTGCTTCTTGATCATCTTTGATAGATTTTAATTGTTTTTTCCAACCTCTAACTGCTGGTATAGCTCAGAATTTAATCCTTACAACTTCTTCATCTGTTCTCACACTGAGTGCCTGGGCTTGATATATACTGATGACTCCCACATTTGCATCTGCATTCCCAGCCTTCCTATGAAACCCCAATTCTCATGTCCATCTGCCTACTCAACATTATCCTTAGGTATCCACTAGACATTTCAAATTTATCATGCCCAAAACGAAGCTTCTTGTCCATTCCACAGACTCATAGCATTTTTACCTAGTCACTCAAGCTCAACCCTGGAATCCTGGAATTATACTTGATTCCTCTTTCTTTTTTTCCCTCTCCACATCAATGCTGTTTGCCAATCCTATCAGTTCTATCTTCAACATACGTCTGGAATTCTACCACTTATCACTATTTCCACACATAACTCTGGTCCAGTCCACTGTAGTGTTTGCTTTTATTTGTGTGTGTGGCAGCTGGCCAGTATGGGGATCCGAACCCGTGACCTTGGTGTTACAAGGCTGAGCTCTAACCAACTGAGCTAACTGGCCAGCCCAATCCACTGTAACTTCTCCCTTGACTACCACAATAATCTCCTAGGTGAGTTTTCTCTTTCCTTTGTGCTCTGCCATGCTCTGTTTTCCACATAGCAGCCAAAGTAATTTATGAACATATGTTAGATTATGTGATTTTTTTTTTTCTCCAATGGCTTTCCATCACAGAAAATAAATCCAAGTCACTGGTCTACAAAGTCCTTTGTGATTTGGCATCTCTCTCACTGACTCACCTCCTGCTACCCTCCACACCTCATACTGGCCTCCTTGCTGGTCCTCATGGAACCCCATATGCTCCTGCCTCAGGTCCTTTGCACTTGCTGTTCCTTCAGCTTGGAACACTCTTCTCCCAAACATTTGCCTGGCTGTCTCCCTCATTTCTGTCATGATCAAACTTTTTCTTCTTATATGGGTCTTCTCTGTCCATCCTATATAAATTTGTCAACCCAATCAAACTCTATCCTCTTAGCTTACATTAGTTTTTTCATTGCTTATATCATAATTGATATAATAATTTGTATTAATGTTTCTTATATATTTTACCCTCATTAGAATGTGGACTCCAAGAGGGCAGGAACTCAGTCTGTCTTGCTCTCAGATGTGTCAACCCAATCAAACTCTATCCTCTTAGCTTACATTAGTTTTTTCATTGCTTATATCATAATTGATATAATAATTTGCATTAATGTTTCTTATGTATTTTACCCTCATTAGAATGTGGACTCCAAGAGGGCAGGAACTCAGTCTGTCTTGCTCTCAGATGTGTACCCTACACCTAGTGCCTGACAGACACATAGGAGGGTTTCAGTACACTATTGAAACAGTAAATGAATGTATGAATATGTAGGTCTCATGTCACTTACCTCTGAAATGTGATGGCAGACTATTGTGTAGATCTCTGATTCATTATTTCTTTAAGTTAAAGAGTTAGCCACCTGGACCAAAAGCTTATTTTCAAATGCTGGACTGTTTCAGTAGCATAGCGTAACCCCTCATGTACAGCTGGCCTTCCACAATTCATTCTACCCAGAAATAGTGATCTTTCTAACATGCACATCTAGTCATATCTTCCTTAAAACTTCAACTGAGAGACAGTAAAGAAGGGTAAGAAAGTCAAGGAGGAAAGAGGAGAAGGTAAAATGAAAAGTTGGGAAATGAAACCAAATGGAGAAAAAGACAAGAGAAGAAAAAGTAGACATAGCTAATGTGGTCTCAGAGCCTGCCCCAGGGTTTTATATAGTTTGAGAAATGACTGATCTCTGAGCATGAAACCTCCCCTGTGCTGCCATGGTACCCCTGATAGAGTTTGTTGTGTCCTCTGCACTGGCTCCTGGAGACAGTGGTCCCCTCATTGACAGCTCTGTGTCGGCAGTGCCTGGCACACAGGCAGCTCTGCTGGTATTTCTTGACTGAATGGATCAATGAAGTGCCATTGGAAGGATCAGAGAGGGTAGCACCGATTCTCTTTAGGGAGAAGCAGGGGGTGGTTGTGGAAGGCTTCTTAGAGGAAGGGGCATTTTAGCTGAGACTTGAAGGATGTGTAGGAGTTTGCTAAGCGTGCATGAGGGGCATTTTGAAATGGAAGCGAGGATGTCATTATAATAAATGCTAACATTTTTTAGTGTTTTCCTACTTCCATGTACAGTCTGTATCAAAAGAGGGGAAGAGAGAAAGAAAAAAATAGGAGAAAATAAGACCTTAAAAAAAAAAACCCACAAGAACCAAGAAACAGCAGAGAAGGGTAAGAAAAGAAAAGAGGGAAGAGCAGAAAGTAAAATAAGAAGGTACTCTTCATCAAATCTTTAAAAAAAAAAAAAAACAGGGAGGAATGTTTAATTGTGATTATCATTTTACAGATTAGGGAGCAGAGGTGAGGAGAGGTTTCCTAACGTGCCCAAGGTCACCAGTTAGAAAGTGGTGGAAGGAGGCGTCTAGCTCTGGCAGTTGCTCCAGGGTCCACACTTTACTTCGTGTCTCTTTTCTGCCTTCTCAGGGAGAAAAGCATTGTATGCACAGCAATGACCAAAAGATGTGACAGTGAATGGTGAGTTTGGGGGGGCAGTGAGCCTATCACTGAAGAAATCAGACTGAGAACCCCAAACTTATTTTTTTTAGGCCAGTGTTATTTCTACTACTCTGTGCTGCCTCCAGCATAGAAAACAATATTTAAAAATCAATCAAAGAAAAGACCCAAGCCAATAATGATTATATGAGCAATGTGATTGATATTATTTACTCTAGCTAGATTAAAATGTTCCCTAGGGAAAAAAAATCTATAAAGACAACATGTGGCATTATATAAAGCTATGTGGAGCCTTCCAGATAGTAAGATGGATGTTATAAATTATTTCTGCCTCTGTGGAGAGGGTAAATCTCTTTCTTGTCAATTTAGCAAGCTTAGAAAACAATTCAATCATAGCATTCATCATAGCAGATTAAATTTACCTGGTTCCAGCTTTTAATGTCCCTCCCAGTGTCCCTCCTAAGTGCTTTCTTTCCAATAGCCACTAAACCAAGCCTAAATTGAAAATCTTCAGGGAAATATTTGGGAAAGGGAAGCAAAACTACTTTTTCTAATGCTTGTAGAACCCCTGATGTTAAACAAACAAACAAAAAAAAAAAAAAAAAAAAAACCCTGCAGGAATCTGAACTCAGTTATCAGGTTTCCCCTTAAGATCACAATTGCCACATTCTTGAAAGACATGTCCATAAATACCTATAGTTATATAACTTGCAACTACCCTCCTTGTATCTCTCATTCCAGTTGTTCTTCGACCCCCATTTTTCTCACCCTCTGTCAACCCCCCAAACCCAAGCCTTCCTTTCCAGTGACGCATAATGTTTTATACTTCATAGGCCGCAGAATGGGTATGTTATCTTCCCTCCAGTCCCCGAGGTAGACTTGGCTGCGTTTGCTGATGCAGCACTAAGCTCTCCATTCATTCACTGGGGTAAAGAAAAGGCCATGATCTGGGGTGACAGATAGTCTAGCATGGGTTCCAGGCCTGGATTTACCCTGACCAACCATGTGACCTTGGGCAAGTCAAACTCCCTTCTTTGCGCTTCCATTTCCTGATCTACAAAAAGAAGGTAGCAGTTTTATCCCCTCCCACACGATTATTATAAGGATTAAATGAGGCCTCTCATTTACGTGCCAACACGTGGTAGGTATGCAATTAATATGAATTGTCTTTGTTATTTTGAGATATACTTGTGCTGCATTCATCTAACACATCCTGTATTTAGTGTTGTTTTAGTGGGTAAAGGATATGAAATGATATGGTGAAGTTGTGTGCAAACCTGAGGACTTACTGGTATAAACCTGGGTTCTATTTTTTGAGTATTATTCAGAGTATCTGAAAATAAAAAAACATACTTACATTGGGAGGAACTTTATTATCCATGAATAAGGCAAAAAAGGAAACTAACTGTAACAACTATTACCCAAATCATTATATTGCTGAAAGTCATGATGAAATGATCCTTAACTCTGAAGCATAAAAAATCATACAATTCTCACAAAAATTAAAGGAACTCCTCTTCTGAAAAAGGATGCATGACTATAAAATGAGAATATGCTCCTCTTGAAGGTATAGGTTTCCTGGCTGTGGCAAGGGGGGTTAAGCAGTCATGCCTGGGTTGAAACCATTCCAGGGCAGTCCTGGGTGGGTGGGTGAGTGGGTGGAGGTCAGAACACAGGAGATAGATGAAATCTTGCCCCAAACTCCACTTCCTTCTCTGAGGCAGGGCCAACCCGAGTAACCATGCGATTGAGACAATGTTCTACTCTGGGATGTTTGTTTTCCCAGATTCAAAACTGTCCACAGAGGAATTTATACAAGAACTTGTGTGATGTTTGCATCCAGTGAAGTTAGGACATTTTTGAAGTCCCTAGAATGGGTCAGGGCCAGGTGAAATCTATGTGGGTTAGCCTGTCCTTGGGGTTCCTTAATTAGACAGATTTTTCAGAAGGTCTCTCGCCTGTGTAGTGAGCTGCCTAATTCCAAGTTTGCAGTGAGGATCACTAATCAATATATGGATGGGGATGGTTGTTTATCTGTCTTGCAATGCTTGCTTCATTTCCCATTCTATACTCTGAGTTCTTCATGCATTAAAAGGTAGCTTAGCAAGCAGAGGGTTGGCCAATACGATGAGCATGTAGCAATTGTATCTCAGCTGACACAAGCTGTAAGTGGAGACACAGGTGACCATGGGGAAGGTTTGACCTTTGCAGGCTTAAATGCCTCAGAGGGAAGGCATTAGACTGACACCTCAATAAGAAGAAAACATATTGCTCTCGGACAGGTGTGCAACCTTCAACTTCTGAGTTGACCCCTCTCTCCTTTTCATTTTGTACATGAGAAACCCGAAGCTTACAGAAGAAAAGGAACTTGCTGGAGATCCTAGAATTGTTTGGTATATATAGCCACTGTTTATCACGTGCCTGTCATATGCATTTTCTGTAATAATCACAATAATTTTATAGCATAAGAGTAATGGGACCATTTTAGAGAGAGGAAAAGAGAAGGAGCATGAATGAAGAGTGTAAGCCCTGGAGTCGAACTGCCTGGGTTTGAATCTTGGCTCACTTCTTATAGTCTCTTCGATTTATGGAAAAGTAACTAAGCTCCTGATGTTTCAGGTACTGCTTATGTTTAATGACAGTACCCATCCCTTACCGTCTGTCCTTAACACTAAGATGATGAAAAATGCTCAATACAGTTTGCTGTTACTCTTGTCCAGTGCCCACAGCTAGTGCATTTTAGATTTGGGACGATGGCCCTGCTCTTACCTTTATGCCAGGCCACCTCCAGTCCCACCACGTGGCCTGTAACTCCCACTGCCCAACCCGGCACTCATGTCTTCCAGCCCACCTCACTTAATGAGTAGTTAAGAATGAAGCTCTTCCCCCCTTTTCACAGGGAGCCAGAGAGGCTGTGAAGGTAACTGTGGGATAAGCCTGAGACAGGCTTCTATGGGTTATTTGGGGAAAGAGGTGACTTGAGAGTGTGGAAAATCCTCTTTGGTACCTTTGATCACCCAGAAAAAAAACCTTACACAGTGGCATTACCTTCAGCGATTTTACCAGAAACCATGGTTGTGTCCGCAGTCCTTCAAGTTCAGTATCCCAGAGTTGATCTGGCTTGGAGGGGCTGACTCATTCTAAGAAAACTTATAAGACATATATAAAACCCAAAATGACCATTTAGTGACATTTTGAAAAGTATACAATTACAGTTTTCTGTTGTGCAAGATTTTTAGTTTGTTTTTCCTTGTTTGTTTTGCTTTTGGTCCTTGCCGGAGACCAGCTCTGCAGGATTCGTCGGACCTGAATAGGTGGTGTGGCATCGGCGAGGAAAGAAAGAGACGGACCACAGATGTCTAGTGCAAGTGTGGACAACAACCGCAAGAATCTTGCTTTATTTACGTGTTTTTACCTAATCTTTTACACATTGATTTATCTTTTAATCAAAACATTTTTTATTTTGTTTCTATTGAAAAAGAAAGGTCAAAACGTTCCAAGGCACTCATGTTGTGACAAGAACACTTACTTATGCATCAATAGTTCACCCCAAAGCCTGTGGCTCGTGGCCAGGAAACTATACAATAGCAACATGTTTGGCATTAGAGAGCATCAGACTTTTGGTCTGAATCACAATTCTTGACCTTTTAAACTTACATATAAACTTATATTCTAAATTTTTATAAAATCTTACTTATATTTAACAATTTAATGTCTTATGTTTATATTTATTATTTTAATTTATGACCCAAATCACGATATATACAAGATGATTTTATATAATAAAACTTGATTTTAACGTTTTATTATATTTTATACTACTATTAAAAACAATTATACTATAAACTAATCTACACAAAATCTATTAATATCCAAAACCTTATTATATATTTTTACTATTTTACCTATTTATCTTTATAGTAAAACTTTCTAATTTTTTTACCAATTGACCCTGGGAACAGTACAAGGAACAAAGTGAAAAATTAAATGACCCTGCTCAAACTAACAAAAACACAATATGTCATTCTTCTTATTACTAGGGAAACAACATGTACTTGGTTAATCAAGTGAAACTGTGGGGATGGGGAGAAACAAAGAAATCTGTAACTGGTTAATGATCAGTTAGTTGTGAGCACCACTGCACTCGGACCCACGGTCTCCCTGAGGGAATGTAAATAGAAACCTAACACAATAGCTTCATTCCACAGGTACAAGAACATGACCACAGCCACAATGGGTAAATGCACAAATCACTAAAAAGGAAGATTAATAATGAAATTAAATAGAGCCAACCCATACCGGGAACATTCATCCAAAACACCTTTAGAACTGACAATGTCTTTTAAATCAACCAATCAATCTTTAATGTATTATTAACATGCCCCTCAAAAAACCCCGGGGCCCTTGGAATCCTCCGAAGTACATGCTAGTATGGCCTTGAGAAACTCTGGGGCCCTTGGAATCCCCCAAAGCCATACTAAGCCAAAAGTTAGGCCTTTAATTCTGAAAAGTCTTGTCAAGTAAAAGTGAAACAAACAAGAACTTCCATGGAGCCGTACCACACATGTGGGACCCCCTTGTAGTCTGCAGAACAAGAGGTATCACTCAGGCTCCCATGCTGTTCCCTATAGCAGGATGGCTCACGGCAGGTCCTGGCAAGGATAAAAATTCTCGGTAATCAAGTGACATAGGAAATAAAAAAAAAAAAATCAGATGGTTGCTTTGAATGTATGAAACTATTTCTCTCATTCAGCAAGTATTTATTAAGAGACTCCTATTTGCCAAATACTACACTGCATTCTAAAGTTACAGCAGGAAAAGAGGTATAATAATAATGGTAATAATAATAACAATTATAATGTATAAGTATTATTTTACATTCTGTATATATGTGATTACTTATATATATTATACATAAGTAAGCACTCATATAGTGCTTACTCCGTTCAGAAACTGTTCTAAGGGCTTTATTTATATTAGGCCTTTTGATTCTCATAACAGCCCTATGAAGTCTTTACTATAATCATTCTTAGTTTTCAGATGAAGGACCTGGAGCATAGGCAGCAAAGCCATAATTTCTTCATTTAAAGGGATTGCAGTCTGGTTGCCAAAGGGTTCCAGAAGCAAGCAAGCAAGCATCCCACCTGATGTACGAAAGGCCTAGGTGAGGGCAAGTGCTGCACCTGAGAGCACACAGAAGGGGAACCCAGCCAGGACCTAGCGATCAGGGAAAGTGAAGTCCTACAGAGGATCGAGGAACACGTAAGAGATTGCCAGGGACAAGAGGCAGGAGAGTGTGCCACAGAGGAAGGCAGGCGTGTGTGCAGTATGGCACGAGGTTCTCTTGGGAGGGGAAAGCAGGTCTGAAATGACACTGCAGAGTGAGGCAGGAGCCGGCTTATAAAGGCTTATGAACCTTGTCAATGTATTAAGATTTTATACTGAACATAGTAGAAAATCATTGAAGGGATTTAGCAGGAAAGTAAGATGAAATTCATCATTTAGAAAGATCTTTCTGGCTGTGGTGCACAGAATGACTGCAAAGGAGATGGGGTGGGTGGGCTGGAAGCAGGGACAGAAGTTAGAAAGCTGCTGCAGTGAGAAATACTGGTGACTTAAATGCTGCTGGGGGCAAAGGTGATGGTAAAAGTGTACACACTCGAGAGTCATTTTGAAGGCAGAATTGA